>NC_046204.1:8786343-9089320 GCF_011004875.1 Balearica regulorum gibbericeps | reverse complement strand
CTGAACCTGCTCCCACGGAGCCAGCCCCACACCTTGCACTGCATCGTGCGTGATGCTCAGGTCTAAATCTAGAGATCCTCCTCTCATGGGCTCTCCAAAGAGCTGCGATTATTCACCATCGCTCAAACTGTAATTTCTGAATAACGCCCCTATGTGACATTTATGGAGGCACAGACCATCCACAATTACAGCTGTGTTTCCTACCCTCCCGGCCCATTTCATCTCCCTCAACGCTTGGCAATTGGTGCCGCGAGTCGGGTCGGAGGGGTAGCAGAGACCCAGCGCTGCTCCCTTCATCCTTGAGCATGGAAACTCAGAGACGGGCGGGCGGCACAGCACGATCCTCCCTTATTCCTTTGCCTCCATCCAGCTTTTCTCAGGGGTGGGGGGCCAGCACACCCCTGCGCCTGTGACCTGGCACACACTGCCATCCATCCAGCACGTTCCCGAGACACCCAACATCGATATAAAGTCGGCATCGATATATCCCTGCCCAACACCCTGCGGCACCTCTCCTTCCTCGCACCCTCCTCGCTGCCGCCTCCCAGCCCCGAGGGTCCTTGCCTGCCTCCAGCATCCCAGCGACACCCCCGCCCGTGCTCCCTGCATCCCCGGGTACCGGCCAGGGCAGAGCCCCCTCCCCAGCCCCCCGGGGCGCTGCCTCTCCCTCCTGCCCGCGCCGCATGTCAGCGCCTTATCGCAGGAGGCCCCGTCGTTACCCCCTTATCTGACAGCTGAACTTTTGCCTCCGAGGATCTCCCCGCTACCCCCATCCCCAGCGGGCAGCCGTGCTTCGCTCCGGCGTCTCTGCAAACCAGAAGCCAGATTTGGGAGGGACTGCAAACCAGGATGGGAGCTGACGGGGGTCTTTCTCGGTAAAAAAAGGACTTTCTGCGGGATGGGGGACCCGCACCTGCTCTCGGACAGACCCACGCACAAGCACCATCTCGGTCTGTCGGGAGAGAGCACGTGTTGGGGCACGAGCGGTTCGCTCCAAAGGACTCCTGCCTCTGGAGGTATCTCAGCACCCAGTGTTTACCCAGCTCCTCAGGCAGGTTCCGCAGCCCCGCGGGTGCCCACCCCTCTTTACAGCCAGCTCAGGTATGTGTACACAAATGGCCGCCGACTAGTGCAGGCAGATCCTTAGTCCGTCTGCAAAGGGGACCGCTGCTCCCATCCGCAGGGGGCAGCCCCCAAACATCACCCTCAAGGCACAGCCACGTCCCCTTCGCACCCCCAGATCCCCTGCAGGGTGTCCCGAGGAGCTGGGGGACATCAGTGGCCTCAACAGCCCCAAGCCCTCGTCACCGCCGGCTTCTTACAGCCCTGTCCCCTTGGCATCTCCCTCCAGCATCTGCTCCCTCAGCTCTTCTCGGCCAGGGAAGCTGGAAATACAACAGGGATCAGGAGTAACTGCTGCTTCCACCTGGGAAAAGCAGAGGAGCAGAGCTGCAACAGCAGCTACATGGACATTTAAATTGGGCACCGATTTATTTGGTCTCCAGAAGGAGTTTTCCCTGCTGCTGCCCCAGTAATGCAAAGGGCAGGCGGGTGCAAGGAATGCACCGTGTCAAAAATTAACCCAGGAAATGGGGATGAGGAGGGCAGGCAGCAGCAGTGAGATGGCCAGCACAGGGCTGACCTGAAACCACGGTCTCTAGTCCCATTTGTCAAGAATTTGTTTCCAGCCTGGACTCGGGACAGCATTTGCAGCTCTGAAGTTCAAACACACAGGATGGATCAGCTCCTTGACAGATCCTGTGATTTTTCCTGGACCTGCTGCTCTGCCGCATCCCTCCAGAGCGTGCTGGGCTCGCTGGGACGCTCCGCAGCTCTCACGGTCCTGGCACACCCCAGGCACACGCCACCGCCCCGGAGCACCAAGGTCAAAGCAACTGCCCTGGTGTGACCCGTAACCTTGGTGAGATGGCTAAAGCCTCCCTCCACTGAGAACACGAAGCCAGACACAACAAGGCACAGACTGAGCCCCGTGTTTGCTGGCATCCCCCCGCACCACCCCGGGCCTGGAGGAGGCTGCGGAGATGCTCAGCAGCGGATCACGACCATGTGTACAAGAGAGGTGACCATATTTTAACACTGAAATTCATGATAGCATACAGAAAATACAATATACTGTATGTTATGCACATGTATGCAAGATAATGAATGCATAAAGTATATTGTGTAAATTATAATACATTACTAACTATGCAGAAACATGATGGGCATGGGTGTTCGTGTCCAGCACCTCGGCCACGGCATGCCCCGCGAGAGGAAAGGGCCCTCCCATCCCAGCATCCCTCTCCAAGCCCAAGGCCGGGCTCAGGATCACGGCTGCCCAGCACAGAAGGATGCTCAACATCACGTCCCCTTGCCCACCTGTGATGCTGCTTCCCAGCAAAATTCATGTCGGGCGATTCTCCCTCGCCCATCGGAGCCCGCCACTGCCTCCACGCTGCCGGCTCTGGCGCTGCCTGCACGCTCACAGAAATTAGGGCCATCTCGTTTCTCCTTTTGCATTTTTTGGCACACGGCTGGCTTTCCTCCAGCCCTTGGGAAACTTGCCAACGCCGTAAGGTTTATGAAAAGTTAACTCCAACGGGGTAAAGAGCACCTTCAGGGTTTTTTTCCCCCTCGCATGCGAGTTAGCCAGGCTGTTGACTTTAAAATACCTAAGTGCCCTTCCCAGCTCCCCCCAAAAATACCTTGGAAGTATCAGTACTCCAGATACGCGTGCAGCATACACCAGCAGGAATACAAAGAGGAGCCGTTAGTGATAGCGGCACTGTTACCAACCGGTGTGGGATCCAGACTCTTCCAGGACTCCTTTGTTCTTGACTTTCTGGTTTGGGTTTTTTTTTTAAAAAAACACCCACAAAAAAACTTTCCTTTTATAAGCCTGAACTTTCTCAGCTGCAGATACATTACCTTGCAACTGCCTTAACAACTGTACGCAATTCTTAACCTCTGCTTTATGTACGTTGTCATCCACCTCCCTGTTTTCCATATTGATTTATGTTTTACGTTCTTTTCACATTTCCTTTTAACAGAGCCGGTTTTAACCAAACAGCCTTTCCTCCCGAGCCCGAGACACGCATTCTGCTGGCCAGTGAGTAATCAACTTCCAATTTTCATGCACACTCCTGTTTATATTTCCTTCCCTATCGGCTTTGTTTCTAATTAAGGTTTGTTAAATGCAAGTGAATATATAGCGTACAGAGAAATATAAAGCATGTAGATAAATAAACACCCCACACACACACGCACTGACTAAGGCTGCGCTTTCAACCACGGATCCCAAAGCACTTTGTCATGTTCATTAACAAAACCTCGCGGCTCCCTTGGGAAAGACGATTGTATTATTTTACGCCTTGTAATTAGGAAAACTGAGGCACAGAGGAGACAAGTGAAATTACCAGCATTAGAGAAAAGCTCTGTAGCAGAGCTGAAAACAGGACTCAAGAGGCGGGATCCCTGGACAAATAACCAGAACATGTTTTTCCCCTGAACAAGCCTTTTTTTGCCCCGATGTTGGCCCTGGGAATTTGCCGGAGCTGGTGACGGCAGGGCAGGGGGCACCGCCACCACGGAGGTGCCCTGTGGCTGGCGGGGATGCAGTGTGGTCCGGCCGCCATCTCCTTGGCCAGCGGCCGCTGTCGGGTCAGTCTGCCCACACCAACGGGGTCCAGAGCGTCTGCAGACGCAGAGGGACGCCGTGTCCAAGCATCCCAAGGAGCCCTGGGAAGAGGCAGCTCCCAAAGGGGAGGAAGGAGCAGAGGCGCCTGGGGAGCTGCGTCCTGCACGCTTTCGCCTCACCAGCTCTCCAGAAGCCTTTGCAAGGAGGGAAAGGCTGGGACATGGCAGCCAGCTGCCCACACCAGCAGTGTGACCCACCATCGCAGCCCCACGACGCGCACACGACAAGGCAGCAGGCAGCAGCGGGAGTGCGGGGGGGACCCCACTGAACCCAAATCAATGCATGCAGCCCCAGATGGGGACAGTTGCTGGAAGCACAGTGCAGGGCCCCCATCAACCATCTCCTCGGGAGCATCCCCATCCATGGAGGAGCACACCACACGGCGATCATCTCATCTTCGGCAAGCGAAACCCCCCGCCAGCACTGGCTGCCCCCTCATCCCCAGATGTGTATTTCCCAACCCTCGGCATGAGCCCAGGCACTCATGCATCCAGTCCCCACTGCTCCTGCCGTGACAGTGGGAAGGTCACCCATGTCTTCAAGCCAGCATGGAAGAGCCCCGGGAGCTGGTCACCGACCACCCAGCAGCGCCCGGCAGCTCCTCTCGGCGTGCAGGAAGGGCAGGGCACGGTGGAGGTGTCACCCTGCTCCTGCACAAGGTGCCCGGCTCCCTCCCCTGCCGTAGTCAGCAGCGTCGGCTCTGCACGGCCAAGCCCGCTCGGGCCAAGCACAAACCCCGTTGCAAGTGTCAACGCTGCGGGCTGCTCAGGCCAGACGTCCCACGTGGACACATATGCTCCCACAAACACGCTCATCACCCCAACCCCCCCCATAATTAAAAACATACTGGGCTCATTTGAATAGCATAGCTGGCTAGCGCTCTCCACTGCAACGTAAATAGTCCTATTTATGCCAAGCTCCCATATTGTAAATATCACGATGTATAGCTGGCCAACCCATGAGTCATCTCCCAAAACTCCAACTTAATAAACGGTGCCTCATCCATGTTCCAGACAAACACCGTCCGTGCAGCTCCCACCGCCCGGCGCCTCCACGCCCAAGGCCGGCCGCCCAGCCTGCCCACCAGCCCGGCGAAGCTGGGGGGACAACGGAGCCACCCGGCCCCTTGCTGGCTCGGACACAGCCCTCCCGCGATGGGCAGACACCCGTGGACCGCGCCGCGCAGGGATGAGCCAGTTTTCGGGCCGACACCTTGCTCTCGCCCCTGCCCAGCCCAGTTCTCCGGCGCTTCCCGGGGCGCCCGAGCAGCGGGCGGGCTGGCGGCAGGCAGGCATGGCCGGGATGGGCTCGGGAGGGGGAAGACGAGTTCCCCCCTTGCCTAGACCCCACCACCGGGCTCCCGCCCTGCACCTTCCCCGCACACCCAGCCCGCAGGAGCTCCCCACCTGCCGCCCGGCTCTGCTTTGTCTGAGCACCGGGGGAACTCGGCGGGGAGCCCAGCTCCTCCCGGGGACGCCGGGAAAGCCACGCCGTCAGCGGGGAGCCGGCCGTGAGTTCCAGGATGCCGACAAGGCCTTGCTGAGGTGCGCCCCAAAGCCTCTCCCAGCCCCCAGCAGCGGGCACGGCGTGGCACAGCCCGGGCATCCCTAGGAGAGAGGCTGCGCGGTACCCAGCCAGCACCGGGGACCTGCTGCGGGGGTGCCGGGGTGCCGGCGGGGGATGCCCACCTTGGCGAAGGGATGGCGGAGAGAAGGGCAACGCAGCGATCGGGAGGGTCTGGGGGGGGAAGGGACGGAGCGGAGGGCGGGGGGGGGGGCGAGACGACACATGAGGGGCCCCCAGCTCCGCACCGGGCTCCGGCGGCAACACCTCCAGCTGGGGCAGCACTTCCCCAAAACTTCGCCTCCCCTCCAGCGCTGCGGAGGGGGTGCGGCGGGGAGGGGGGGAAGGGGGACAAAGTGCCATCCTCCCCCGCCCCCCCCCAAGAAAAAAGGCAAAAAAATCCCGAAGGGGGGCTCGCCCTACTCCAGAAGGGCCCCCGCCCCCCGCGGCCCCCCCCCCCTTACCTTCCACGGCGGCGAGCAGGGGCAGGAGGGCGAGGGGCACGCAGCAGAGCCACAGCGGCCCCATGGTGCGCGCCGGGCCGGGCATCAGAGGCGGCGCGGCCGGCGCTCCATGGAGGCGGCGGGGGAGCGGCGGCGGCGGAGCGCAGAGCCGAGCCCCCTCGCTGGGGCCGCCGCCGGCGCGGGCACGGCCGCGGGCACGGAGCGCACCGCCGGCCCCGCCGCCGCGGCCGGGCCGAGCCACCGCCGCCGCCGCGCAGGGGAGCGCCCCGCGCCGCCCGCCCCGCCCCGGGGCGCCGTGCTGCCGGCGGGGGCGGCGGGCGGCGGGCGGCGGCAGCGGGGCGGGCGGCGGCGGGGCGGGGGGCGGCGGGGGGCCGGCGGCGCGGCGGGGGGCGACGGGCGGGCGGCGGGCGGCGGCTCCCCCCGCCCAGCCGATGGTTTCTCCCGGAGCTGTCGATCATCCAGAGAAAGCCGTGATTTCAGCCCAAATCTTCCTCGCCGGGGTTGACTGCGCGCCGCAAAAACCGGGGAGGGGGGGGGTTTCCCGCAGGGATGCCCCCGCCTCCGCCCTTCCCGCCGCCCGCAGCCCCGCTCAGGCCCGGCGGCCCCTGGCTGAGCATCCCTCCGACCGGGGGTGCGCCCGCCCGGCCCTCGCCCCCCGCCGCTGCCCGCCGGGGCGGGCGTGGGGAGCCCCGGGGGGGACCGAAGGTGGCGGAGGGGAGTGTGCGGGCTGCGGGCAGGGCCCGGCAGGAGAAAGGGACGTGTCCAGCGCCACCAAAAAAAAAAAACAAAGGGGGGGGGTGGCAAAATCCGTGGCTTGTTGCTGGCAGGCTGCGGCAGCCCTGACCACCCCACCCCCGCACACACCCCACACCCCCCGGACCCCCTGGAGTCAACCCAGGTCGGGCAGGAGCAGGAGTTCCCTCATTTCCCGTGTGGAGCAGTTGTGAGCTGGTTACAAGCCCCATTCACACCAGATTGGGTCAAGCAGGACTTTCACAGAAGATGCAAGCTGAGACCAGCTCCACCTCTCCATCACGCCACCCAACAGCCCGACTTCCCCACATGCCTGGGATCCAAATCTGCCCTTTGGCAGGGTGGTGGCAGAAGCCCAACTCCGCTCATGAGCCAAACCCTCTTCAGTACATGTGTGACTGTTACCAGGACTGTTTGCCCCAGGGGGCCCCTCTGCCCCCACCCTGACGTCTCCTCCTCACCCCTTCCAGCCTGCTAGCGTCCACTTTGTACCCAGCAGTGCCCCTCTGCTCACCTCCTGTAGCTGTGCCCCTATTTCTTCTGGCCAGGAGGGGGGTCAAATGCATCCCGGCAGAAAGCACGCGTGTGTCCTGGAGGATCTTCTCAGGGAAGGTCACACCCTGCACGGGGGCTGTATGCGAGCTTTGCAAGGCTCATCATAGGCCAAGAGCTGAAGAGCCGCTGGGCTGCCAGGATGGATCCCTGCCCCTCAACTCATCAAAGTGTCTAAGACACTGAAAAAACAGGCTTGGGTCACTGCGCTCTTCCTTGTCCCTCTGCTGCACCAGCAGCTTGAACATCTTGGGTTCTCTGCCTTGACCCATCGCAAATGACTCATTTCTTGCCAACCACAGGTGTGTTTGGAGGAGGTCAAGGCTCCCTGATGGTGTTGACATATGCATGAGACAAATGGGCTTCCCCAACTCAGTGTGGCCAACTGCAGGCTCTGATCCCCTTTGGGAGCTCCTATCACTGCAGATGTTACTGGTCATACAGGTTGGCTCCACATTAAACGCAGCAGCCTCCAGAGAATCCTGTGGCCCGCCTCCATAGTGCGTGGAGAAGCTTTCACCTTTAGTGCCTCATTAGGTTCACTCTTGGCATGGAGAGTGCTCAGTTCATTACAGAAGGAGGCAGAAGGGCCAGGGACAGCCAGTGCTCTTGCTGCTCCTGCCTTCAAATGTGTTCCTCTGCAGGGCAAGGAGCCCAAGCATCCCTGCAGTTACCCACCATCCCAGTGCTCTCCCAGGGCTCCCCCATTTCCCAGGATCTGTAACAGACCCCTCGCTCCTTGCTGCTCTGGAGCACCCAGCACTTCCCATCAGATGTTAGAAAGCACTCACCATTTCCAAACTCCTCAAACCATCATCTCAATCCTTCTGGGATTGTGATGTTTTTTGTGTTCTGCAGTGCCCTGGACAGCTATATCCCAGAGGATCCACCCAGTTGTCCAAAGTGAGAGCCTAGAGTCCAGGAAGAAGCAGCAGCCCTGTCTGTTTGACAGAGTCCACCCAGACCCTCAGGATTTTCTTGCAGCTCTCCAGGGCTGCACTGCCAGAGGCAGTAGGGATTTTTTCCCAAGGGAACTGTCACTGAGACCTTCCCTCTTCTTCAGCTCCTTTGAGCATCCCCTTAGGCTGTTGCTGCTGGAGATGGGACCTTGGATTACAGAGACTTATTGTCTGACTGCCTCAGTGACTTTGAAGATCTTATGTACTTCCTGGAGTCCAGTTTGCCCCCTGAAGATGCTCTTCAGAGTCAGTCATGATCTGTGAGCACTGGTCCCACCTCACACCTTCACTTTCCTCCCAGGAAAGGCTGTTGCATCCCTTCGGCATCCACGGGAAGGTCTGCCAAGGTCCCTCAGCTACCCACACAAGCTTGGTCTTGTCGGTGCAGGGGATGCAACCAGCCTTCACCCTCTGTCCTGCAGCACACAAGCTTCTCTGGTCACCAAACCAGCAGCTCCAAGCAGACTAGCAAGTGCCAGGAAGCACCATGCCATGACGAGTGATGCTGAACCTCCTCCAGTGTCCTTTTCTGCACCTTCCTCTCATTCTGCACCAGAATTAATGGCCTTTGTGGAGGACGGTGGTGGACCAGGGAGCACCATCCTCACTGCTGTCCTCAGCCAGCCATGAGAATGTGAGCAGATGCTCTCCTTGCTGCCATCTGGTGACAAGTGACCACACCACTATGTCACACGGACCTGACCACCATCAGGCAGCTGGTCCCACCTTGGGAGCAAGGTATATTGGTTATACTGGTAGCTGCTGCCCACTTCTAACCCTTGGGCAGCAGTGTCTTGGGACGATGCTTAAACCCTGCTGCAAAGAGTGTTAGATAAAGCCTTGTCTGGGAAAAGTAGCATCACTGGGATTACAAAAGATGGGACAGCCACCACTTCAGTTGCACCTACATGTTTATATCAAAAGATGGTTCCCAGGCAGACAGAGCCAAGAGAGATGACATCTCAGGGACATTAAAACGGGTTTGATGGTGATGCATTTAATGTAGCATTTTCAGTTCCTGGTGCAGGAAGAACAGGTTTCATTTGCACATGAAGCTCTTGGCTCATCACACCTGGAGGAGGTGGCTTCCTGTCTCTGCAAGGTTAAAGAGGTGCAGCGGGCGACAGCCAGGAGTCAAGGGAGACACAAAGGGAAGCAGCATGAACGAAGCAGCATCCGTGCAATTTGGGATATCGAACTGTCGTGCGCGGACTCAAGGCTCAGTGCAGCCACCCCGGGACCAGGAGTGAGAGGGAGCGTCACCCAAGGAGCCCCAGCTACCAGAAGGGTCCAGGAGAGGCTGCTGCTTCTTCGCGTCCAGGGCAGCTCCATCCCCTGGAGCTACTTGGTCAAGCTCAATCCCCCAAATCGAGGGAGAGGGCAGTTAATTTTGGATGGGAGGGATGGGGAGTGAGTCCCTTGGTGGCACCTCGAGCCTGTGAAGACCCATGGAGAGCAGGCATGCAGCTGATCTGGGGCTACGGAGGGATGCCCTGCGGGAAATTGGCACCCTTGCTCACATCTCTGCATGCAAAAGGAAAGCTTTTCAGCTCCTGGCTGAATCCCTCAGGCTCCGAGGAGCCTTGAGCTTCCAGGGGCAGGTTGGGAGGAGTAAAACATGAGCATATTTTTACAGAAATCGGAGTCTCCCTGCAGCAGCAAATCCCGTAAAAGCAAAACCCAAGTGAAAAGCAGCTTCAGCTGTTCTGGCTCTGGCTGTGACGGGCTTGGCCCCAGGCCAGTGAGTTAATTCTGCCTATTAACTAATAGTATAGTATTGTCGGCAAAGATTCATTGCTAAACTTATGTTTTTAAGATATCACTTATCATTTAAACACTTAACTCTTGATCCCCGAACATGTACAGGCACCATGTAGCCCTGCAGCCATGCTGCAGATAACCAAAGCCACCGCTGGTTGGGGAGGCCGGGCAGCGTTTAACCCTTTTTCCCCTCTTTGTCTGAATGATAAATTGTCTTGAGTAGCACTTTCCAAAGGAGAGCAGGCCCTCCTGCTCAGGGACCGCTTATTATCACCTACTTAATGTTCCCGAGCTCAGCAGGGATGGAGGAACTGTTCCCAATGGTAGGTTTTTCTAACCTCTGTGGAGGGTGTGTGAACAGCCAGAGACCCCATGGATACATGTGATTGCAGCCTGTCACCGAGAGCAGCCTCCCTCTGTCCGTCCTTGCCTTTCTCCGCACCCCAAATGCTCTGCAGTCTGGTGGAGAAGCAGGTCTGGTCCTTCCAGAGGAAGGGTGGGAGCAGGGGCCGAGCCCTGGGTTCTGCCCAGCACATCACAGCTCAGGATCCCCAGTTCCTGATCTATATAGTAAAGAGATATTATTCAGGGACTTCAGACTTCTCCCTCCATCCCACCCCCACCCCCTCCCGGAGCAGACCAGCATCTTTACCAGTTGTACTGGTCTCCAGCCACCATCCAGGCGCTGGCTGCCACCCACTGCCCTGCCCACCCCACTGGGGACGTTGTGGTGAGGTCTCTCCCTGCAGAGTTAAATCGAGATAAAGCTTTTACATCCCTTTACGCTTTGTGAGGGTACCTGGCCCTGGATGGCTTGTGCTGAAATGTGACACTTGGAGAGCAGTCCTCACTCAACCTGTTTAGCTTGTTGCAGGGTCCTGCCGGGGGGAGGGGGGGAGGAAGCTAACAGAGGAGAGGACCAGCAGCTCCCTCTCCCCTTCAGCTCTTTCCTCCAGCATTTCTGAGCTGTCTATTGCTAAGTGAAAGATTCGTGTGTGTTATGAACTCTGACACTACCTGGTACCAGAAGTGGGGATGAGACAGAGAGGAAAGGAGGAAGGTAAGAGGATGTCACAGGTCGACCGAGCATCGTCCTGTGCTGGGACCCCCAGGAACACAGCAGAGCCCCAGAAAAGCTTCAGGAGAGGATTTAATCTCTTCGGGGAGACAAGGGTGGCTGCAGAGAGGAGCGAGGAGTGGAAGGTAGCTGCATTTCTGTTGCTGTTGCAATGTCTGAAGTCTTGGGTGTTAGAGCCTTCAGCTAAATTAGGAAGCAGAAGTCAACTGGTAGATTGCATTAAAGACTTGAAGAGTATCGCACTCCTAAAATGAATGAAACTTTTGAATGGTATCCATGGGAACAAATTAAAGAGAAGAGGCACTTTTGAAGCATTTAAAATAGATTCAGAACTGTAGAATTGGGCAGGAATTTTTGGATACTTTCTTCAACAGCTAATTTGAGCCCATCTTATGATGACAGTCGGAGATGAACTCAGGCAGGTAAATCCTAGATGAAACAGGTAAACCTTAGATTAGACACTGCAGAAATTATCTAGTTGTGGATGTGTGTTAACTGGCTGTGGAGTTAAAAGAAACTTTTGGAAAAGTAAAGTTTATAAAGGTCTCTCCTTTGGGTCTGCAAACGTATCAGGTTTTCTTGAAAAAGTTCATATAAATAAGCAGGACCTTACAGAGATAGGAAGAAAAAAAATAGATAAACAGAAGGCCAAATTAAATAAAAGCATATAAATAACAAAGAACTCACAATTTCCTATAATGTAGAGAAATGCAGCAATCAAGAATATAAGTTATTACTCTATGCTTTAAAAAAATACATAAATTTAAAAAAAAAGATTTAGATACACAGCAAAGAATAGGTGGACTGATCACCAGAATATCATGTTATGTATGTAAATCTAATCCAGAAGAATTTACAAATGTGAGGCATGACTGGCAGAAGGTGGGTTTTGTATTCTGGAAAATATTTTCGGTTTAGTCCTTGATTATTTTACAGTTAGCCAGAAAACAGCAAGGTAAGAGAATAAAACTGCTCAGTAGGTAACCTCTGATGAAAAACCGCCAGGCATTACATACGGACAGAGGTAATGACATAACAGGACGCACAATTTAATTGCTGTCATTTTTAAAGATTTGTAAAAGAAAAGGCTATTCTGTGGCAGGGTATCCACAGTCCAGAAGTCTTCTGGAAAATAGTTTTAAAGTTGTTCAAAGGAAGCCAGAAAAGCTGAAAAGTCAAACTCAGTTTTGTTTAATACTATAAAATTACAGGGTGGCATCCTTGAAATTGAGAATGCTGAAATGGCATTTAATAGGAAACTGGGGAGAAAACTACCTGTTTTTTCTCATCGCTGGTGTTAAAAATAGGAGTTTTGCAAATGCTTATGAACACTATGAAAAAACGCAACATTATGTGTTATGTTCAAAGCACTCATGAGCAAAATCCTGCAGTGCCCTGAGACGGTGTAGGTTTACAAGAAGGCAAATATAGGATCAAAGGCAATGGCATGTTGTGAAATTGCTTTTTTCTCCTAAGAGGTGATTACTATAAAAAGACAGACCTGAAGGAGACAACCACATCTCCTTCCACAGCAGAAGGATGGAAAAGAGACAGGTTGTCTGGGTCTTTCCAAAGAGGAGCAAGCTAAGGGAGATGGGTAGCATGGAGAAAGCAGAGTGGTGCACGGACAAAAACCCTCCAAGGTCTGGAGATAAAAGGTCAGGAGCCAGTGGGAACAGTGCCGCATGCTGTATGATAGGCATTTCACATTTTCTCTTTGGTTGTGGGAATATTCACTCTGTCAAGGTTTTTGCTTAAACGTGACTGAGCTGGAACAAGTCCTGCAAAATGCGAGAGCTGCTGGATGCTGGCAAATGCATGCCCAAGCTCTTCACGCTAATACTTACTTACCTACCTTTTTTTTGTTGAAGACTGATCAGAGGGGGATGAACGTGAGGTGTGTGCAGGGAGAAGCACACAGCGTGCAGAGGCAGGAGAGTGTCAGGATGGGACAGGGAAGCATTAACGATGCACAAGCACCAAGGAGGTGGTGGGCACACAGAGCACGTCTTCAAGGCAGGGGCTTGCAATGAAAATGTGAGCAGGAGCCGGGGGGTCAGTCTGGGGCTGGGCAGAGGGAGGGGAGGCATCCCTGCAGGGCTTGAGGAGTGTTGGCCATGGTGCAGGAGCAGAGACCTGCTCCGTGTTTGTCCACCGGCAGGAGATGGGGCTGGCAGGCGGTGGGAGGAAACGCTGCCCAATTAGCCAAGACGGATGGAGCACGGCTGCCCCTGGAACAGCCTGTCCATCTGCTCTCTGGGTTGCTGCCCTGGCGATACAAGCGACCTGCGACTCCCGTCCCCTTGACATGCTGCCACGGCACTGCTGGGACGAAGCAGAGCTGGCAGAGAGGCTGTTGCACGGGTCCCCACCATGCACAGGGGCCACAATGGTCAGAAAGATCATGGTTTCGTCCTCGCATTGAGCCCTTGTGTTGCCGATGGAGGGGGCTCTTTGCATTTTTCCGCACAAGATTTGGTCCTTGCAGCTGCTGGGACACCCTTGGCCCATTGGCATCAGCATCCTGGCTGGTCTCTGAGACTTCTCCTTCTCAAGTGCTCCTTGGGGGGACTCTTGTCCCAGGAAGACACAGAGCACCACAGAGCTGCAGCCTGAGGCTGCTTCTACAAGGCAGAGGGTGTGGAGTTAGAAACACCACAACAACTCTGTTTTGGACAGAGTTAAAGGCAACTGGGTAAGTGCTATCTGCTAGGGGAGAGTCCATGGGGCTTCTGCAAAGGGCGGTCAGGCTCCACAACCCCTTGGAGACCTTCAGAGCGGCCAGACACATGCAGACCAGTGCAATCTGTTCATATCATCTGCCGGGGTTTCCAAAGGCTTCCCATTAAGTCCCTTGCCAAAAGTTTTTTAAGGAAAGCAAGCAGCCTGGGGTACCAGCGAAGTTCCTTGTCTTTTTAATCACTTAAGAGACGGTAGCAGGGAGGAGTAAGCAGCAGGCACTGTAAGGAGAGGGAGCTCACCAGTCAGTCCTGCAGGCTCTGAACTGGAGCCCATTTTCTTCAAGAGACCCAGGAAGTGGCAGGAATAGGGATGAGCAAGGGGGTGACAGAGGATAAGCAATGCACATGGGGAAAACAACCATAACCTCACTTGCACAGTGACAAGCTGGCCACTCTCTGTCTTTTCCCATAAATGAACTAAGGCCATCAAACAAAAATTGTGTGAAGTTCAGCGCCAGGTTCAAAAAGATTGGGGTTCATGAGTAAAGGAGGTGGTTCTTCACATGGATGGGAGGTGAACTGTGGAGCTCCTTGGCAAAGCGAAACTCAGGGAGATTCAAGTGGAGACTGGGTAAGTTCTTGGAAGAAAGAACCAGGAATACATAACCCACAGGGAAGCGTGTGGAAATGAAAATAGTTGAGAAGTCTTCAATACAGATCTTTCCGGGCTCATGCAGCCCCCTAGCCTGTCTCCTTTCTGCCATTAAAACCCTTCCTGGGCCCACGGGAACTGTTGTGGATGCTGGAGGTTTGTCCCATGGGCTACACTGACCTCCGGACTGAGCCACTGCAGATGCTCCCTGGCATCAACACGGCACCGGTGCATGGATGGGGACCTCCAGCACATCCTTGCTGACCAGCTGTCAGCCCCATTCACGCCAAGCTCCGCTCCTGAGACAAAGGCTGCTGTATCCCCTTACTCATCTCCAGGCTGCTGTCAGAGAGGTCTTTGATTTGATTTTAATTAAAACAATTCTTTGTTTTTTCCTTTCTTGAGATGGTTTTCATTCTGTCTGGACAGCTGAGATTGCCAAAAGCCAGTGCTGCCGTGTCAGCACTGGGCTGGGAACTTTAGCAGGATCGTGAGTGCAGGGCACTGGAGCAAGGGAGCAGAAGGAGGGGAGCAGCAGGCAGCTCTAAGGGCACCATGGCTGCTCCATCCCCAGGAGGCACAGCAATCACAGAGGCCTCCAACCTTGGGATACAAAGGCAGGGATGTGTCAGGCTGAGTCTGTGCTAAATACATTGCTCAGCAGGCATGCTGGAGAGGAAGTAAATCAGCCCCTGATTTACCTTGGGAGGACAGATACTTCTTCTCAACTGGTTTTTAATTTGGAGTCAATTTCCAGGACCGGCTGTTCAGATGTCTCTGAGATAAGTGATCTGTGCTGGTCTTGAGTCAAACAGGATTTTCCTTCTTTTCAGACCAGCAAAAATTGTGCTCTGTAAGTGGATGTTCCAGCTAATGAGGTGATAAGTGTAGAGAAAATCACAAGTACTTGAGGGCAGATCCAGCTGCAAGTAAAACCAACAACCAACACCAAGATTGTCCTCAACTTGGAGGAACAACTTCAGACAAAGAAACTGTCCTAGGGGCAGGATCAATAAAAAATTGGGAAATACAACCCCAAAAATATGGCTGTATGTCATGCTACAGCTGCATTATGTGGCTACATATGTTCCGCTTGCTCAGGCCAACAGAGGAGTCTGATGACAAGGGGCATGCTTGGAACAGACACAAACAGCAGCTTTTAGCTTGCAGAGCACAAGAGACCTACTGGGAGCAGCCTCCAGAGCCCTGAAATACCACAGCTTGCTGAAGAAATGGCCACAGAAGTTGTAGTGGATTATGTCAGGGAGCTTTAGCACAGATATCTGCTCCCCAGGGAGAAGAGACGCTGTTTGGGCTTGAGCTACATAGCTTGCTTTGTCCTTAACCAGGAGTCCTTAGCAGTGTCTGCAATGCCACAGAGGAATACCTTCAGGGCTAGCCTTGAAGCCAAATTTATCATCTGCCCACTTTGTTTGCCTTTGGAGCAACCCAAAAGCTCAGCTGTACCCGTACCCACGCTCAATAGCACTGTACTTTGTCCCTCAACAGCGGAGGGCCCAGCATCGCCATCTGTCCTCTCCATGTTGCAACAGAGCTGTTTGTTCACCTCTGTGCAGAATGGGCAGCCCAGGAGCAGCAGGACACAGAACCTGACCCAAGGACAGGGGGATGCACAGGCAAGGGGAATGCAGATGTGACACGCTGGGCTTTGCAGTGACCTGGTCTTCAAGACACTTCCACATCAATCAAAAATTACAAGGGTATTTTGAGAAAGGGATCTCCTTAGTCTTACATCATGGAGACAGTCAGCTGGCATGTCAGCTGGCCATCAAGGTTAGGGAGAAAGCCCACAAGGAGGCTGAAGAACACCAGGTGGGGCAGAGCAGTGTGAATGTCCTACAAATGCAACGTCAGGACACGGGGATGTCTTAGCATGGGACCCAAGCATGGTGGATGGAAGATCAGAAATGTGTGGGAGAAACACAGCAGGTTCCCTCAAAAGAACAACCTTTGGCAGATATCCTGCTGGCTGGACATCACTGAGTGATGCTGAGAGGTCCACAGTAACCTCAGGGCAGATGGTGGGACACTGTCAGGTCCAAGACTTGCTCAAGGGCTGCAGCAACGTAAGGAAACTGAGGGTTGCAGGAAATACCCTGGAGGGTTTCCAAGACTTGGCCAGACACAGCCATGTCTGTCCTGATCTAGCATTGACAATAGATCTGCTGCAAGTGGGAGGCTGGACCAGAGCCCCCGCATGGGTTCACACCACCACCTCTAGGATTTATGTGTACCAACATAAACATGAACCCTCTCTGGGACACAGATGCCGGCTTTGCAGCAGGAAAGGGAACAGCTATTCTCATGGTGCTTGAAGCTATTGCTGTCCAGCTGCTGCAGGTGGATGAAGACATTTCCCCCAGGCAGGGCAGTGCCCCCGTGCAGCAGGGAGACAAGAGCTGGGAAAAAGGCTCCAGCAGCAGGATCCTCACTGCGGCACGGGAGAGCACTTGGCATCGGTTGAGAGAGGTCGCCAGTGGATGGAGCCCTGGAAATAGCACAGAACTGGCAGAAAGCCAGCGTCTCTTGCAGCACTGGGGTTTATCTTTAAAAATAACAACCACAGCAACCCCGCTTTTCTGGAAAATACCTGCCCACTGCTCGGATCCTGCATCCCTAGGTGCCTAACTGACAGAACTGGGCATCCTTCAGGAGTTGAGCTATGTTATCTGGTGAAGGGGGATTATGCTGTGAAAACTGCTCGTTGGGGATTGTATATTAACAGGATATGCTCGGCTAGTTGACAGGAAGCAATAAAGTAATTTGAAGGAGACTGGGAGAGAGTGTGTGAGTTCCTGTGTCTGTGTTAAATCACGGCACTAGATAAGCAAACAGCACAGCCCCGGAGCGGGGAGGAGTGCCAAGAGGGAGTTGGCCGGTGCCAGAAATCTCCAGGAGCTGCTGCGAGTCCAGTGCGAATGCGGCGTGGAAACCAGTGGGATTGCAATTGCAACCCTCCCAGCCCCTGGTCAGGGCTCCGGTCGTGCAGCGGGCAGGTTGGTGGGTCCTGTCGCTTGTCACCCCAGCTCTGCACACGTGCATGAGTGGAAAGAGAACATCACTCAGCCCCGAGAGATCCTGGTGCTTGCTTGCAGAAGCGCAGCCCACCGGCCTTCCAGGGGCTCCGGGAAGGAGCTGCTCCTCCCAGCAGATCCAGGCCTGGAGGAGGAAGGGGAGGAGAGCCAGGAAGAGAAATACATGCAACTGCGAGAAACGAGGCTGCAAGAGCTGCCGAGTGAAGGGTGAGCCAGAGACTTCCTGCAACAACGAGAGGAGCAAGGAGGGCTGTCGAAAAACATGAGGCACTTCATATTCAGCAGCTGGCGCAGATTTAAACGTCCTGCTCGGATCCTGACCGGGGGAAGCGGTGCCTGCCACGTGTGTGTCAGCAAGCACAGCACCTGGCACGCCGTCCCTTGCTCAACCTCCCACGTCCTGCTGGAATCAAATACAGCAAAAAATCAGCAGTGTTTTTTGCTCTCGTAGAGGCTTTGCTGGCCTCCAGGAGGGGACGTTTGCAGGCCTTCTGATGCAATCTCTGATCCTGTTTGTCAGGGATATACCTTCACACCCTGTGCGATTGCCCAGAGAGCTTGCTGCCATGGGATATGAGCTCCATAGGATCTACAAAAGTGTGTCTGCATTGGTGGAGGCTGAAGACAGTCAAAGCGCTCTATTCAGAATAACAGAAGTAAAAAACCACAACCATATGCTGCCTTCTACCTCAGGCAAAAAAACCCAACCCTGACTCTTGATGAGTGTTGAACCCTTTTTCCCATGTCTTAAGGGCTCCTACCTAGGCTGATGGGCAGGAAACTTTCCTTGGCAATGCATTATGCCAAAAACTGTATCTCACTGTGAAGTACCTAACACTGTCCTTCTCAGAGAGGGTCTCCTGGTGCATAAAGCACTGCTCCAGTGTGCATTAGGCACTCCTGCATCTGACCAACATGTTCTCCAGGGGATGAGCACCAGCAAAGTACTCACAGTCCTGCAGCTCTGCTATGAGGAAGCTTCCCTGGAAGCTGAGGGCATGATGCAGGTAGACACCTACGTGTGTTGGAAAATAAGTCCTGACAGCACTTTTCATGAGCGTGTTGGTTGCATTTCATGGGGCATCACAAGTCCTTCCTGCTGAGGAGGCAGTGGTGAAGGGGACAAGGGTGGTAGATCACTGAAGGCAGAAATGGTCAGTCAGACACAGTGAGGTAGAGCCACATCCACATGTTCCTCTTCTCTTTTTTCAACATTCCGTCCCTGATCAACATTTGTTGACCTGGTCCAGCAGACGGTCAGCACCTTCACATGAACCTTGCCTGGGCAGTGGTCACAAGTGTTGGCGTTTGTGAGCCCATGGGATGATGCGGCCCCTGCCTGCGGACCTGGTTTCCTCACTTTGAGCCTAAATCTTGAGGAATCATAAATTTTCCCTCATGTTCAGTGACTTCCAGCAGCTCTGGTCATCAAAGAAGAGCTCCCCTCCAAGACCTGCTTGCACCATGCAGACCAGCAAGTCAAGGTGGTCTGCCTAAATGTTCTTGAACTTAAGGCAAGTGCAGGCTCAGCAGGTGGGGTGGAGAAAGTCCCTCCTGTACTGGCCAGGGGATCAGGAGAAGCAGTTGTAAATACAGAGGGAAGCCCAGGGGCTGGACAGCAGCAGTGGGGGAAGGAGGAGGAGTGTAGAGCTGTGGGGTGGCCAGTGCCGACCTATCTTGAACCCTCATGAACTGTCTGACCATCAAGGGGTTAGCGCAGCCCAACAGTTCATTAACATCAGAGCTGGGTGCTGTGGTATGTGCACATGGAGGGCTCTAAAGCCACTTGCTGGCACTTAAACAGCAGCTGCATGATATCCAGAGCTCTGTCCTCCTCAGTCTTTCAGCACGGTTCTCCACTCGCATAAGCTGCCTGAGCTTCAGCAGAGCGATGGGAATGCAAAAGGGCAGCAGAGGCAGTGGAGGCTTTCCCTCCCTGTTCATCCCCCAGGACTCCTGGTTCAATGGACATTTATCTGCTAGGTCTCTCTCATCTTCTCCGAGAGCTGGCAAAGAGAAAACACTTCCTTTCTCTGTCTGCAGCTCTCAGTGACCTTGTTATGGTTGAACGCATCGGTCATAGCCACATCTCCATGGGATAGAGCAGAACGGGGTGTGTGCAGGGCAGGGGGAGAAACGTAGTGAAGCCAGCTCTTGGAGAGGAGATGCATTGCTGTATGACTGGGGAAGCACTCTTCCACTGCCAGAAGACAGTCTCGTCTGCAGGAGGAATGAAATGCATGGGAAGTTAAGCAAGTTGAGCTGAAGTGAAATAGCCTGTGTGTTTCTCAGCTTTAGGGGCTTTTGGGCCACTTGTGGGGAGAAAGGAGGTCTGGTGCCATAGATGGGAATGTACAGCCTTCGCTGGCTTATTTAGCCTTGCAGAGTGCAGGTTTAGCTGGGACAAGAGGAACCGCCTAGGGCTAAGTCAGCTCCTTTCCGAGAGCAATGGCCGGGGAGCAAGCTGGGAGGCTCCAGCCTCTTCCTTTGGGTGAGCAGTGTTGTTGTGTGTTCAGACAGCATCCCCAGCCAGGTGGACACCTTCCACAGGTCGTGTTTGGTGCGTGGGGAGGAGACGTTGTGCACAAGCTGAGGGTTTTGCTCTCTGACTTCACCCACTTCACTTTACTGGTCCCATTGCACTGACGCTGGATCCCCAGTAGAGTCACCAACGATGTTCTTGCACCCTTCCTTCCTCCCACACACCTCACACAATTTTTGGAATAGCCAGGCGGGACAAACGCAACTCGTTCTCCCACCTGTGGTAGAACTGCTCCAGCTGGCTCTTCCAAATGCATCCAGGCCAGCCACAGCAAAAAGTTATCTGATGGTCATGTTCAGCAGCTAAATTGAGCCTACCCATGACTCCTTCTCACAGACCTTTCCTTCCACAATTTGAATGGAACAGGCTGTGCCAGTGAACCAGCTGGACAGCTGTATGGACACATAGGTAGTCCCCAGGGTCTGAGCGGTTACACTACAAACTCAGGTTATGCGTTGTGCAGCCCTTCGCATCAGCATCACTCATCAGACCAGTGTGGGTGGCATGTGATGCCCTCCAGAGAGGCTGTTTATCCTTCATCTTCCTTATCTCCTTCAGTCCGTCACTGTTTGTGTCTCGTACTGTCTCACCCTGGAGAGCCACACACAGACTGTCTGACCTTCATCACCAGCTTGGCAGTAGGAGTTACCTGACTTGCTCATGAGTCATCTCTGCATGCAGTAGAGAACAGCATCCTCCAGGTGACGGACATACCCATTGCTATCCACCTCTGATCACAGGGATTTGGAGTTCCCCAGGTGGGAAGTAGCTGCCACCGTTTCACCCCTGCACACTTTCCTCAGCCACATGCTTGAAAGCCTCGGGGACGCTGAGGGACTGCCCAAAGCAGCCACATCCCAACCTCAGCCCCACTCTTGCTCATGTCTCTGATCCACTGCCTCCCAACGAGACGTAACCCAGCCTGGGGCACCCTGGTCCTCTTTGCTTCTCCAGCACTTTGTCCTCCTTCCCTGACATCCCCACCCAGCTGCAGGAAAGAGATGTTCTCCCAGTGCATGACCCAACCACATCACAGCAGAATTGGAAGGGCTCCTGGAGCACTGGCTCCAGGCCACCAGCGAGGAAGGACCACTCCCTGGACTGGACTGGCGCCAGGCTAGAAAGAGACACAAGCTGTCTTAGCTGCAGTAAGCAAATCCTCAGCCCGTACGAGAGAGAACATCACATCTTCCCCAATCTCTCTGTGCTGCTGCAGTATGTGCAAGTCACTGGCATCACTAGACCAGCACATCAGTTGTCCCCAAGAGAGGCGGAAGACTTAGGCTGGGCTTAGGTCGCTTGGGCTCCGTTCCTTGCCGTGTCCAAGCCTAGGCAGGGCTCCCAGCTCCTCCGGTTTGGCTTTCCAAAAACACCCGTGTTGGCCTAACCTTTCTGATCTGCTCACCCATGTCTGAGCACCACAGAGTGGCTGCCCTGAGCCTGGGGAAGCAGAAGGCAAATCCCTGATGTAGACTGACCTGGTTTAGATACATTCTTGTACTCACGAATGCACAATGCAAAGAGAGTTGAGGCTGCAGGACAGACAGGAAAAAGAAGAGGTCCAATGAGTGCAAACCCAGCACCTAGAAGTGGGTGTCAATGTGTGTTATTTACTGAATCACCTTCATCGTCTGCTTCTAGAGGGGTGACAGATGGTTTCTCCAGACCGGAACAAAAGTATCCCTGACTTTCCCCTGTCTTGGTGAGAAACTCAAGTCCTGTTAGCTTTGCTCAATCTCCATAGGAGCTGAAATCCCCAGTGAGCTCAAGTGCTGCCTTGACAGACATGGGGATTTCCTTCCCCTGCCTGGGTGCCTGGCTCCAGGCACTGGAAGCTGCTGCCTGCCGTCTGCTGTGGCCCCACGCGTGGTTCCTCCGGTCCTGACAACTGCTGGCTTCAAAGAAATGTCAGGCAGCTGCTCGCACTCTGATGGTAGGATGGCGGATAGGATCGCATCCTTCTAACCGTGTCTGCATGAACCGTGCCATTACTCTGGCCTCCGAGGGCTGTGTGATGCTGGGTTCCCGTGAGCCTGCCCAGAGCCCCACGAGCCTCCCCAGTTCCCCGGGAGTTGTGCAGCAGGGCTGCAATGCCACAGCACAGCTCAGCTTGCGTGGGACCGAGCACCATCATGAGCACGTTGGCTTCCGAGGGGGCCAGGTCACCTACTCCCTCCTGCAGCCACACCAGTTCCCACAAGGTCCCCACCAGTCAAGGCACCATTAAACCCACGGAGGGTGTCCCTCTGTGCCCGGGGAGCCAGCGTCGCTCTTCTGCCCAGAGGCACCAGGCTCTCGCCTGACCATCCTGCTCCCCGGCTCCTTTCTCATCCCTGGGGGCCAAGGGGGGAGCCAGCACTCACACAGCCCCCACCCAAGCTGCCTCCCCCTCCCCCCCCGTAAGCGAGACCCCCTCCCCGCAGCATCGGCAGAGCTGCATTTACCGCTGGGCTCTGCACCAGCGTGGCACGGCCTTTCTTCCTTTTCATCCCTTTCTCACTCCCTGAATGCGCTTTGCTTGCTTTGGCAGCACGGGGCAGGGAGAGCCCCTCTCCCCCTCCTCGCTCCCGGGGATCCCCCCCGGCAGATGGGGCCGGGATATGAATGTGCACACAGCGAAGCTCCTAAGAGGATTTGCTGGCGACCCTTTCATTGCGAGCCTTTGTGTGCTGCTCCGCTGCGGTGGGACGCCCCCGAGTTCTCCCCCGGCTTCTCTCCCTTCCACTCCAGAAGAAAAGAAAGTGCCTATAAAGGCCTTGTTTGTCCGACTTGTTTGAGGGGACCATATTGCTGTAGGTGCCGCGGGTCCCAGCGTGACAACGTCACCCTTTTGAGAAAGGGTGACGTGCGGCTCCCTCCTGGGAGGGTCCGAGCGGGCGGCTTAGCCAGGCGCTGGGAAAAAAGGTTTCAGTTGCATTTCAATGTCCATTGAACCCTGAATCTCCGGCGACAGTTTTTCCAGGGACTGTGCAGACAGACAAAGCCACCAAGGCGGAGGCTGGGAAGATGCTGCGTGTCCAGCGGTGGGAGGAGGACCTGCTAGCCCCCCAAAATCCCATCCGGGAGAGCCGAACAGGGCCCGCAATGTTGCTTTTCCTATGACATCTAGTGGTAAAGCCCGGGAAGGAGGAAAATGTCGGCTGGATTTTCCTGGCCCGAGCACAGCCGTCTCCTGCTGCGGCATTTTGCCCTTTGTATTGCAGCAGACAGTCCCCAGTTAAGAGGGAAGCAAAAACAAGCTGCACAATAGCCTCAGCAGCTCAGAGATGTCAAACAGTCCACCCTGAAACGTGCGCTTGCCCCTGTGCCTTGTCTTGTATTTTCAGGGCATACCACAGGGCCCCGAAGCATATGCCTGGGCTGGAAATGGAAGTACGTACAAGCATACCTATCGCCCTTCTCACTCCGGTCTGTGCTCCAACACGTCCCCTTGTTTGCTTGCCAGCTGCTCAAAGGCAGTTATATGACATATATGTCAGGCCCGGGAAAATTTCCAGTGCAAGTGCAGTGCACGCACCGTGTCTTGCAGAGCAGCAAAACGTTTGCAGCAGCCAGAGGCGAAGCGACCGTGCACCACGAACAGTGGCTCTAAGGATGCTCACAGGGCATCTCGCCCCAGCCAAGGTGGCCTTGAGGTTGCGTGGTCCTGGCAGCGTGGTGGTGAGCTGGCTGAGGCTCAGTAACAGCCTGGGCTGCTCACTGTAACCAGACTGTGTAAAGGTGTCGGCAAGAGCTTCAGTACCTCACCAGACACTGGAAAATCCACTCCGGAGAGCACACACTGAGGAGGTTAATCATTAATGTCTCCACTGCAGGGTTTCGGTGCAATTTCTGACTACTTACTACACACCAGAGGATCCACATTGCTGGACCACGAGCAGGTGCCCATAGCTGATGGACATTGTCCCAGGCCAAAAGGGACCACGGAGCCTAAGCCCTCTTTCGCACAGCCTATCTCCTGCAGCAGATCACCTTGACTTGGCAAACAGGGCATGCAGGAAGGACGCGCCTGCAGTTATAAGGATGAAGGAGGGTGCTTTGGTGGTCCTGCACAGAGGCAGAGCAGCTGTAACCTCTGCTGAAGCTCACAGGCTATGCTGGGGAGCTATGCCAAGTAGTTGTGCCACACTGCGAGCAGCCAGACATGCAGCTGAACCCGGCTTATGGTTCTGGAGGCTGCTCTTCCACAGCTGAAAATTGCAAGAGGAAACCTGGGAGGGCACTGCCTGTCTCCTGTGACATTTACTTCAGTCCCTCTGAGCACTCCTAGACACAAGCGATGTTGCAGCAAAACTACGGTCAAGGAAAAAACTTGGACACTTTATAAGAAATGTAACTTGGAGAAATAGTGGTTATTTGACAGCACCCACATTTTAATGCCGGCAGGGAAAAAAAAAAAAGAGCAAAACCCGGAACAACACAAGCTGCCTTTAAAAATTAAATACGTTGGATCCAGATTCAGAAACCAAAATGCGTTAATAATAAATGGGTGATGCTTCTGTCCGCCTGGGCTCAGGGTGCTTGGATGCTCTAGTGGAAGTCCTTGGGGTCATGAACACACAGTATTCAGACACATCCAATGTTCCTCCATTGTACTATGAGAAAAAGAAAACAAGGGAAAAGGCTGAAAATGGAGAATGAATGACACAAAACAATGATAGGAGCCACAGGATGAAGAGGAGGTCTGCCTGGAGGAGGAGGACAACCCCCACCCCACTTTTCCCTTCTAACTCATGCTCTGCATCCTGCCCTGAGGTCCCAGCCTGGCAAATGACAGGAGCATCTGTCTCCATTGCCTTCTGGGGCAATCGCTGGTGGCTGCATGTTGGGGCTGTGAAGGCAGAAGGGTGCTACACCAATTCACAAACTCCCCTGGCATTGGTTTTCCTTCAAAAAGGTTTTTCTTTGCCCTCTTTGTCTGCTCAGTGAGAACACAGGTCCTACTCTGAATCAAAACAAAATAGGCATGAAATACTGTTAGCAAAACACTGGCCTATAGCTTGAGCTTTTCAGCAAGTCTGAAGGAGGTGGAGACTGAAGGACCGAAGACCTGACAGGACTCATCCTGAGCATGGGGACAGAGTTGGAGCAGTTGTAGTAGATTCACACGGTGTTAGAAAGAGAGAAGACCACCTACTCCTGGCCGCCTAGCCTGCCCCAGGAGACCATCCAGGACTGGGAAGGGCCAGCTGATCCATGGATCTCCTTTCTCCAGGGAGCTCTTCTACCTGCAGGGCCAGCACCCAGAGTGGGCAGGAGGCACAGAGCACTGACCCAGAGTGGTCCATGCTCTCCCCCCGCATCCCAAGGGACCGTGCTCCACTGCAGGCAGCTGGTGGCAGCGGCAGGACCACCCTAGTGCTGGGCAGAGCTCAGGTATCACCGCAGGAGCAGAGTCCAGGTCTCGGTGGATGCTGGAGGCTTCCCACTGCTGGTGCATGGTACTGTTAGCTGGGGGGGGGGTGTCTCCAGGATCCAAAACTCTGTGCAAATCCCTCATGTTCCCAGGGTCTGCCTCTCCACCCAGCCCTCATGGCATCCCCGGGCTGCAGGGCTGGATCCATGACACGGGTCACCTCGCACAGCAGAGGACACCAGGCCGTGCAGCCATGGCGGGTGTGAGCCCCAGCCCCGCGCGACAGGCTCGGGGATGCGCGGGGCTGTCCAGCTCCCTCCCGCTCGTCTGGAAGTGCCGCTGATGACCCGCTGCTGTTCCCGTCTCCTTGGTGACTGCACATGCCAGCATCCCCAGACAAAAGCTCTCCTGGCACATAATGGGAACAGAAGGGAGTGCTGGGCAGCGGCATTCAGCCCTTGGGGGGCTGCTCTCTGAGCCCCCACCCCAGGGCTCCCACCGCTGCTCTTTCCGAGTCAGCCTGCACACTCGCAGATAATCCCTGTTCAAAAACCAGATGGGTATTTCAGGTATGTGTCCGTGTGCGTTGCACACATTTCCCCGGGGACCCTTCTGTAGTGCAGCAGCCCTCGCGAGGCTGCACATGGCTGTGTCTTGCCGTGCTGTGGGCTCCGAGCTGTCTTGCTTGCTTTTTTTTTTTTTAATCTCTACATGTAAATGCAAGATTCAGGGCAGCGGGAGGCTGTCGAGAGCAATCCTGGACTCTTCCATCTCAGTACTGACTGCCCAGCCTGCCTGTACGTTGCTCTCGCGCTGCATGCTGTAAGTGTGTTGTGCTTTGCCTGATGTTTGTGTGGTTTGCGTTCAGTGCGTATGCCTGCTACGTGCCCTGTGTATTAATTCCCGTGAGCCTCTGGCTCACGTCATGTGAGGCACATGGCTACATGTGTGACAAGGATGGGGCTTGGGGTCCCGCAGCCTCACACAGGCTGCGATCACGGCTCGTCTTCCCAGTGTGTATGGGAAAACGAGGGCTGAAACCCACATACCTCTCCAGCGAGGCTGGTAGGACAGGGTATGCGACATAGCAGGGTCTGTTCCTCCCTGTGGGGAAACTGAGGCATTCGGGGGGGTCACCAATTTGTCCCCAGTCACTCCCAGGAGCCAGTAGTGGAAGAAAAACAAAAGGTCTGTTTTTTCTTTTTCTTGCAAAACACAGAAAACCCCTGGAGAGGAGAGCAGGGCTATGTGGGGCTCTCCCAGACCTGCAAACTCACATCTCCAGTGTCGGTTTTGGGGTTTTGCCAGCAGCCAGGTCCTGTATCACGTCAGAGAGGATGCCAGCATGGCAGCTGGTCTCACTGCTCTGGGAGCACAGGGGAGCCTGCGTGCACAGGGTGAGGGGGCAAACCCAAGCTCATTGAGATGCATCCCCCATGGGGTTAAGGACATGCACTGGGACAGGCAGGACCAAGCTACGCTCCCACCGGGTTCTCCTGCATCCCCTTCCGCTGCGGCTCCACGCACGGGCGGAGGCTGGGGGACATGCTGCTCCACTGCCGGTAGGCGCCGGTCGGCAGGAGGGCGGGAGGTAGCGGGAAACGGAGCGGAAGGAGCCAGGCCCGACGTCGAGGCGAGCTGTGCCTGGAGCTGAACGCTGGCCAGGCTCCCCATCCCCGCGCATTCCCATGGAAACCTCGGCCCCGCCGCCCCGCCTTGCACCCGCACCGAACTGTAGGTCAGCGATGGCTGTGCTGGTCCGAGCGACCTCCCACGGGGACGAAGCGGCTCTCCGCCACCCAGGGCCATGGGTCAGGGCTGCAAAAGCCCCAAAGGGGCAAGGGGGTGAGCCCTTCCCAGCCCCCTACCCCCACGCACTCCGCACTGCAGGGTTGGGGATGCCGGAGCATCCTCTTCACTGGCAGCATCACTGCCTCCTCGGTCAGCCCCGCGGTTCCGTGGGGTGCCCCACCACGGGGTGCTGCAGCAGCAGGGTCGCACCACCCCACAACCCCCGCTCTGCTGGTCCTGCCCCTCCTGTGCTCCCTTCCCAGCACGAGTCCCCTGAATGCTCCATTTGAAGCTAATTCTGGCTGAAATCTGGTTTGCTTTCCAACGTTGCTGCTTTAAATTGGAGAGATTGACCTTGTAGCAGGAGGTGACATGCAGATGCACATCAGCAGCCCGTCAGAGCGGGCGGCGGGGGCTGGGGGGGTTGCAGAGCCGCCTCGGGGACAGGCCAACTATTTTATGAGTAATTTAATATCTGGAACACAGACTTTTCATTCCCAGAGATCTGCTGGGGAAAGAAAGAGCCTTTCTGCAGCCCCGCAAAGGCTGTTCCTCATAAGGAGGCAGAGCAGAAAAGAAAGGGCTGGGACTTAACCCCTTGGTGGCCAGCCCAGAGCAGAGCCTCCGCAGCTCCCAGTCCTTGCAGAGGGGCCAGGAGAAGCAGGAATTCCCTGTGCAGCTCAAAGTGGGAGACAAGCCAGTCTGTGTTGCTCCAGGCAAAAGGAGCAATTGCTCCTTCCCATTCAAATTCAAATCCGAGCCTGAGTGAGGATGGGGGAAACAAACTTATCAGAAGCCCTGAGGTTCGGTATTTCCCCATCTCAGACTGGTTCCTGCTGTATCCAACTCCCCCTGAGTCCCACTGAGGCTGCAACCAGTCCTACCCTCCAGCAAAACCAGCGTGCCCAGGGGATCCGTGAGGGAGCTCCTGCTTTGCTGACAATGAAGAAGCTCCGTGTGGCCTCAGTCTGCACCTGAGTTGGTCCCGCTGTGCCCCATGGGTGTCCACAACTGTCACAGCGAGCACAGCCCAGCACACTGCCCCAGTGACACCTCTGCCCGCAGCACACCAGCACCGCGGCACAGCACTGAACCCACGCGGGGTTTCCCATATGTCTCCTGCTTGATATTACGGTTTGGGGAAGGGGAGGGAAGGAAGAACACCAAAAAAATGCCACCTCTCACTGCACAGCCCTGCCCAAGGGCAGAGGAGAAGGTGGAGAGCAGCCACCAGCTTGGCAGCAGCGACTGTGCCGTGGTGCTGGGAGGCTGAAGGGAAGGAAACGCTCGCAGGCTGTTCAGGAGGGAGCTGCTGGCAGGGGAAAAGCATCCCTGTGTCTAGGAGCAACGTCATGAGCTACATGGGAGAATGGCTGTTAGCGGGGCTTGCAGGGGAGGGTGCACTACAGGGCCTCTAGAAGACCCTCTGGGCAGCATGGCTGTCGCTGTGTGATGCCAGCAAGGATCGAGTCCAGCCAAGGACAGCTCAGGAAGGGCTCTTCCTTGGGTAGCAGGTACTGGGGACTCACTGGGCTCAGCACTGATGGATCAACATCTTTGACAGTGCCATGGCATTTGCTAGTGGTGTTAGACCAGACTGTGGGACTGACATCCCTGGCTTGATCTTACTGACAAACAGCACGACCATGCTTTGATGTTCCAGTTCAGCTTCACTTTCCGTGAATAGGCATCTAGCATGCTCCACCACATCAAATCCTGCCAGAGTTCCTGCTTACACCTGGACTGGAGCTTCAGCACAGAGAATACTCCCAAAACCCCAGCTAGATAATGCAGGGGAAACCTCCATGTGATATTCTTGTGATCCCTGATGCTATGTGCCTTGAAATAGATTATATTTTAAAATCCTGGCAGCTCTCTACCAATGTCTTTGCACATCAGTGGATTTGCTCCAATTGAGCTGGACCAAAGCAGTTCCTGGGTGCAGGAAGTCCCCAGAAGATGACTTTCCCACCTGCTGCTTTTTGGTGTCACGGGACACCTTCATCTGGTACATGATGGGGCAGAGTGACACAGCTCTGTCCCACTCCGCTCACCGAGTCCATGCCACCTCCAGCACTGAGACACCAAAGCACCACACAGCTTCTTAGCTGCACCACCTCAGCATCTGCTGAGCATCTGGGGGCCCCTGTCTGGGCATATCCCAGACCTTGGTGGGGGCCTGACTCCAGAGACGAGGGTCACAGCATCACCTGGTGAAGCTCTGCGGCTTAGCTCTGGCTTGGCCACGAGGAAGTGCTGCTGCTCCAGTTTCACCTGTGATGCCATTAAAATAAAAATGAAAAAGGAGAGAAGAGGAGTAGAACATGCATGTCAGGGCAGATCTGCAGAGAGTACCCACAGAGCAGCGTGAGTGTGCACAGAGTGGGGTGAGTGTGCAGGGTGAGTGCACACAGAGCAGCAAGTATGTGCACAGAGCAGGGTGAATGTGGATGTGTACCCAGTGCCGGCGTGCACAGAGCAGCAAGTATGTGCACGGTGGGGTGAATGTGCACGTGTGCACAGTGCGAGCACGTACAGAGCAGCAAGTATATGCACAGAGCAGGGTTAGCATGCAGGTGTGCACAGTGTGAGCATGCACAGACTGGTGTGAGTGAGCACAGGAGAACACATGCAGTGCAGAGCGAGCGTGCACAGAGCACTGGGACAGCTCTGTCAGGTCCCAGGTGAGAACAAAACCTGCAAATCTGTTCAAATGGTTCAGATGCGGCCAGGTTAAAATTTGGTGGTGACAAGTGCTCATGGGTAAGATGTAAAGAATTAATTAAAGATGCAAATTGGTCCTTTCCCTGAGAATAAATGTGGAGCTTCCCCTGTCTGGCATCCTCACCACCAGGCTGCACCTGACCCTGCAACAGGTTTCTCGCCAACTCTCCTGTTAATGGTTGTGTTGTTCAGAGATCGCTTTGTTTTGCATGGAATAATTAATTATGCACCACAGTGCAGGGCGGGGTGAGGGTGGGGTGAGAGCAGGGCTGCGCCAGTCCTGCCTTTCCCGCATAAACATCAAGCAGGCGATGTGTGACTTGCAGCACAGCACCTGGCTACCCAGATCAGTTTGAATTTTTCTTGCTGTGGCCCTGGGCACCACTGAGGATCTTGCAGAGGGTTTGTCCCGCGGGGCAGCAATCCAGGCTTGGGTGGTCCCATGGGAGGGGGCACCTGCATTTTGGCTCTGGCCTCAGGGAGTACTGTAATAACTCAAGAGGAGGGGGTCCTCTCCAGCTGCCCTGGGGTGGTGCCTCTCTCTTTGGAGGTCTGGGGCTTCGGGGCTTCCTGCAGGCTCAGGAACTCACCACCCGCGCTGAGCAGCCCTGGAAGAACGGAATGGTGATGCTGCATGGACCACCACCCGCCCCAGCCACTCATGGCCCTCTGGCCCCCTTTTCTCATCCATTTTGGATACCTGACGGGTGTGCTACTCCATGGCCTGTGCAGTGGCAGCTTCAGGGGAGCAGGCAGCTGCCGTCCCATGGAGCTAATGCCTGAGGTGGCATTGCTGGGTGCTGGCTGAGGCCCACGGGAGGGAGTGTTGCCCTGTGCACCTCTGTTTTCCAGCTGCGTGAGCACAGTGAGCTGCACTTTAGAGACAGTTGGTACCTGCACTGCCCTCTGACTCTCTCCAGATACAGCCAATACCCTAGAAACCTTCTGGCTTGTGCCGGTGTTAAGTCAGACATTAGTTTTAAAAATAAAACCAGCTCCACTCCAGAGGGGGTCCTGACAAAGACCTTTTTAAAAGTCCAAAATGATTATATCAATTACTGGGAAAGGCAGAAAGTTTCAACTTGCTGTCCACCAGCATCCCAGATCTGTTCCTGCAAAGCTTCCTCCTGCCCCCCGCCTGTCCTATTGCCTGAGGTTATCCTGTGCCAGAGGAAGGACTTTGCATTTGTCTCCATTAAATGTCAGTGGGTTCCTGCCAGCTCATTTCTCCAGCCTGTCAGGGCTCTTTGAATGGCAGCCCTGTCCTCCAGTGTATCGACAGCTCCTCGGTTCGGTGTCTCCTGCAGACCTGCTGAGCGTTCAGGAGACTTACCTGGTGTATGCTGTCCGGCCCCTGTTTGGGGGTTAAATACCTACTCTCTTCCGCCACCCGAGTTTTCTTGAGATGCTGTGTGTCCAGCTGCAAAGTGACAGGAGCGTTGCAGCTGCTTTTTAAAGGCAACCCAGTGCTCCTGTGCACTGATGGAACTGATGTTCAGTGATGGAACACTGAACATCTCTGCCCTGACAGACTTTCTGACAGGTGGTAGAGGCCTGGGGACATGGCGTTGCTGCACTCCTGGGGACAGGAGCCACAGATTTTGCTTGGGGAAGGACCAAGTGGTGAGGTGACGAGGACAAAGCATCAACGCAGGGCTGCAACAGGCGGCACTAATCCTGCCCGGTGCCTCCTCCCAGACCGCACGGGCACGGCAGGGCTGAGGCTCGCACTCCTGCCCGGTCCCCGCCAGCTTTGCCCTCCCGGGCTGCGGGAGGAGGATGCTCGGGCTGACCCAGTCTCCAGTGCCACCTGCCGGCAAATCATCCCGGACAGATGCTGGAGCCTCCGACCCGGCCGCCCCGGTGCCGGGCAAGGCTGGGAGGCACCATCCTGTGCAGCCCAGAGCTGGGGGGCCCTGGACCCATAAGCAGCCCCTAAGAGCTCAGCAACGATGCTTCATAAACGCCAGCCCATATCCAACTCCCCCCCTCCCCCCAGACCCTTTATCATCTTCCCCTTCAGCCAGCCCCTTTCAAACCCCAAATCCCCACTAAAACTCTCCTACATCCTGAGCACCCCATGTACCTCCTCGCGGCTTCACACCCCACAGCCCTTGGTACCACCTGCCACGGCTGGGCTGGGGGCTGTAGGCAAACCCCCACCCAGGTACAATGCTGGATTGTTACCTGCTCTAGGGGCAGGGACATCCTTGGGGTCCTCAGCTCCTATTCATCTGTAGGTCCTTGGGTCCTTGCATCTCCAGGGGGGCTTGGCTGTGGTGTAGGACTCACATGTGTCCTCTGCTGAGGTTATGGGCTGCTCTGGACCCTGCCCAGCCAGACCAGGGGATAGCTGTGTGCCCCACACCTCTTCCATCATGGCGTCCCCACGGCTTCCCCACATACACCTGGCTCATCTTTTCACAAGCTTTGGCAAGCTTCTGTGGATATTACTGTCACCACCACTCCAAAAAAAAGTCTAAGAGAGGTTGGTGTCCCCAGATCTATCGGCCTCAAGACTCTCCAGGACAGCACCATCTCCAGCATCTCCCCATCTCCCACCAGTACCCAGTGGCCCAAATTTTCCCACTATATCATGTTTCTCACTCCCTGCTAGAGACCAGGCTTCATCTCTGTGTTTTTCTAACCCTGGGCTGGCACTTTCTCTAGGTGGCTCTGGAAGGAGATACTCAGCATGGTCTGCAGCAAAAACTGCATGCATTGTAGGGCTCTGCTCAGCAGTAATGAGGAGCTGATGAGCCCAGATTGCACCCAGGGGTGCGGGAGGCAATGCCCTGGGTATCTGAGCATTATTTGAGGGGAAGGAGGCAAATCCTAGGCAGGAAGGAACCAGCAGCACAAGGAGCTGTCATTTAATGCACAAGACTGGCAGCAACATGCTTAGAGCACCAAATCTGTAGCAAAGAGTCATTTCCAGGGGAGTCCTCAGCCCTGCAGGGGCAGCCAGTAGCAGGAGAAGGGCTGCAGAGAGACACCTAAGCCTCAGGGAAGATGAGGAAACCGGAGAAGATGCTGTCAGACCCTTCAATCCCCACCAGGGAGTTCTTCTCCGTTGGCTCCAGCCAGACGGACTCGTTCACTGCCATCTTGAGGACCACACCACCCGTGGTGACCTGGTAGGTGCCGTGCACATAGTCACAGAAGGTCACCATCTTCTCGCCCCTGCTGCCACCCCGGCCCTTTTTCACACTGAGGCAGAGGTTGCCCCTGGATGTGACGTGGTAGGTGAAGTAGTAGATGCCCGGGACCCGGCAGGTGAAGCGGCCGTACCGGTTCTCGTAGTGGCCCTTCTCGTTGGTGATGATGCGGTCGAAGCGGATGGGCAGGTCCCGGCGTGGGTAGGAGCTGACGGTCCTGGCGGCAGAGAAGGCGGACTTGAGGGTGGCCTTGTAGTCACCGGAGTCCCCCTGAGGACCAGGGGGTCCCATGGGACCTGGTAATCCCTTTGAGCCTGGGGGACCCCTTGGGCCGATCTTCCCGGGGTGCCCCGGCATTCCTGGCTCTCCCTTCTCCCCCATGTCTCCTTCGTGCTCCACCTGGCCAGGGGGACCTAGAAAGTAGGAGAAGGAGTCATTGCAGTTACAGCTGAGCCCCACAGGTCTGCAGGGGGGCACTGGGAAGGAAAGCACTGGTACCTGTGCTGGGGTGTGGGTCAGAGGAGACCCCTGCCCACCTGGCAGGCATGACACCCCTTGCTCTCATGCACCCTCCCTCCCCAGCTTCCTTGGGGTGTTCTGGTCTGTCCAACCTCTTCTGTCCACGAGCATCACCCCCACCTGGTAACACCCCAAAGGGACTGGTGGAAAATGGATTGCTTTCCCAGAATCATATGCCTGCAGCCTCCTCCTTACCTTGTTCACCCTTTGGGCCATTCTCCCCGTCTCTGCCATTGCTGCCAGGCTGTCCTGGTGACCCTGGGATGCCTGGGATGGTGCCATAGGTCCTGCAAAGCGTGGCACTTGCAAGCTGCCCTCCAGCCAGGCAGATCAGCATTGCCCACACGATCTGCATCTGCTGGAGCACAGAAGGATGTTGAGGGACTTGGGCAGTGGGAGGGATGGGGAGGGCACTCTGTGCAGCTCTGGAAGATGACGCCTAGAAACACTTCTGGGTAATACCATCAGTGAGGGAAAACATCCTGCTGCAAAGCCAAATCCACCTTCCTGATGGCCGTGGAGGGACCAGCCCCTTTGGGCATGGGAGAGCTTGCTAATCTCTTCTCACTCTTAAATTACTGGTTTACAAGTGCTCAGAGCTTCAGCTACATGAATGTTGGGGGACAGGTTAGCCTGTCCCAAAGGTCTGATATCCAGCCTGGCTGTACTGCTGCCACGGACATGTGCTGCTGGCCCCTGCTGTTCTGAGTCCCCACTGCGCCCTCGGAGGAGAAATTCTCCATCCCATCTTAGGACCACAACTGTAGAGTAAAATCCTTCCCCAGGCCAAAGAAGTTTCATCATCTGCAAGGGGATAGCTCTTGCTTTCCACCAGCATATCTGAGGGACAGCTTTTGTCCTTGCAGGTGGCAAAGAAATCCCCAAACTTGCCCTCCTAACTCCTGTGGCTTCTCGTTGTGTCCTGCCGCGTGCCTGCTTCATCCCAGGAGCATTTCTGTATCTGACCAGCCTTACTGGGACAGTCATATGGGCTTCCAGTCCCTGGGGTCCCATCTTCCTTCTGCCCTCCCTGCATCCCACGGCTCAGCTCGTTCCCCCACCTCCTGGTGTAGGTGCATGTGGGGTAAGCACTGGGCATTTGTGGGCTGTATCTGGACATCACATCACCCCAGCCACATTCTCTGGCCTCAGGTGGACTTTCCCAGCACTGAAACTCTGGTGTCAGCAGGAAAAGAGGCCGGTGAGCCGGATCCTTCAACTGCAGCATCTCTGATTCAGATGCGTCAGGTACAAGGACTGATCCACAGGCTCCCAGCCCAGGCCCAGGCAGATGACAAAAGCTTCTCCGGGCAGGAAAGCACCCCCAGGGCACCTGTCAGACTGACACTCAGTCCCTGTTCACCCCTCTGGGCCTTTGCCATCTCTCCTTTCCCTCCCCAGCCTCCCCTGGGGGGGCAGGAGGGGTCAGGGTCCCACCAGGGATCTCCACCACCCCCAGCCCAGCGGCCCCCTTTCTCTTCTGCCACAGTGAAGTGCCAGGGATGCAGGGGGTGACTGTGACCCTGGTGCTGCTGGGTTCCCCGTGTGCTCCTGCCTGCAGGGGACAGCTGGGTCTCAGCCTTGCCAATAGCTTGCTCTTACCTTGAACGTCTCGTTGCACGGACCAGGAGATGGAGCAGGACACACCAGCGTCCTGATTGGAAATGACCACGGGGGGAAGCAGAAGTTTGCTGCAAGGGCTGTTGTGAAAGGATCTAGGCCACATCCCTTTTTTATCTTTAGCTCCTGCCCTTTCCTCAGTAGCACTTCCACATCCACCATGAATGCTGTCTGCCAGGTCAGCAGGACATGCCGTCCCCAAACGGCACTCAGGGCCCCCTCAAGCATACAGCTCTGGCCCCGGGGAGCAGAGGGATGTCTGCTCTGCCCTGCAGGGACCCCGGGTCCTGCCCAGGTGTGCTTGCTATGGGAAATGCTGCTGTGGGCTCCAGACAAGTATGGGGTAACCCCTCAGGGCTGCAGAAATGTGCATGCACTTAGCTAGCATCCCTCAGGGTTCTCCGCACATACCCAGCTCTGCTGGGAGGTATTGGCAGGTCCAGAGGATGCTACAGGGTCTCAGCATCCATAACCTTGAATCTGTCCCCAGGATCTCCTAAATGTTGTGGGTGGGAAATGATTTCACTCTGCGATAAAAGCATTTCCAGTCCTGCTTTCTGCTGATGCCTTGTGGAGGTGAAGCACAGGATGTTCAGGGGAGATGACCTCTTTTTTCACTGTACAATGTAGAACCACTGGGTTTTGGTGGGCTCTGTAGCCTCCACAGCCATGAGCTCCTTTGGTCTGACTCTGGGAAGCCAGTGCTTTGCCTGCCTTGTCCCTGGTGAGGTGCGGATGTGCCAGACACCAGACGCATGGCTATGAGGTTTGCTGGGTGGTCGGTAGCCCTCTCCAACTAAATTCCATCCACTTGGAGAAGGGGAATATCAGGACCCCTGCTTGGAGGAGTCTTGGTCTCCCCTACAAGGTTGGACCCTTGTGCATGGGCACGGGAACTGTCCCCTTCCTGCAGTCAGTGCAGCTGGGGGTCCTGCCCCACCAAGCAAAGCCGGGGTTGTGAATGGTGTGTAATGCTCACTGATGCTGAGCACAGCCAAGCCAGCGAGGGCTCGGGGATGTTCTGATGCCATGCTGACACCCAGGTGGAGCCCACACATGCACACCACATCCATCCGGCTACATTTGGGCTCCACCTGCAGAAAGGCAAGTTGTAGAGGAAAAAACAAATGAGGCCATGCACAATGGGGAAGGTTTTATTGACACTTTCCACGGCTGGGTTATGGCAAAGGGGCTGCTGCAAGCCTGCTCCAGGACACCTGGCTGTCCCTGGTGCAACCCAGGTGGGAAGGGGAGAGATGCAGAGAGACCTCTGGCTCTGGCAGCACATAATGTGGGTCTATCAGGGTGAATGCACGTGGCAGTGCCAGCAGGACCCCAGGGGCTCGGCACCATCACTCTGGGCGCAGATGCATCCAGAAGTGCTTGTTCCCCCCATTCAGCAGCTGCCTGTGTGCGGACCGCAGGCCAGGGGGTTGTGTCTGGTGGTTGGGACTGACCCCCTTGCAGGGGCTTCCAATCCAGCAGAGAAACCTGGAGCATCAGCAACAGCCTGGCAGTGAGCAGCAGTGTTTGCAGAGCAGAGTGAAGAGGTCAGCGCGCTGGGGTGGGGTCTGGTGGTCCTCTAGTCCAGGAAGAGCAGGAAGCCTGAGAAGATGCTGTCGGAGTTGCCAATGCCCACCATGCCATTGTAGTCATTCACCGCCAGCCAGACCTGGTTCCCAGCACCCAGGCGGAGGAGGATCCCACCAGAGCTGACTTGCATGGCGTTGGTCTTGTGGTCACAGAAGCTGGCCATCTTGTTCCCGTCCTTGTACAGGATGATGCAGAGGTTGGCGGTCTGCGAGGTGTGGAAGATGAAGTAGTAGAGGCCGGGGAGCTTGCAGGTGAACTTGCCCGTGGTGGTGTTGTAGTCATGGTTGGTGTTGGTGATGACATGGTTGAACACCACAGGGACGTTCTTGAAGGGATACTCGCCCGTCTGCCTCGTCACTGAAAACGCTGACTGGTGTTTCTGCTTGTAGCTGCCTGGCATACCTGGCTCTCCAGCCGTGCCCATCATCCCAGGGTCTCCGGGGGGACCAGGGGGACCGATGGGGCCAGTCTTGCCTGGCAAGCCTGGGCTGCCCGGTTCCCCTTTCATGCCCTTAGGCCCTCGTGTTGCAGGAGTGGCCGGGATGCCTGTGGGGCGGTGGGGAGTGAAAGGGACTCAGCATCAACAGCAGGACATGGGGAGAGGCTCCTCCAGCCCCTTCCCTTGGGCAGAAAAGGGTTGTTGCCTCTCTCCAGCCTCCTTTCCTCCTGCCCTGTCCACAGAGGATGCTCTCCATGGCCTGCAAACCAAGGCAGACTGGCCACAGAGGACTCGATGGCCCCCCTTCAACATGGTTCCCCTCCCTGCTCACTCACCTGGCTCGCCTTTGGCTCCCTTCAGCCCATCCCGGCCATCCTTGCCTGGCACACCCGGCATGCCTGGCAGGCCTGGAACCCCATAGCAGCTTTTGGGGGCATCTCCAGTCACAGCAGACCCCTGAATCAGGAGTAGGAGGGCGAGGACCAGATGAAGCTGCTCCCAGAAGCTCTGCCCCATTTTGGTGCTCTGGAGCATGGAAAGGGAAAGAAAGTGCTGAGGTGAGGGGGCACGGCAGGGAGGCTTCCAGGCAATGGGGCAAAGGAGGTCCTGTGCTATGAGGCTGACTGCACCAGGAGCACCTGGCTGTGATGACTGTGCCCTCAGTATCCCCCACATATTAATTGCCAGGCAGAGGGGAGGTGGATATGTGGACCATGGGCAGCCCCTGATGGCACAAGGGAAGTTTGACTTTCTGTCTGGATTCAGCCATGCGGTCTTGCAGTACCCACGGCCATCCCCAAGCTCTCCCAGTCCAGTGTCCTGAACCCCCTGCAGACACATACGCTGCTGCAGACCTTTGCACCATGCTGCACTGACGCTGGAGCTCCCTGGACCCAGCTGATCCCACCCCTCCTCCAGCAGCAGACTGACTTTCCTGGCTCTGACCATCAGGATCAAGCCCCACACCAGGTGGGGATCTCCCAGGACAGTGCCTGGCCCAGAGGACTGGGTCTTCCCCCAGCATAGAGAAGCATGCATCCCCCACCCCATGACATATGTGCAGCTTGGCAGTGCCTCTGTCTCCTTCTCCTCCTCCTCTCACGTAGCCAAGTGCTGCGCCATGCTGCTGGATCCCTAGTCCCCATGCAGCCCACCTCAAAGACATGGACCCTGAAGCACCTCTTACCTCTGTTGAGGGGATCAGGGCACGGGACCCTGCGCTGCTGAGCCCTCAGGCTGCTGTTGGCACTGCCTGCCGGCACAGCCTGGTGCGGGTGACTCTCCGTGACACCCTCCCAGAGGAAGTCACAGAGTTAGGAAAGGGCCCTTGGGGACCCAGAACCCTCATCTGGCCCCCAGATGAGTTTCACATCCTCCTGCCTGTTTCCTCTGAGCAAGCACTTTCCTGGCTGTCCAGCGAGACCTGTACTTGGGCCACTGCAGCAGCAGGGGCTGAAAGGACAGAGGTGGGATAAGCCTCTGCCAAAGAGATGTGCCGCAAACCTTCCAACCACCATGGGAGCTAGCCCTCTGCAAATCACCTGCCTTTCTCTCATCCTTAACTCATTTCTGAGCAGAAAGGCAGGGAGTGGATGGGGAGCAGAGCTTCATGCCAGCTCCGTGGAGCCAAGTCATTTCCTGGTTCTGATGGGAGATGCTGCACCCCTAGGCAATGGGACTGGAGGACGTTTCTCCTTCAGGGTTTCTGACCTGCTGGCTGGCTGTCCTCTCTGCACCTGGCCCTGTGTTCCACCAGCTCTGCTGGGTGCTGGATTTGCTGGGGCCCCAGCATCCCTGGTTGGGGTGTTGCTCCTTGCAGGTGACCTGGCCTCCTCCTCACTGCTCCAGGAATGGAGACATTTGACTGCCCAACATGTGTGTAGCAGCTCCTCCGAGCAGCAGTCCCAGGATATGGCACCTATGTGGCTTCCGTGATGCTTTCTGGCTGCCTGACAGCTGCCCAGCCTGCCGTACTGCCCACTAGTCTCACCCCAAGCCAAAGAGAGTAGAGCATCGCCTCACAACTCCACCACCATCACCCCACAACCCCATCAGCCACCCTGATGTCCCTGTCGCTCCTTGCTGAAAGGCTGGAGAACCACAGCTGCCTTTCCTCTTCCTGGGAGAGTTTGGGCACCAACAGAGGACTGTGTGGGTGAGGTGCATGAGCCATCGCCTGTGTTTACCCTCACACAGGGCAGCTAGCTGGGACTCATCAGAGAAAGGACACACATAGGCTAGTCCCAGCAATTTCCCATTCCTCCCTGTAAGTGCCAGCTCTGCTTGTACACTCAGTTCCTTCCTGTCCTTCTGCCTTTGCAGTTGGGGTCTGTGCTTGGCCAGGGTCAAGCTGGGGTCACTTCTTTCCATGGGCAGCTTGGGAAGAGTCCCAGGACATTGATGGTTTGGGGAAGACATATGGATAGGAAAGAAAACCCAAGCGGCTGTTGTGGAAGAAGGGTTTATTTATACTGATGGGGAGGATGTGAGAGGCCAAAGTGGCCTGGCGCAAGACAGGCGTTTGCAATGGTTAGTGCAGCAGCAGCAGTGGCACGCAGTGATTTCCCACTCAGGAATAAAGACCAACAACTGGTGAACGGCCCCAGTGACAGCTGGTCCCCTCCAGTGTGGGGTCTGAGCACCCAGCAGCAGAAAGGGCTGCCGTGGCTGAGTCCTCTGCCTCCAGGACGGAGTGGGCAGGCTCAGCACCTGGCCACTGTGTGACAGTGGTGGAAGTGCAGGATCCAGCTGGTGGCTCAGTTTGGGGCTGTCCCAGTTTGATGCAATATAAGGCCACCCCATGCATTCGCAGGGTGAAAACACATGCAGAGACGCACACTGCAATGCTCTGGTGCTAAGCAGGTCTGGACTGGTGGTCCATCAGCCCGTTTGTGGGAAGAGCATGAAGCCACTGAAGATGCTGTCTGCCTCTGAGCCGCTGTAAATCGAGCTGCCCCTGGCAGGGTCGGTGCTCACAGACACCCGGTCGCCCATGGCCAGGCTGAGCACGCTGCTGCCCGAGTTCATCTGCAGGATGTTGCGGCTGTTGTAGTCGCAGAAGCTGACCACGCGCTCCCCGTTCTTGGTGATGCTCAGGCAGAGGTCCCCGCTGGAGACCACCTGGTAGGCAAAGTAGTAGAGCCCAGGGACGAGGCAGGTGAACTCCCCAGTCTGGGGGCTGTAGGAGCTCTCCTGGTTGGTGATGATGTTGTCAAACACCACTGTCCTGCCCCTGGACGGTGGGGACCTCCGTGAGGCAGAGAAGGCAGGACGCGGCTGCTCCAGGATATTGCCGGCTTTCCCCTTGTTCCCCTTTGGCCCCGGCAGGCCTGAGAACCCAGGGGGGCCACGCAGACCATGGTAGCCCTGGTTCCCTGGGATGCCGGGAGGCCCCGGCTCACCTGCATCCCCTTTGAGTCCCTGGATGCCCGTCCTCTGTGTTGATTTCCCTGGAGAGAGGTGGTGGTGAGGAGCAGTTCATGCGCATCTGGCATCTCCCAACCTGTTCCCACAGCCCGTGATTCTCCTGCCAAGAGGCTTGAGGCTCTCAGGCCACCCGCACTGTGCATCCCCAGCTCCCCCTTACCTGGCTCTCCCACGTCACCCTTCTGCCCTGGTCTCCCGTCAAGGCCAGGGATTCCCGGGAAGCCATCCCTGCCATCTGGTGCCCGACACACGCCATCCTCAGGCAGGACCGTGCCCAGCATTGCTGCCAGGGTGCTGGTCACCAGCCAAAGCCCGATTTGCATCCTGCCTCCCTGCAAGCACAGGGGCCGGGGAATTGGGGATGGAGGCAAGCACACAGCAAACACACAGATGTACCTTGGACATAGACACACAAGCATTAACATGTGCTCTTGTCCAGACCTATGGATATGTGCAATGCAGGCACAGCTGTGTGCTCAGACATGCGTGCATGCACAGATCTACCACGCCACCCATGTGTTGTCCAATACAGGTAGCCAGACACCATGTGCAATGGTGAAAATAAAATAACTTCATGGAAGGATATTGCGACTGTTTCATTGCATGATCTGAAATCATCGATGTTACTGAAGATCTGACATGTGCCCATGGCAGAGCTGTGGGGTTGGAGAGCCCAGGACGTGGAGCACGGCATAAACCCCGTGGTGCATGTCCTGGGGATGGGTGGCTGCACATCAGATGTGTGCAGGGGATGCTTCTTCCAGTGTTGGGGGAGCAAGCACTGATGTACGGGGCAGTGGTCCCGTGGGACGGAGAGCATAAGTGAGAAAGGGGTGCAAAGAGACACAACAGAGGAGGGATAAACAGTAAAGGGATAAACGGGCAAGAAGGATTGAGATCCGCAACACACAGAGCTGGGAGAGAGGAGGGATGTCCTGACACACAGACCTACCTCAGAACCTGAGGTACTCAGCCCAGGACAAACCTGCAGAGCCCAGAGTGTCCATATGGAGCAAGGACAGATTCCTGCAGCCCCCTCCCCTGCCCTGCATCATCTTCTCCCCCTTTTCCTACTTTAAACCCTTGTGGAGGGGGGAAGTGAAGAAAGGAGGGGGACAGGGAGCAAGGACCGGAGAGTGGTGGCAGAGGAGGCATGTGTCCCCAGCTGTTTGGGGTGACTTACCTCCTTGCTGGGGGTGAAGACAGACCAGTCTGAGCAGCAGTTCTGTTTGCTGGAAGCTCTTCCCTGGGAGCAGGGAGGAAGAGGAGCAGGGTGGGGGGGATGTACTTGCATGCATGATGGTTTGCTTGGTTGGGGAAGAGAAGTGCCAAGTTTCGCTTTCTCTGCAAGACAGAGAAACTTGTTCCCCTTTCTGCACTCAACCCTGGCTGTGCTGGTCACAGCCAGGGAACAGCTTGGTCAGCAAAAGTGCAGGATCGCAGGGTTCCCAGCCTGGCCCAGCAGCACGGTCCCCACAGCAGGGACGGGTGGTGACTGGGCACAAAGCCACACAGAGGTGGAGGGTGCTCAAAGGCGTGCCACAGCTCTGTCACTGCAGGAGGGGACAGGCGATGTAAGCCCTAGGTGACTTACATCCAAGGGATGCTCGGTGAGGCCCAGGGATCGCTCTTGATGGCTCCTGGTCTGGGCGATGGGCAGAGCGTGGTTGTCACTGGTACCCAGCCTTGTCATGGCTGCTGCTGGGGACTGACCTCCCCCCAAGATGCCCACATTGGCACCACACCCTGATGGAGCAGGGCTCCAGAAAAGAGATTGTCAGTGCATGTGAAGTTCAGCAAGGCCTAAACATCCTTGATGAGACATCTCCTGCCCTCTCTTCAGTGGTTTGGGGACCTTGTCTCTGCAGTAGAGCAGGAGGAGATGGGGGTCTCCGGCACCCAGGTTGCTCCCAGTCCCCTTTGAGTGGCTGTGCCTTGCACCAACCAGACCTGAGCAACCCCAAGAGCTATACGTGCCCTGACTCAGACCTGCAAAATTAAAAAGCCAATGCCTCACACCACCCAGCCCAGGGAGGGTGCCCAGGGATGTGCATTCAGCTCTGCCACAAAGGAGCCTCAAAATGCCACCGGTACCCAAGCCCCACTGCAGCAGGGAGCAGAGGGATGAGACGTGCCACAATGACCCCAGCAGGTGAACATCCTTGGGACACTGGGGACCATCCAGGTCACCCCGTGGTCAGCTAGGAGGGGTTTCTGGTCCATGCCCACCTGGAGTCTCCTTTCAGGAGTCCTGTGGCAGCTGCACCGACCTTCATGAGAAAGCAGCGTTGGTGTCCCCAAAGCAAACACAGCAGCAGCTCAAGCTCAGGGAAGGATGTTCAAGGAAAGATGACAATGTGCAGGCCTGGATCAGGGTGGTCCCAAGGCCAGGGAGGCTGGCAAACCTTCCATTCCCCCTGCCCACTACCTCTAGTGGTCCCAGGGAAGGTGTTCCTTTGCTTCCAAAACAGCTGAAAAAGGGAACGACTAGTGAAACCAAAGATCAGCCCCAGAGACCCTTGCCAGACAAAACTTCACTCATCAGTGCATCTCCATTAGTAATTATATTTAGAGATCTGTCACTGAGCTGGTCTTTAATTCATTGAATATATGCCCTCTTAATGCAATATAATACACATTTTTAATCAAAATGTCAACCTGTAATAAATCAGATGCCCAGAAGAAATGCAATTTTATTTTATCAGCAGAGTTCCTCTATCAACCAGACCTGTAATCGTGTCAAGAAAAGATGACAGGTGAGTTTGAAAAGACCTAACTTCCACAAAATGGTGTTTCTGGACATTAATTGTATTTCTGCCCTATTGCCCTTTGTTAATATACAGCCAAAATGAGACCACTCCATCATTTCACCCAGGATTGATCGATGGCTGTGTCCTGGTGCCCCTGTGTCCTTTGTCCCTGACTGTCCCCTTAACCCCATTCAAACGCTGAATTACAGGGGGCTGGTTACGGGTTTCCAGCATCTCCTGGAAGCTGCTGTTGGTCCAGACAGCACCTCCTCCAGGTCCTTGAGACTCCTGAGCAGTGCTTAGCCCTGCTCGCTTGACTATCAGTGTTGCTGCGTTCAGGCCAAGCCTTCCTCTCCCTTCCTCTGAGCATCTCCTCCTCGTCCTCCTCCTGATCTGGGACATCCACGGCTCCAGAGGATGGCTGCCTGCGGGGAGCCATGGATGAGCATTGCACGGTGCCGCCCCAGAGGCTTCTGCAGACCACATCTTCCAGCAGAAGAATACCTCCAACCTGGCACTCTCCTCCTTCCCCTTCCCCTCAGGGTGTCTCTGGCGTGTGGCAGGCAGGAGGTGACACGCCACGAGGTGACACACCACGAGGTGGCAGTGCCGCCTCAGCCATGCTTCGTGTCACCTGCCCACCCGCGCTCCCCTTCCTCCTCCCACAGCCGGGCCGGGGGCCACCCCCGGGGCAAGAGGCATCCCCCTCCCCCGAGGCCGCACGCAGGATGTCCAGCTGCAGGGCGAGCTCACGGGCACCTCTGCCTCGGCACCTAGCGATCGCCGTCGGGAGTCAGGGTAGCCCAGCTGCCTACTGCAAACACAGCCCCGGTGGGGCACAAGCACCATTCCCCCAGGCCGGGGGTAGTTTGGCACCCCCTGAGACCAGGGGAGAAAGTGAGGACCGAGCCATGGTGGAAGGTGCAAGGGGTTGTGAAGCCCTGGCAGGTTATCCCTGCTGACAGAGGTCCCAGTAACACCACCACCGGCAGGTTCCATCATGGAGCAGGGGCAAGGGCGCTGGAGGGAACCCCCAGATGACGTGAAATGGGGCCAGGCCCGAGGCAGAGGGGAAGGTGGGTGTACGCTGGAGTAGCCGGAGGATGTAGGTGCTCTGCAGAGCCCCAGGCGGCACCAAAACCAGCCCCAAAGAGGACAGTCCTGACCACTCTGGTGAGCATCTACTTCATCAGGGTGCCTGTCACTGCCTCCTGGCTCTGCTGCAGACCCAAGACTAGCCTTGCTCCAGATGCATTTTACCCTGAGCAACCCTCCTCCTTTCAGGATGGGCCATGGGGCAGTTCCTTCACCTCCTCGCTGCCCTCCCACCTGGTGGTGCCAGGCAAGACAGATGAGTGCCGTCCCAGCCTTGGACCGCTTCATGGAAGAGAAGAGATCCCCTGCAAAGCCTCCTCCTGTGTCCCCAGTGCCTGCAGGCACACACGAGCTGCCTGACAGCAGACAACAGGGAAAGATGCTCCTCTGCTGCTTTCCCTGCTGGGGATCCCCTGGGGTGCTGAGCCGTGACAGGCAGAAGCTGCCAGAGGAGGATAAATCAAGTAGCTAGCACCTACTTGTCACTGTACAGGAGACAGTGACAAAGGCAGGTGGTGGGAGATCAGCAGTACTGACAGGTACGGCACACACCTCTGCTGCCAGTCACCAGCATCCCAGTCTGCTGCCCACACCCCCCCAGGAGGTCAGGACAGCTCAGAGCATCTATGCTTCTGCAGTCACTGGCGGCTCAATGGTGCCCAAATAACCAAGCCCGTTTCACTGGCAACCTGTGGCTTTGCCCCTTTGAGCTGGCCTGCCCCAAAACACTCAACCTGTGCTGCTGACCACCAGATGCACTTCCTGCGCAATGCAATGGTGTTTGCGTGAATTCTGAAATCTCCCGTGCTTCAATCAACAAAACAAGAAGCTGGGATGGTTCAGGTGCCCTGGAAGGATTTCCTGAGCTGTCAGCTGAAAAATGAGGCTGCAAGGACACTTGCCACTCATGTCTAAAGTGTTTTAATTGCTGTCCCAGGGGATGTGTTATTCCTATGACAGACACTTACACAGAGCAGGTGCGAGGAGCAAAGACAGGTATGGGGTTTAAAAGCCAGGATTTCACACTTCAGCCCTGGCTTACTGTCTCCTGGCATTGATACACATCCCTGTTGGCTCACAGGATGAGATGAGACAGATGAGTGCTGAGCAGCCCTGGGCAATGCTGGGAAAGTTTGTCCCATCCCTCCTCCTCCTGTTCTCTCTTAAGGATGTCAGAGCTTGTCTATTTGACATCTATTGGTTAATTTGGCTGATTGTTTCCCATTCTTTAATGTATCTGTTATTTATTTATTCGCTTGTGGAAGAAGGAGTTCCGGATTGATCACTTTGGCATGTAAATGAGCTGCTCTAGTGCTTGTCACTGAAATTTGTAGATTGGGAGAGTTTGCAATCAAACACAGCCAGAATCTAAATTACATTTCAAGCAATAATAGCAGGGAGAAGACAGGAAGGATGTGCCATAAATAAGATGGGATCAGAGCAGGGTGCCCAGAGCTATGCTGACAACATGCCAGGAGCCCCGAGGCGTGCAAAAGGAGTCCTTGCTTTGCAGTGCCAAGGTGTGCCTGGCTCTGTGGCTGGTTCTCCCAAGGGAGAAGGGCAAACAGAGAAAGCAAAAGGCTTTGGGGCAATAGCAGGATCTGCCCCATGGCCAAGGGCTACTCACACCCGTCTCCGAAGAGGGCTGGTTAGACTAGCATGGTGAAAAGTATGCAGGCATGGGACTGTGGGCTGCAAGGAGTATCATCTGGAGCATGGTACGGGATACTGATTTGCCTGCCACCATGACTCATGTTTGGCTTCTTCCCACCACTCAGGGCTCCATCTAAAGTCAATGGATGCATCCAGGATGCAATTCTGCCCATCTCAAGGTCAACAAGATCGCTCAAGGTAAGTAAAAGAGATCAAAGTGCCGTAAGCCTTCCTGCATGCAACAGGCACTGTGGCTGGGCTGAGGAGCAGGGAGCCAGCCAGGACCTCTGCAAAGCTAGGGCAGAGATATCTGTACCACTCCATGGCAGGGCATCCCTGGACTGAGGTCCAGCCAGGAGAAAAGTGATCTTCAGTAGGCACAGTGCTGTGAATCCCAGCGGGGCTGGTGAAAGGACCTCTAGGATCAACTGTCCAGCTGATTGCTCATGGAAGGACTATTCCCAACGCTAGGTCAGGGTGGCTATGGCTTTGCCTGCCTAAGTCTTGAAACTCCCCAAGGTCAGAGATCTCCCACAGCTCTGGGGACCTCTCTCAGGGCCGCACCACACTCAGGTGAAGAAGTATTTCCTAATATCCATCCTGAATCTTTGAAGGTCCAATGTATGACCGAAGGTCCAATGTGTGACCACTGCCCCTTGTTACCTCGCTTGGCGCTAGTGAGATGTGTTTGGATCTATCTTCCTTGCAATTGCTCCCAAGTAGCTCCAGCTGTGATTAGATCCCACCTCACCCTCCTCTTCACCTGGCTAACCACAGCCCAGAAGGGTGGTCTCCCCACCGCTGATCATAAGGATGAATAATTTCCCTTGACCTTGGCCACAATCCCCCTAATGTACCCGAGGTGCAGTGTATCTTATCTGTGGTTTGCTCACATTCAGCCTGGTGTCCACCACTGCCCACCCCACCCCTTTCCCTGCTCCAGCAGTGAGTCCCCAGTCTGTTCACTCCATGTGCAGAAGGTGGTGCTTCTTGTAGGCCAAGAGGAGAGAGTACACAGTATCTCCTAAACATCCTTAAGGGTTTAAAAAATGGCTTGAAAACTACAAGGCAACCAAAAAAAGACAAATCCTCGTCCTTCCTTCCTTCACCTCTTGGCTTTATGCTATGGGCTCAGGAGACAATGCTCTGAGAGTCACCCTGGACAGCATGAGATTTCCTTCCAAATACAAAGTGATGGACGTATTGTGGGGGAGGCACAAGGTCCTCATCTCTGGACTTTGTGTTTTGACTCCTCAGTCCTGGGTATGTGAGGTTTACACTCTTTGGGGCCATGAGGCCGTGGCAAGACCATCACAAATCCCTCCACCAGACAGGCATGTGCTCATCCCAGTGGAGCAAGGACCTCTGTACACCTGTTTGTAGCAATGCCATGTTTTCTACTGGGCTGAGATCACCAGCATGGACCCTTCCTGCACCACACTGCTCCCCGTGCATGGCCAGATCCTGATGGCTGCCAGCGCATTGCATGCCCTTCCCAGGAACTCTCCATCCCATGGTCTGGTTTCCCTGACATAACACCTCAAAATGGACTGGAAGTTTCCTGCGGACGAGTGTTAGTGTTAACTGGGTCAGCGGCAGCTGGAGGTCTGTGCTGGTTGGAGACTATTACAACTTATTTCTATTACAACTCACTTTCCACAGTGGCTTCTCCGGGAACTCGGCTTCCCTCTAACTGACCTTGGCTGCCAGATCGATCCGAAGTTGCAAACTCACTTCTCACGTCCGCTCAATTTGGAGGGCGTCTGATTGCTGCTTCGGAGGCTTTGATTGCCTTTGCTTCTGGCCAGCGGGACCCCGGCGGGCGCCTCACAGGCACCATTAGCCAACCTCCAGCTTAGCAGATTTGCCGAGGAACATCCCAGCCAAGCTGCAGCAATGCCATGCAGAGCCAGGCCTGCTGTTCTCAAGGCAGGGATGTACTCAGCCTGCAATAGGCTGGGGGTCACAGTGCCTCCGTGTCCCTCTGGCTGGTGCTTGAGCAGAAGTAAGGCTTTGGTTCCTGGGCAGGCAGAGGGCAGCAGTGCTGGTATCCTCAGCACTCATCTGGTCCACACATGTGCAGCATCTTCTCAGGCACTTTCATTAGCTCAACAGCTCATTACCCTCCGTGGGCAGATCCCAACCTCTCTGCTTCTGCTGCGGTCTCTCAGAGTTTACCCTCCTCTTCTCAACCACCTCCATCGCTTTCCAACAAGGAGACAGCCCTTTCCCAGCTCAGGCAGACGCTTTTCCATTTGCAGTGGCACGAGCTGCTCAGGATCCCTCCCACAGGCGCCGACTGAAGTCCTCTCCCTCCTCTCCACAGGTGGAGGTCAAGCCCATGTCCTTGCTGCCAACTCAAAAGCAAATCGATCAACATCTAGGAGGCAATTGCAGTCCTCGGTGAGTCTCAGTGTGGGGGGCAATCGTGTGGCAGCCCCAGCGCTGACTCCCTGGCCTGGAAGTTATTCTTCAGTCGACTCGTAATTTCAGAGCTGCACTGGGAGGTGGGAAGACTCCCAGCTTCTAATTAATTACTGAGTTCCCTGTAATTGATGCAATTTACTGCCACTGTATCTGTTTTATTGCACTGTGGAGAAGGTCATTCTGTAATGCTATTTTCTCAGACACGCTACTGAGTGGCCATAAGCTATACCCTGAAATTCATCCCCAAACTCCAAATCCAGGGGGAAGTTTGCACCAGGAGGCAGAAGGCGGCTGTGGTCCTGTGCCCTCGCCTAGCACCAGAGATGTTCACCCAGGAGGTCCCTGGAGAACCGCACATGGCACCAGAGGAGCACAGCATGGTGGAGGGTGGCTGCCTGTGGACAGTAGGTCCTGGTCCTCTGGATCTGGATCTGGTGAACACAGATGTCGTAGTGTGAGGGCGAGCACAAGCTGACACATGCAGGACCCTACAGCTGGGCTTCATGTGCTGTTTCACGTTACACAGACTGGGTGGTTTTATTTCCAGTCCAGATTCATCCTGCAATGGGATGTATTTGTTTACATTAGTCTTCATGAGGAGGTTTCAGGGGCCTCGAAATGGGCAGATCAGGCAGTGGGATTTCAAGGGAGCTCTAATCCTTCCAGTAATCCCCAAGCTTTTCAAATTAATTTATGTGGGGAAGCTGAATGGAGCCTCTCATTTGCTGCAGCGGTTCAAGATTAGCAGGTTGTGTCTCCCGTTCTCAGTCCTGAGCTGGACAGACCTCCCTAATCCTCTAAAAGCCCATACTGGTGGGACCGTGCGCCTGTGTCTCTTCTCAAGTGTCACCTATCCTGCTCTGGTATAGCATCTCCTGGGTAGGGCCATATCCTTCCACCTGGAGCCAGGCTGATGTGCCTCGCTGGGGCTTAAGAGGGGATTTTACTGAGCCCTTCAAATTGTCTCACTCACTAATTAATGACCAGGTTTCAGTTTTGGAACATGCACTTAGATAAACTGCAAAAGCGTATTTCATTAATCTTAATTAATGATTTAAATACTCAGAAGCCTCTGCTAAGGCCCTGTGATTGATGGCAGCTAGCTGGCTGTATCACTGTGCTTTGGTCCCTCGGCATCCTTGGCTGTACAGTGGGGATATGGGCACTGACCCTCCTCGCTTCCCCCTTGCCCGCTGCCTTCAGATCCAGGCTGGTCACCTTTCTGGGAGGTTTTAGCTAGGTGCTTGATCAGAAAGTGAATGAGTGACAATTCATACCTTGTGCTAGACAGTACGTCTTCCCTGAATTTAAACTGCGCATCTCTGTGCGTGCAGCCACAGCAGCAGTGCATGCCAATAGCTAGGGCTGGTGGAAAACAGGCTGAAGGGAAGAGATGTGCAAACCTGGCAAGGAATTGCACTTCAGGCCCCTGCAAAGCATGTCCACACCCCTGCAGGGCTGAGACACCCTGTGGGGCAGAACACGTGTTGCATGCTATGCTACTGAACGTGGCACCAAGAGCATTTCCCAGTGCTCGGACATTGTGGAAAGACCTTCTGTTAGATGCACACATGCAGCTGTGCGATTGCTCACAGAAACATGAATTTAGGGGGAGAAAGCATCCTCCTGCACTGCCAAAAACCTGCTGCTGAGCCTGAACTTGGAGACTGTGCTGGAGGGGCTCTGCCCAAGGCAGTTCCTCCCACACTCCTGGCTGCCCGAGGGGTTAAGGTAGAGGTATCTGTCACAATTAAAGTTGAGAATATGCAATAAAAGCTGAACTGCACACCCACAAAGGAGCACAAAAAGACAATGGCAGGAGAGGGATCCCAAACAAGACCCTGGGGCTATTCCCAGACTCATCACAGGAGAGCCATCAGCCCATCAAAGGCTGATCTCCACCAGCCCAGAGGAGCACAGGAACACAGTTCCAGGTGGGAATCCAGATGACAGACTGGAGGAACAACCACTTTGGATTTATTATGGGCAAACTGGGTGTCTGAGCCCAGCTGCTGGAGGGATCCACGTTGCACATATGTGTGTGTGTGTATATATATGGAGTGTGTGTATATATATGTATATATATTCTCACTGGTGGAGCTCCATCCTGCTCAGCCAGATAGGGGAGCAGGATGAGACCATTGGTGCTGTCAATGTTCGTGTGGGTGCTCTGAGTGTCTGTGACCTGTGTCACAGGCTGGTCAGGTATATAGGCATATAGGTATATAAGTTTACATGAAGTACACGTGTGTTTTTCATGCGTGTGCCTGCTGTGAACACACATCGTCAGCCTCACTACTGGTTGGACCTGGGGACAGGGAGCTGCAGCAGCCTCACCTCTCTCAGCTGTTGGATCCAGCATAATATGTTTCCCACTAACAATAAATACTGAAATTAACAATTTCAGGACGCAGAGATTGGGAATCAGCATAGGAACCACCTGCACTTGTGTCTGCTGAGGTTACAGGGATCTCGCTGCAGACCCTGAGTGCTCCCCTGGATATACAGACAGGGAGAGAAAAATCCCCTCGTTGGAGACAAAACCAAGAAACTCAGCCCATGATGTTGTTCTTCCAGGAGATGAGCATCCTCCTGCTCCTGTGGGATCTCACTAGCTGAGTGCGTGACACACAAAGCCTCTTTCAGCATCCCAGTTACTTTGTGGTTTGGATCTGGAGGTGAGAGACTGTTGTCTGCAGCCTCGCAGTGATACCTGCTTGACTTTTCATTGCGTCTTTTCATTTGAGGTTTTTAAGCCAGGTCTGATTTGGAGGTCTGGAAAGGGTTTGGGCAGGGCAGGGAGCCCACCAGCACCCCCCAGGGTGACACTGAGGAGCATTTCTAAATTTCTGGGAGACTTAGGGACATAGACTATAGATGTCACTTGGGGTGGCAGCATTTCCCCTGTGCCTCTGAGGTCCAGACATGTGCTGAGTGGCAGCTATGACCTTCTGTATTCCCTGTGTGCCCGGGGATGGGGAGCCTTCCCTTATGCTACACCATGGGTCTCGGGGCTGCAGAGCCTGGCCCTTGGGCTGCACTGCATCTCCTTGCCCTTTATTAAACATCACACTTTGCTTTGGATGCTGCTTAATTTCTAACCAAGCCAATGGTCGTCTCCAAGCCCCCAGGGCTGTACTGCTGAGGACTCCTGTGTTTCTGGCATCTCCGAGGCAGCATTTCTCCTGTGCCTTTCTGCCTCAGAGTGCTCACAACAGAGCAGATCCTACTCCTTTATCATCCAACTCTGCAGGGTCTTTGCAGGGGAGGAACAGATGGGAACCACCAGCAGGACATCCACCCGGAGGGAAATCTGGCAGGACTGCAAGCTGGAGAGGGCACTCCAGGGCATCCAGCTTAACCAGACATCTCCCTCTTCACAAGTGCTAGTGATAAATTTGCACCAGTGCACTTCACTGTGCCCTGTGATGGCTCAGCCCTGCTGCCTGGGCAACCTCAGAGCCCTGCAGGGAGGCTGTGGTCCTGTACGTGCATCAGCAGATTTGCAACTGATTGCAACTGGTCCTAAATGGTCCTTCATGGGATGATCCTTGTGAGTGCAAACTCTCACTCCAGTGACCTAAAACCAGACTGTGGAAGGAGCTGTTGCTGTCTGTGCTTAGGGGGGTGTTATTTGGATCAAACTGAGGGCAGATAAATAATCTGCATGCAAAGTGCTTTCCTCATGCACAGCTGGCTCACATGACAGATACAGGAATCAGGCAGCCGGGGAAGGTTTATTATACCTGGGATTATAGAAGTGTCTGACAACTGCTTACTGTAAGCCGGCCAGAATTAAAGGATGCTCTGCATTTTGATGAGACCCCTGCGTGAGTGAGCAGCAGCAGCTTTCCTTGTGGACCCCAGGGCTTGACAGCATCAATGGGCCAGCCTGCAGCCTGCGCTGAGTGGACAGGAAAGAGCGCAGGAGGTCGCTGGAAGATGGGGACAGTGTCTGCACACACCTCCCAGCCTGGGTGGGCTGTGCTGGGGATGCCTTTTACAGACATGGTTGACATAGCTGTGTCCCCTGTCTGTGCCTGGTGCATGAACACTGAGGCAGCTGGCTGCAGCCCCTTTTCTGGCTCTCCCACACCTTCTCATCAAGCTTCTGCCTGCACTCCTCCCTGCCTTCTTTCTCTGTGCAGTAACCCTCCTGTGACAGATGCAGATGCACCCTCTGTGATGAAAACAGACAGGGAGGAGAGCCAGCTCCAGCTGGGTGGAGGAGCTGGAAATAGCCTTTTGTGAACCATTTTTAGCAGTTCATTTGGAGTTGTGTTTTGCCAGCAAAACTTCCGCATGCTGTTTATCTCTCTTAGCAGAAGGCTGTTATTATTGCAAAATGGAGCAGCATGTATGCAGTTCCTCGGCAGCACAGAGCCAGTCATGCAGCAGGAGGGATGCAGGCAAGCACAGAGAGTGGCTTCAAAGTGCCATTATTAATTCACATTCACATTCATTGTAACAACACCTTGAATCATGGCAAATTTGGCTGGTGTTAACCACTTAGTGCAAGCAAGGGGCTTTCCAGGGACAGAGACTTGTGCAAAGGAGCACACTGGCTTTGCAAGTGCAGCTCCAGGCTTGCTCAGCAAAGCAAGAGTGGAGTGGTACTGGTTTGACTGGGTGCCTGGCGGTGATGGTGGCTTTGCTTGTCATCAGCAGCCTTCACATCCCACTGAGTTTCCAGTTAGTGGGCACAGAGGTGGAGTTTTTGTGGTCCTGTAGGCAAGGATGGCCCATGGACATGGCTCTTCAGTGAACATCTCAGATCACCTCTTCCAGCCTTTGAGCCTCACCCAGCTCAGTTCAGGGATTGCACCAGAGACATAGTTTTCTTTTTTGGGCAAGGAAGGGGTTATTTAACACACCAGTGCACTTCGCCCCAGCCCCTCATCCTGTGGAGGCTGCATGGAGATTTGCAGTCCCCAGGTAGGACGATCCCTGCTACCCGGTTTGCAGGGCAGCACACTCAGCACAGTATCTTGTGGGGAAAGCAGCGTGGGTCCTGGTCCAGTGCTGACCCCAAACCCCTTGTGCCTTGGCTAAGGGATTAAATGACACTGGCAATTTGAAAAGCAGGGGAAGCGGGATGGCAGTGTTGTTTTTCAAGCTCTTAAAAGACTTTTAAGCTTAAATCCCTGCTCTGGGTCCAGTGCGAGGACTGGTCCTGACAGCCAGGAGAATGAGCATGGATTGCAGTGGGAAGAGCTGCCTGCAGACCACGTGCATGTGCATTGCACACACACACACACGCAGGGTGCAGCAGGCACTGTCACGTACGGCACACATGCAGGATGTGTGCAGGCACAAGCAAACACACGGGAATCAAACACACCCCCCCCCCCCCCCAAGAACGGTTTGTACACTCTGTAAACACAGGCGCTGTCACCCACACTTGTGCACAGGCCATGACTCGTGCACCCTTGGTATGCACACGTATGCACTGTGTGTGGGCATGCGTGTGATGAAACATGAAGCGTGGCAGGAGCTGTGGCACGCAGACACACCTGGGTGCACAAACATGGTATATAAATACAGGTGCAGCAAGGACAGTCACACACCCCCCATGCATACGTCCACCACATGCTTTTCTCTGGATCTATTTCACTGAGGCTTATAACAAACTCAAAATAGATGTTTTTGGGGTTTTTTTAAACTGTTATAGCGGGAAAATGTGCCTGTGGCAGTGGGCGTGTTTGGCACAGGTATTTTTGCAGCTGACCCACAGCTCATCTTCCTGCCTGATTTCTGGCTGCTCTGCCAACAGGACAGGCTGAGGAAAGCAGGTCTTGAGGGCTGCTGACATGTCTTGGGGAGAAAATTTAATGGCAGTCCCGGGAGCCGGGCTTCCTGGCACTGGAAGTATTTCTTGCCTGCTGCTGGGACAGGATTATGGATAGTAGCACAAGGTGTTCATGCCCACCCTCTCCAGGCCAGCCGTGGAGGACATCTCCTATGCACACTTTGCTCTTTTTGCCCGGGTATCACCCCGACAACACTGGGGATGGCCTGCCCTGCTCTCCCATTATCAGCAGCAACATCAGCACTGCAGATGGAAAGGGAGCAGTTTCTGGAAGGAGATTTTTCCAAACTGATGGTGCCTGACAGGACCAGGATTGGTGATCTGACCAGAGCTGCACAGCCAGGAGAAGAGGGATGCAGCTTGGGAAGAGGGAGGAGAAGAAGAAGAGCTTGGGAAGCATCCTGCAGTCCCTGAGGGGTTAAACCTGCAGCCCCAAGGACACAGCAGGTTGGGGGCACGCACAAGCCATGTTTAGGGGGGTTTCAAAGGCGTGGGGAGCTGGACAGACAGTCCCCCAGAAAGGCTCAGGCACAAGGCTGCAGCGGAGCTGGTCACAGGGAGATGATCTGGACCCAGCACAGCCAGGCAGGGAAGGTAAATCCTTCTGAAAGCACTGGCTGATCAGAATATTTGCATTGTTTTTCTGGCCTTTTCTGATGTACTAATGAAGTGCTTTGAGGCATAGCAGGAACGAATGTGCTTCCTCAGCACGGCCACTCTGGGCGATGTCTGTTAAAGGAAGCCTGCTCTGCGTGCTTAGTTATTAAGATACGTTATTTACAGGGAGAGAGAGAAAGCAAGATGCACGATCAGTAATGACAGTGTAATGCTGCATCCTGGCTAGGGTGGGCTCATTTCAGAAACATGCATTTTAACAAGGCCAGAGGCAAGGTCACACATCAAAGGCTGAGGAGGGTAGGTCACACTTATCAGATGGGGGCTGCATCCTGGAAAGCAATGCCCTTGAAAGAGGATTGCAGGTTGCAGCAGGCAAAGGTGCTGCTAGCTGCGGCTAACAGGGCAAATGCAGTGCTTGTGTGAGCAAGGGGTGCCACGGAGGGAGATGATGTCCCTGTCCACGTGTCCAAGCCCTTGCAAAGATGTGATGTGATGCCTCTCACAGCACCGAGGAGAGGGAGATGTGGGAAAGCAAGGTGATGCCTGTGTCGGGGTGCTGTATGCAGACGTGCTGGTGAAGGTCAGGCACAATGACTGACTTTGTCAAGGGAAGGCAAAGACAAACCCTCCAGACCTGGGCAGATGCCTTGCATCACCTGAAGTGTCACTTAGACAGCAAGTCCGCAGAGGTGTGATCTGAGACCCACTGCCCCAGCACAGTCCCATCATCACCATCACTTCATCCCAGAGCACAACCAGAGTGTTTCCGTGTAAGGCAAAGCAGATGCTCATTGATCAAAGTTGTAGCAAAAGGTGGTCAGAAGAGGCACGAGGACCAGGAACAAAAAATGTGCCCAGGGGAACAAAACATGCAATGCAAATATAGATATACCTAACTTTAGATACATTTGCTCATACAAACCACTGTGTGCTAGTCACCCACTGCCACAGGTGGACGTGCTCTCCTGCTCCTGATCCCACCACTCCCATTCCACATGCTGCCTCCATAGCGGCTCAGCCTCCTGCTCCGGGTCAAAGCACAGGGTGGACAGGATGGGTGAGGGGAGGCCCAAAGAGGCAGGAGTGAGGGCAGGAAATGAGGGCAGGGGATAGCATCGCTTGATCCCCATGGCCGGATGGGTGCAGGGATGCAGGAAAACTCCTTCCTAACCCCTTCCCTGTGCATGTGGAGGCCACATGCTGTGCGGGGTGGAAGGGGAACCATCTATGTGGCCATTTGAGCATGGAGCCAGCATGAAGCATCAGGATGGCCACCTAAGGGGGATGTGGGTGATGCTAATCAGTGTCTGTGAAGCTCTGGCTTGGCTTGAGCACCTGGAGCTGCAAGTACCTGTTTGTATAGAGATGCTTTGCTGTGGTGGAGTCCTTCCAAGGAGGTTCTGTATCCCTTCCCTCACACAGCAACCACATGTAGGTCACTCCTCTCTCAGACCTCAGTTTCCCACTGCACGAACTCTGCAGAGGTCCAGGTCTTGCTGTATGGTGAGGTGGCAGAGCTCTGCTGCTGCACAAGTGCTGGCTTTCATGGCAAGCTAATTCCAGACTCACTAATTTAATGATGATTAATGACAGGTACACCACCCTTTCCTTCCTCCTTTTATCGATTGGAAAAAAAAAACCCGGAGTGGAGCCGGAGATTAATTAATTCTCTCAAGTGGAGGGGAAAGTAATCAGACTGAAATCAGATCGAATTTAGGACTCGCAGGCGAGCAGGAGGATGTGCAGAGTGACATGTAAATGAGAGATGCCCCAGCCCGTGTTGGGTCGGGAGGGACGCAGCTGCAGAGCAGATTCCTCAGGAAGGGCTGGCAAAAGTGTTTGCAAATGTAGCAAGAAAGGCTGCGAGGGACATGGCATCCAGGCTGGACCGGCCCCCCAGGGCATGCAGCCAGGCTCCCACACTGGACCAGAGTGGGGATGTTGGTAATTTGGTGCAAAGCCTGGCACTTGCTTAACCAGGGTGGTCAGGACTTACCCTCTGCCCTGCCTTCGTCTTGGCTCCGAAGTTGTGTTTCTCTTTGCTACAGACTGCATTGCAGCATCACCAGGACGGGTTCAGAGCTGCCACAAAAAGTTGCATCCTGCAAATCTCTATGACTGTAAATTGTTTTCTTTGTGCTTTTTGTGTTTGTTTCACCTGGGAATCCCAGTGTAGGGCTAACCAAGGCTGTGTGGGTTAATCTGCCAGGTATCTAACTGTACTAAAACCGCATATCCTGCAAGAACATCTTTTTCACCTTGAGAAAACATCTCCTCCCCTCTTTTCCTGCAAATCAGTTCACTAGCAGGGCAGAAATGAGTCTTACAGCTCGCTGAGGCTCGGAGCTCCAGCAATCTCCCAAGTATTTAAGCATGACTAATTGGCTTGTGCCTACCATACCAGGGATTTAAAACCTGTATGCTATTCAAGTACCGGTCAAGCCCACAACTGCTTAATTTCTAATAGCCTGCACACTCAGCCACAGCAAGCGAGATATTCCAGAGCACCCGTCCCTTTGCAGTCCAGTGCGATGTCGCCTCATATTAAGAATGGGACCATGAATCCTAAACCTGTGACCTTAGTGAAGCAGTCAGTGATACCATGTCAAAATCTTTTGACATGATGCTTCAAAAAAGAATCTTAAAGAAACTGAACTGTCTTAAATAAATGCAAATAGTCATTTTTCATCATGAAGAGAGGTTACCGACTAGGGCCATTCCAGGATGTGAACAATCAACATGTTCATAAAGGACCAGAGAAAGTTTTCTGTTGACAGAGAAATCTCCAATTTGCTCAAGGTCAACCTGAGCCAACAACACACCCTTCAGTGATGAAGGCTGTCCTCAGACGGGTTACATTAGAAAAAGCACACCAGGCACGTCACAGAAAGCCATCATTCCCTCTACTCAGCACTCAAGCAGCCACAGCAAAGCACTGTGCCAAAATTGGGCACATGAATGAGAGATGCCAAGTCCAATGGAGGCCACCAAGATGGTCAGGGGCTGGAGCACAGAACGTACATAAAGAGACCAAAGGAACTGCATCTGTTCAGCCTCAAGAAGAGAGAGGAGAGATGGAGGAGACCTAACTGCTTCTTTCATTGCCTTAAGCGAAGGTTTTAAAGGAGGCAGAGCCAGAGGTGTAGAGTGAAAAAGCAGGAGGACACAAAGCCAGCATCCAGCTTGATGGGACATACAGGTACCCAGGAGCTTCTGAGATCTCAGTCCTTGGAGGTTTTCAAAATTCAACTGGACAAGACCCTCAGCAATGTGATCTGACCTTGCCACTGGGAGGCAATAACACCAACGGTACAGCCCCAATGGCTCCTGGAGTGAGCTGTTAGCGGGACATAGGTGAGGTCCTATGGACAACTCCTGGACAACTCCAGCTCTGTGGGCAAGCGCAAAGGCAAACACAGTCTTGGGAACTGTTGGAAAGAGAGGCAACAGCAAACTAGCAACCTAATTACTGTGCCTGCATGATCAGCAGAGACTCATTTACACGCTCACTGTGTTAAATACCCTGGAGACAAAGGTGTGGGAGTTCACCAGGAGTCTGTGGGGACACCTCAAGGGGAGGACAGGGAGGGGACAGCAGGCAGGTGGGAGCACTTTCACCAGGCAGGAGATGGGCATGAAGATGAGGAGAGAAACACAGCATTTTGCAGGCTGGTATGGCTGAAAACAGGTCCAAGCCAGACCCCTTATGTCACATCATTTGGTCTACCACCCTCAGAGAATTACACAATATTTAACAAATCATTTTCTCTCACGTTTCATCAAAAGAGCAGAGAGAGCTCAACCTCTGAGTCAGCTGCTGTTCTCCACACCCCGGACTGGCTCCAGAGGATGCTCACCGCTGTGTGCCGCAGGGGCAGTGGGTGACAGAGGATTGCCACAGCATCCCTGACCTGCTCACGGCTAGCACACTGGCTGCCGACACAGGAGCAGGAACCAGCTTTGAATTATGGTGCTCTCTGAGAAGCCTCACCAAGATTATGCTGTCTTCTAGGTGACTTCAGCTGTCGTGGTGCAGAGGGTCTCTTGAGGGTATGCGCACTGGCATTTCCCGAGCTGGACTGGGGCCAGGACGTGCGGAGGAGGGAGCAGAGGGGAGGGTGGGATGAAGGTGGGCAGAGAAGGAAGGGAGGACCATCCCTGTTCCTTGCCTGACATCCAAGCCTCCTGTCAAGGGAAGGAGGTCACTGGAGCTGTGGTGCCAAGCAGCAGAAGGAACACCCCTCCTGTCTGCCTCCTGCAGCCCTGCCCTGATTAGAGGCAATGCATACCTTGGCAAGACTAGCAGGGGGGTATGTCCCTAAGGCTGCTTGAACCCCACCTCTGAGAGCTAGTCTAAACCCAGCCATGACCAGTGAAGCGCTCTAAGCTGGGCTGGTTCCTCCCCAACCAACCTGTGCTGCTTCCTCTGCCCACAGCATCTGTTCTAGCACATGAGCAGGCAGGGCTGCCTTCCACCCCAGGCTCAGGACAGGAGTGGCAATGAGTTGTACCCAGCACCCGCAAAGCATCTCCTGCCTGCGGGAGCTGCCAGCCCGGTGGGGTGCAGGCAGAGCTGGGCAGCAGCTTCCAGGTTCCCATCGGGGGTGAGCGCTGCCCGTCCAAGCAGCCCAGATGCTCTCCTCCGAGAGCTCGGTTCCCTGGGGCTTGGCACGGGAGCCTTGGCCCTGCTAAGAAGGAGGGTGAGTTTATCATTTATTACTGATTGTCAGGAGTGGGGAGTGCCCTGCACGGCATGGAGACGCAGGGAGGCACACTGTCTCTCCCCGTGCTTCTGCAGTACTGCTGCTTTGTGATAAAAGTTTAATAAATTGAAAGACACAGTTTCCATTCCATTGGTAATTAACTTCTGCTGCTGTGTTCCCTCCTAATTGTCTCTAATACTCCAGATAAAACTGAGATCAATAGAAACCAAAGTCTGGAGGCTGGGAAAGTTGCAATTAATTAATTATCTCTCTCTTGCATGCATCTTCCATCTGCTGGTAATCAAACAAGACTGGCTGGTCCTCACGCAGGTCCTGGGCCCTCCATGGCTGCTGACCTCCTGTGGGGATTTTGCAGTGGTCTGAGCAGCGTATCTCAGAGCGGAGAAGGCAAAGGGACAGCCCTTACTGCACCACTGCATCCCTTCCAGGTGCTTTGCTTCTCCAGGATGGTTCAGGCTGGGTTCTACAAGGGACCACTTCTCCAGGGTGGTGGCTGCATGTCCATCCCTCAGGCTCTGCAGTTTGCACTAGGAAACACCTGGAAGGCAACAGTGCTGACACATCTCCTGTCAAGGCCCATCACTGTCTCTGGGCTGTGACTGTGAACAAGGCTGAGAAGGAGAGACAGAGACAGAAAGTCTCTTTGCACGTAGCTTCTGAGAGCGTCCATCAGTCTTTAGCGTGCTCCATGACACATGAAATAAACCACCTTGCCATCAGTGCCTGGAGTGAGCTAATCTCTGGATCCTCTTTAAAGTCTGGAGTATTTCTCCCACTCCTCCTAATCCTGGTGCATGCAGTAAGTGCTTCTCCTGCATGCAGACAGCCCCACACAATTCATATCTGATCAGCCCTCCCCACCAAAGCTGTGTCTGCACAGAAATGCCCTGCTGTGAGGGAGGTCAGCAGCAACTCAGATCTGCAACCTGTGCAGCGCTGACCTGGTGGCCAGACTTCTCCTGTGTCTTGTGTCTGTCAAGGCTGTCCCAGGAGGCAGCCTTGGAGACAGTCTGCTACTGAGAGTGGACACTTGGTAAGGATTTGTGTTAATTTATACCAGTGTCCAGAGAAAATAATACCTTCCCCATGAAGAGGTGAATGCAACAAACTCACAGAAGAGCCAAGCCGTGGACACCACCCATCAGCATGTGGCCAGTCACAAACAGATGGTGGGTCTTCATGACCCAACCCCAGGTGATGAGTTCTGATACCACACTGCCATGCACTCCTTGAAAACTGGAATATTTCTTCCCCTTGTCTGCTAGCAGATACTGTCATATTTGCAGATATCCAAGCGAATCTGAGCATCTTTCTCCATGCTTTGAATTGCCTGCGATTCAGGATGTACAGGCAAGCTCTGCAGGAGGGGTGATGGTCCCTTACCCTGACATCCCATCTATATTCTCCTTGCAGAACTGCTCTCTGCAGTTTTGATATCATTTGCTAGGATGTGGGTGCTGCTAAATTGAGAATTTAAAAAGAAATGCTCAGGTGCGCTGTGCTGAATTTCAACACATCCCTCCCCTTGTGCCAAGGACCTGTCTCAGCCCCCTCTCAGGACTTCTCCATCAGAGGCTTTGCAGGATGTGGCTGGCACAAAGCTGCTTTAGACCAGCTGTACAATGCCCTGTGGGACCCTTCCCAGCTCCATGCCTAGACCAGAACCATGGTGAGGTGAAAGGTTCAAGAGTTCTCTGGTTTCCAGCAATCTTCATGGGCACAATCTGTGGTCTTGTCCTGTGCTTGGTGCAGACCCTTTTAGACAAAGCGAGTCGTTGGGTCACCCATGCCATATCTTTTTCCCTTGGCAAGGCTTCCCCAGCAGTATCAAGGTGATCCTTTCCAGTCCTGTGTATTTATTTTTGTGTCTAATGAAGACAAGGGATGCAGATAGGACTTGGCTGGAGTTTCAGCATGCCAAGCAAATTCTTGCACTTTTCAAGCTTCTTCTATGGCAACTTTCCTCTTCTTTAGGTCTTAAACACCTTCAACATCTTGGACTGCAGAAACAATCCTAAAGACACTGGCTGCAGCTCCACCCTACGCCGTCTCTGACTGTGACTTGTCCCATCTTGTTGTCCACCTATTCATCCCTGATTGCTTCACCCAGGTCCCCTAAAGTCATCCTTTGCCCTCAGAGGTTCCTACATCAAAAACTACCCTGTTGGAAGAAAACAATGTACCTGGACCAGGGGTTCACGGAGAGACTGGACCACGTGAGTCAAGCCCAGCTCCCCACAGTCACGGTAATCACAGATGTTGTCTCCAAAACCACGTTCACTGCACATTCCCAAGACTTCTAAAATATTAAGGCAAAGACAGGATATTTTTGCAATGCTAGACAGGTATCAAGGAAGAGAACTGAGAGCAGGCAATCTGTCCGGGGAAAATTCCAGCTAATCCTAGGAGAAAGTGAACAAAACCTATAGTACAGAGGGAAAATAACAGCGCCTCTGCCTTTCTGGCTGGGGGAGCTTCCTTTCTGACCTCGGTTATGGTGACAGATGTGTCAGACCTGGCTGGTCTTATCCTGTGCATTATTCCAGCTGTTTCAGTGCTCCTGCAGGGAAGAGAACTAAGACACTGAGTTATGGGGAAAAAAAAAAAATTATTAAGGAGAAAAATGGTTTCTGGCCCTGCAGGTGGTCAGCAGGACCTGACAAAGAGATGCTTGCAGGCAGTGATGGACCATCTTTTTCAGCCTCTCCGGGGGATGCTGTTATTCTGGCTGCATGAGTACTCGTGATGCAGACCTGCATTTCCAACACCAGGCTCACTCCTGCCTTGACCCTTTGCTACGGTATTAATCCCAACCCTCATTGTCCCCTTCTCCCTGCTTGGGAAACCATTCCCCTTTGTGTGTTTATGAATCTCTTAATTTTCCGTGTCAACGTGGTCACAGGCAGTTTATGCAGATTTTATGTGCTAACAGAATTGTCACTGAAATCGGATAATCCCTTTCCATATTTAAAAGATCGTGATCTCCTTTCTCGACCCCGGTTGCGTCAGGCCAAGGTCTCTGTGCTCCTCCAGCCCCCAAATCCTCCCAGCACGGCTGGCAACTGCCGTAGCTGTAGATAATAATGTAAGTAAGATCTTAACATCGCCTTGTACGTCCCTGTCTCTGCTGCAAATGCTGTCTGGTGCATTGTGCGCCCGCATTAGCCACAGACTATTGGGAATCAAATTAGATTAGAGGAAAAAAGAGATATCAACTACCCTTGATCTCTGAGGTTTGAGACCAATTGTTTGTGACTAAGATCTTCACTAAGCCTGATTTGAGAGGCACATATAATTTGCCTGGAGTGAAACAAATTAATGGAAAAGCCTCTCAAATGAGGTAAATCCATTTTGGGGTCTTGGCCATGCTCGTTAGTCCATAACTGCCTCTGCTATCTTCCAATATGATAAACCACATTTTTAGGGCAGTATTAGACTACTTTGCAAAAATTTAAAAATGTAAGCAGCGTTTAAAAATTCATAAAACTTCAGCATTGCCATCAGGTGTATATTAAGCTGGAGAAATGCTCTTTTAAACACTCTACAACAGCATTACTAGGTTTTAAAAGGCTACTGTGGTTAAACTGCACAGTGAACCAGCTTCTTAGAAACAAACAAACAAACAAAAAATAGTGTCCCAATGAAGAAAACAGAAATGTGCCCAGACCCTGGCAAATTAAGTGCAAAACCATAATTAATCAGATTAAATATTTTTTAAGAACAACATGCTAGCAGCTTAAAAGCTAAGAATGCAACTTTTCCCACACTTTAGCATTATCAGGAGGCTGTCATCCCTCATACATGACAATGTATTAAAGGAGGACAGGAAGAGCACGCAGCTCCACAGAAAAATAAAATTAAACTTCAGCAGTGGCATTTTGCACATCTACAGTCAAGGAAGTTCCTAGGCCACAAGCACTTTTCCAGGGGGCAAACCTGAGAAATTGCCCCAAAGAGAGGTGTCAGAGGACGTGTTGGAGCAAAGCCAGTGCATGAAGAGTTGGAAATGGCCAGGAATGTATGGGACTTAGACAAGACTTCCAGAAGAAATCAGATCAGCTACAAACTCCAATGTGTAACCTCAAATCAGCGTGGAAGGTGACAGATGTGACACCAATCCATACAAAAAAACTCTGTGGCTATCTGGACAGCATATGGTCAGCAGGTCTGAATGCCACACCAAGCAACTGGGGCAAACTACAGTGAAGAACAGACTGCATAGACACCTGGATAAACATAGTTTATTAAGAAAGTGTCCTGAGACTTTCTGTAACAGGGAGCCAGGTCTCTCCAACCTTGGACAAATCTTTGAAGAGGTCAAAAAGGACACGGAGAAGGAGGATATGGTCAATATTGAGTACTTGCATCTCAAAAGGCTGTGCCTAAGGTCCCTCAGCAAAGGCTCTTATAATGCTATGGTGCAGTCCTGTGGATTGATAACCAGCTTAAAGGAGAGAAAATAGAAGCTAGGAATAGATGTCCAGTTTTTGTGGTGGAAGAGCTCATCGTCAGAGGCCCAGGGATTTAGACAGAGTCCTAGGTTCATTAGCATGTTTGTAACACCCAGAAGAGATGGTGAAAGCTGAGGCAGCAATGCACATCTATTCAAAATGTTCAGATCTGAAAGTGAACATGAAAACCTGCAAAAAAAGTCAAACTGATGACTGGCTGAGAGACAATATGGCACCCTGAGTCCATCCCAAAAGACACAAAGTAATTCCAATAGAAAAGAAACCCAAGCTGTACTTGGTAATGGGCTCGAAATTAGTAACAACCACACAGAAAGGATCTTGCAGCCACACGGCGCTCCCTGACAGCACCTTGAAACTATGCCCAGCAGCAAAGACAAAGACAAATTTATTAAGTGTTGAGAACAACACAGGCACTTTGGTATAGCTCCCATGAGTTGAACAGCATGGGCTGTTCTGGCCTTCGCACCCAAACCCCAATGTCTTATAACTAGAAACAGGGCCAAAGGAAAGAGGTGGGGTGGTGGGAGAGACAGAAGAGCTATCCGAAGAGAGACTGAATGGATTAGGGCTGTTCAGCCTGGGAAGATGAGAGTGAGAGGGATGCGATGGAGATCTATGCAGTCCTGCCAGGTGTGGGATGCTGAAGGGCTCAGAGTTGGAAATGGGAAGGGATACGATTCTGGAGGACAGCTCTGCCAAAGGTGGTGGGCTGGCTCTGGGTGTCCTTGTCCTGTGGGGTGCTGTGCTGCTGTGGGCTACCTGCAGTGTGCACCACCAGCCCCCACCCCACACAGGGCCCAGCCAGTCCCGGGCTCGATCCGCACTGCTGCTTTGTGTGAGACAGGTTGGGTAGGCAGCTACAGCCTCTCAGATGCCCCACCACGAGTTGGAAAGGGACTGGGAAAACACATGGCACGAGTCCAGGCCAAATCCATCCACTGAGTTTGCTAGAAAATTGCTTCCCTGAACTGCTCATTTGCTACCGATAATGAAAATTAGAGAGGGGTTTGTAAATTGCTAACAAGCCAGGAGAGAAGGTCTGATTTCTTCTGCATTTGATTTGATGGAGCTTTCCAAATCCACACAGCCAGCCTCCACTCCCCTCTGGGTAACTTTGGGGTGCACTGGCATCAACCTGGACTGGTAAATATGCTTGCAGGACTCCACATGAGAGCAGTCCAATCCAAGCTGAGTCGCTGCTGGCACGGGACAACTTCTCACATCCAGGACCTCCTTCAGCACTTGGATGCTGATCTCACCCGGGGCCAGAGCCCACCCCACTGAGAAATAAGCACAGGTCCTGCAGGCCAGGAGGAGAAGACACATCCTGTCACTGCTGTCCCCCTAGACCCTGGACTTCTCAGGGAAAGGTGCAAGTGTAGCACAGGAGGTGCTCCCACACTTGGGAAGCTCGAATGGCTTCAGCATGGTCTGCACAAAATACAAATCTGCCATCATCCTGCACCCGTGTTGGCTCTGTGGACAGCAGCCCCAGCTAGGAAATGAAAATCACACATTTAAGGCACAGTTGCCAGCATTATTTTCCTTCCTAATTTGAAAGCTCATAACTTTTGTGCTCCTCATATCCATGACTTCTGCCAGCTGCACCCCATCACCACCCAGCCTCTCCACTCTCCCGATTACAATGCAGGCCCATGGGCATGCTGCCGAGACTGGCTGTGCCGATGACCCCTGGTTTGCAACATCTGACACGTCATCTCATGTCCGCAGAGTTTGCCACGTCCTGGCATTGCACAGCCCTCACCTCTGCTGCGACTGCACCTTCTCCGAGGAAGAACTTCAGTCACAGCCATTGCAAGCCTGCTATACCCCACCTGCATCCTCCTTTGCTGGTCCTCTAGCTCTTCTCTCCCTGCATTTGCACTAATCCCCTCCTGCCCGTCTGCTGCCAGACTGAATTCTTCCTTGTTCTGTTTGCTCTCTCCTTATGGACACTCCCTCCTTTTGTCTCACAGCTGAACCACAAGCCCCTAATTACTCCCACTGTGCTCCCTGCCTCTGATCTCTCTGCAAAACACCCTACCCAAGTCATCTTCTCCTTATTCCTAACACTTTATCCTTCTCTTCTTACCCTTCCTCCCCACTGCCCCTGACAAATATTCCCTTCAGACACTGGAGGTTTTGAAGGCTTCACTTGGACTCTCCCACCCTCTCCAGCTCCTGGTTGTGCACGTCTCTTTGGGGCCGTCCTTCCTCCCGGCTGCCCCATCAGTAATGGGGCTGTTGCTCATTAAAGAGGCAGAGCTGCAGTCCTGTCAGGAAATACCAAGTACAGTACTACACAGCTGATTTGCTGGCAAGTGCACTGCGGATTGGAAACTGCAAGGCTCTTTGTTTTGTTTCAACGCCATAAATTGATTCCAGCCAAGGGCCTCCTGTGCTGTTCTCCCTTCTCCATCACCCAGCCAGCATCTCCCACAGTGCTCGTGACACTGGTGCATGGAGTCCCGTAGAGTAATGTGGCCATTGACCTGCGTGGGGATACCACAGCATCCCATGAGGATGTTAGGCCAGGGACTTAATGCTAGCTTAAAATGCAGTGATTAATTTTCATGGCTGAAAATCCTCCACGTTTCATCTCATTTTGCAAAAAATGCTGATAAAGCCACAAACTCCACAAGGAGAAGGGTTATCTTGATAGTCAGCCTTATTCGCTCTCCTGCCAAGCAAACCCCCCAAGGTCTCTGGCAGGGCAGAGAAGCATCTCCCCTGGCAGAAACATTTTCAGCCCAGAAGGTGCTGGGGACATGTCTGTGGGAAACGGGTGCCTGGTCCCACTGTGCCACCGATGCTGCAATGACATTTCCCTCGGTTCTAGGCAAGGCTGGAGAGCTGCAGCTGCACCCACCCCAGCCCTCCTGTGTTGACAGGGAAGATGAAACCTCTGCAGCAAAACCAGGGTTGTTTGTTCACAAATATCCTAACAGCCTCCTATTTTGCAAAGGAGCTGAGCAGGGGGTGGGGGTGGGAGTACTTGAAAAGCAAATGAACTTATGTTTTATGCTTTTTAAGCCGTCTAACAGAGTACAAAAGTTCAACTTTAATAGGAGGGCAACACAGAGTGCTTAGAGCTGCGGTTTGACACAGATACAGAGCTCAAATGCCTTTGAAGTATCTTCTGATTCCTCATTCTGCCTGAAGTAACTTTAGATTTATGCAGCAGATGGGAAATAGTCCCTCGTTACGTGGCTCTCTACTCCAGCGCTGACTCCAAGATAAGGCAGCCTCATTGCATCCGCACGCCTTAGAAGAGCTCTTAGACAGTGCTTTAGTCTTCAGGGGCCTGAGTCTGTAGTTTGCCTATTTTTTTTTCTGTTTTTCTCTAAAATTAGTCTTGATAAGTCCAACATGTTGTGAGCATCTTCAAAGGAGAACGAGGGGGAGAAAAGTTTGTCTGTGGAGTAGAGGTGATTCATTTCAATTCATTTGAAAACAGCTTTGTGTGTTTGGGGGAAGAGCTCACGGAGAAGCGACAGGGAACGGCCTTGCCGTGACCCCAGCCTCAAACACGCCAGCTTTGAAGAACTCACTAAAAAAGCTTTACTGTGACTCTCACAACTGCAAACCACACCCTCAGCCGCACCGAGGTCCCTCCAAGGGGCTGCGAGGCAGGGGGTGCTCCCGGAGGGGGCTGCAGAGAGAGGCCAGTGTGTGCCACACGTGCCAGCGCTGGGGATGGCTCGGGCAACCAGAGGTGATGATGCTTTCAGCTTCGATTAGCCACGTGCCTGGCTGGCAGCAGGCAGAGCCGCCCTGCCTGCACGCAGGGGCTGCTCACACAGTCGTGCGCGCTCAGCAGTGCCAACATCCATCTTTCTCCTCTCCAAGGGCAAGGGGGGAGAAGCCGACAAGCATCAACCTTGTGGGCTTGATTTCTACACCTGGACCTGACACCAGACTTTCCTCCAGGGGCTTCAACCCTCCCAGCCTCACATCTCTTCCTCACAAGGTGAGATGAAGCCCCTCACTCCCCATGTGCTTGTCTCACCTGTTTGAACCCAGCCCCTGCAATGTTTTCGTGCACTGAAACACTCCTTGTTTCATCCAGCATGGCCAGGGCAAGGCTGATGAGTCCCAGGGGCTGGTCCATCTGGCAACTGGTCCCAGCCTGACTCAGGGTGCTCCTCCCCCTCCGCCACAGGGTGCTCACTGCTCCCAGGAACAGTTTGGGCCACTCCTGTGCTTCCCCAGGGCCTGGATCAGATCGTGGCTGACGGGTGCTGTATGGGGCAGAGCGATGCTGCCATGCCAGTTGTCACCAGGAAACCTTGTATATCATATTGCAAATTAACTGAAGTAATTGAGGTTGTGCAAACACAATTTATCCTAGCAGGATTCGCAGCTGTGACTGAATTGGCTTTGTTTTCAGCTTTGAAGTTTTCCCCGCTGACCAGATGCTGAGGGTTGCATTGTTTACCCTCCTGCAGAAAGGGATTGTTTTGCAGACAGCTTGGCATTTCTCTTTCTTGCAGGTTTCCCTGGAATATGCCATGCTGGAGCATCACTCTCCTGATATCCTGCCCAATGACTTCTGAAGCCTCCTAGCCCCTTGCCCCTGCAGGCACCCATCCAGGCATGTGAGTCCTGCTCCCCGAGACGGAGCTGCAGGAGCCGCTCAGCCTGGCCAGCTGAAGGTGCCTCACACCCTCCCGAGCTCCCCACATTATTGCCCCTGCAGAAGGCAACAGGTGATATTTGGGAGAAGGCACAGCTCCTCTGGGGCATCCACTGCAGGCCCCTCTCCTGGGCTGCCCTGCAAAAACTCCAGTACATATGACATGACATCGCGCTCAGCTGTATGCCCTGGGCTGCAGGACGGCCACCTTACCTGTTCATTGCTGCCCTGTTTCTGCCTGGCTGTCCCTGCCTTCTGCCTTTGAGCTGCGTGCTGGAGAGCTGCTCAGACCAGGTACCTCACAGGCGAACCTGAAATTGTTTGTGAGTGGGGAGAGGATGGGGGGGCTCAGATAATTGAAACAATCCTTCTCTCAATCCATCTTCTGCAATGTTTATGCCTCACACTTTGTCTCTGATGTTCAGAGCAAGCTGATAGCCATAGTATTAATAACTCATTTGTACAATAATTGCTGCTTAAGATAAATGATTCATAAAGTCCTACCATAGTCTTGGAAATGGCGTAAACAGGGAAAGCAGCTGGAGGACAGCAGTGGGATGCTAATGATGGATCACCATGGGGAAGTAAATGTATGAAGGCTGGGGAAGAGAGAGAATTAATCCAGCACCCAACACTGGAGAGCATCCCACTTCCAGTGCTCACCTGTAGCACAAGGGCAGAGCCCAAGCTGTCCAGCCATGCAGGGCATTGGTCCTGAAATAAGAGGTCTGCTAGAGAGTCACTAGAAGCCATGAAAGGCAGGAAGGATGTGAGTGCTAGAGCCAGGAGATAACGTGAGCAGCTCTGAGGTCTCAGGACTAAGGAAGGAGACAGAGGGCACAGGGCTGGACAGCAGCCCCAAGGAGCAGGAGGCAAGCTGTCAGGTGGGACTCACAACATCTGGCATGGGGGATCAGTGACCTCCCAGCTCAGCTGAGGCCCTGAAGCAGGTAAAGAGGTGGCCTCCTGTTGAACGGGAGTACACGGACCATCTGCTTCAGCAGCTCTGCATGGCCATCTCCAGGTTTACAGCTCCAGGTTTAACCCTCCACACTGACAGAATACAACAGATTGGGGTGGAGAGGCAAAAAGTAATGATAACCCTGGCTTTCAGGTGACCAGAAAAATTCTTTGGGTGTGGGAAATTGTTATTCCGTGTGCCAGCAGACATACTCCTAGCATGTCTACTAACAGTATGTGCAGTGGTGGATGCTGGGTGTGCTCTATTCCAGCCATGGGACCAGTAACAGGAACAGCCTTTGGTGTTGCATTCACTGGGTGGGAGGCAAAACCAGCATGAGCATGGGCTTCTGACCTGCCTCTGCTTCACCACTCTCCTCTGGGTGCCCAGGGAGTGTGGGCACTCCCGGAGGGTCTGCAGGCACTTTCTTCTGAGCACCACTTGGATGAGAACAGCTGCGGGACAGCACCTGAAGGCAGAGACTGGAAACAGCTTTGCAGGACATTGGTGAATGACGTGGTTTAGGCCCAGCCGGCAGCTGAGCGCCACGCGGCCGCTCACTCACTCCTTCCCCAGCATGATGGGGAGGAGAAGTTAACAAAAGGCTCGGGTTGAGATAAGGACAGGGAGAGCTAATTATCATCACGAGCAAAACAAACTGAACTTAGAAAAAGGGATTCATCTAATTTATTACTAAACAGAATAGAGCAATGAAAAAAAACAAGTAACATCAAGCCTTAAAACACCTCCCCCCACCCCTCCCACCTTCCCGGGCTCAACTTCACTCCCGGCTTCAACCTCCACCCCCCCTCAGCGGCGACGGGGCGGGGGGGGGGGGGGGAATGGGGGGAGGGCGATGGGGGTTGCGGTCAGTGCAGCGCACGTTGTTTCTGCCGCTTCGTTGTCCTCGGGGAGAGGACTCCTCTCATCGCTCCCCTGCTCCAAAATGGAGTCTCTCCCATGGGCTACAGTCCTTCCCAAACTGCTCCAGCGTGGTCTCCTCCATGGGGTGCAGACCTTTAGAAGCAAACTGCTCCAGCATGGGTCTCCCACGGGGTCACAAGTCCTGCCACCAAAACCTGCCCTGGTGTGGGCTCCTCTCTCCACGGGTCTACCGGTCCAGCCAGGGACTTGCTTCAGCCCGGGCTTCCCACAGGCCACAGCCTCCCTCGGGTGCCTCCACCTGCTCCAGCGTAGGGTCCTCCACGGGCTGCAGGTGGAATCTCTACACCCCCTCATCCTCCCTCCATGGGCTGCAGAGGGACAGCCTGCTTCACCATGGTCTTCACCATGGGCTGCAGGGGGATCTTGCTCCGGTGTCTGGAGCGCCTCCTCCTCCCCCTTCCTCCTGCACTGACCTTGATGTTACATCTCCACACTTCCCCCTCCAGCCATAAAAAAAAAAATTTCCCCCCTTCTTAAATACGTTATCACAGAGGTGCTGATTGGCTTGGCCTTGGCCAGGGGTGGGCCCATCTTGGAGCTGGCTGGCATTGGCTCTGTCAGACACAGGGGAAGCTTCTAGAAGCTCCTCACAGGAGCCACCCCTATAGCCCATGCCCCCACCCACTACCAAAACCTTGCCACACAAACCCAACACAGTGAACATCCCCCATAGCCCCCATCAGCTCCCACACAGACAGCACCATGGGGAGGCAAAGGGCTTCTTCTGCCCACTGCTCTCCAGGGACCCCTGTTTACTCATAAAGCAGAGGCTACAAGGAAGAGCAGACCAAGATGTGGTATTATTCAGCCTCTTATTGAAATTAAAAGAGCTGAAACTGGTGACCCTCCATCTCCCTTAAGAACATTAGCAGAAATGCATTCCTTTATTTTCTACACAGTAACTTAACAAGGGCTGAAGCAGCTAAGTTCTGTCCTCTGCCAGCATCCATCACTCAGCTGATGGATATTGGTGTGTTGATGGAAAGACAATGCAATGTTAGTGTTGCAGTGTATTTTTAAAGCAAATTGCTGTTGAAGAGCAGAAGTTATCACTTCAGATCACCTGGGAAGAGCAGCAGGGAGGTGAGGCAGAAGGATGAAAATGTCAGTGTGGGGGAGCACTGCCATTGTCTCTGGCTGGGCTCTGTGGGGTCCACATAGAAGGATCCCTGGAGGCTGTGAGTAGGGTGCTGTACCCAAACACAACCAAAATCCCCCCTCAGAGCTCACCCCCCTCCAGGCTAGCCCAGTGGCTCGATAACTGAGGGTGCAAATCAAACACATGTAGGAAGCAGATTGACTATAAATAATAAGCTCCTTGGGACACCCAGATCAGCAATACAGGGTAGCAAACCTGTCCTGCAGCAGAGGACCTTTCCCACCTTGTGCTTCTGATGTGGTGCTCCAAGAACGTGATTTTAGACTGTATCCCAACAGGAGACCACATGCACACCCTTGCAGCACTGTCTTCTGATTGCATTGCATCCAGGAAGATATCAGCCCCCAAAATTTGAGTTCCCTTTGCAGAGCAGCTGGTACAACCTCTTTCCCAAAAAAAGAAGCCCTTGAAAGCAGCAGTGGGAAGACACTAACAGAGCAAACAGTGAGGGTGACACTGTGTGTTTAGCAGGAGGACAGTCCTGGGCTGCTACAGTCTACCAGCCCGGGTCAGGATGCAAGCAGGGGTGAGAAGCCAAGGCAACTCTTGATTGCAAAGAAGATCTTGCAAACCTGACCAGGAGCTGGAGCCTGTATGCAACACAAGAACTGAAGTAACTTAAACCCTTTCAGACTGATTCCCATTTTTAAGGGCTCATGCTGTTGGCAAGTGTGTGCATGTGCACTCCATGGCAGAGGATAGGGGTGAAGCATGGGGCTGTGCTCCTGAACAGTGCTGGGATCCAGGCTGGGAGAGGCTGAGGCAAAGCTTTCGGTTTTGGGGTGCTCTGCCCCACGCCCAGCTGACCATGCAGGCCTCTGAGAACACGGTCGCTCGCTGCAGACTGCATCCCCCTGCCAACAGCAGCCCTCCATGGACCAGATGTAGTATTAGGAGAGGACAAGGGGTGGCAGCAGCCCTCACCACTGCCAGCATCCCTGCAGAAAGGCCAGGCATCCCAGTCACAGCCTCTCCCAGCCCCCTCCAGCCTGGGGTAAAGGTGGGAGCCTGCTGGGAGGGGACACACTGCTGGGGGATGCCCGATGCAGGCAGGAATGAACAGAGCTTCATGCCCCTTTGCCAAGCACAAAGTTTCCTTTGGAAGTACTGGAGACGATGCTGAGCTGGAGGAGCATCAATCACCCTGGGGCAGCTCTGGTCTGCAAGTCCAGAGGCTGAGCCTCCAGAGACTGGGAAAGCCAGATGCCCGACAGGCACCAGGATTTGGCCCAAGGAGAAGGGACTAGGCATCATGCCTAGCACTGGCTCTGCTGAACCCCAGGAGCCTTGGGACAAATGAAGAAAATGACAGACTAGAGGGAAATTAATAGAGCAGAAAATCTGAAATGATGTGGAAATAATTTCCCCAGATTAAGGAGAGCTCCTTGTATGCTTAATTTCAGAACGCAACTGTTTTCGTGTTTCTAAATTACAGTATCAAAGCGAGGGGCCCTGACTGGAGCTTATGGGACATGGGGACATCTCCATGCATGTGGCGAGCTCTCCCATCTGCAGCAAGGTAAGGGCTGGGGTGGCCTTAGATTGCCACAGGGTTGGGGGCATGGGGTGGTGGTGGCTGTCTTGGAAAAGCCAGTGTGGTGCTTGTCGCCTTCATAAAAGTTTGTCCCGTTAATCTTTCATCCCTAATTTGAGCCTTCAGTAAGGCGCTGGTGGGGAGGACAAGGGGACAGTGAGGGGTCTGTGAGGGGTCTGCTGGCCCCTTCCCTGCCCCACAAACTCTGCTCCCCGCTCTTCTCGGGGATTTCTGTCCCCTCTGCTCTGCCAAGCAAAGAGGTTGAGGAACAGCCAGGCTTGAGAGCCAAATGAGCCAGGAGGGATGGAGGGAGCAGCCGCAATGGGAAGGGAGGAGAGGGACACTCCTGTTTGATGGAAACGTCCTGAATCCACCCACGGTGCGAGGTCTGGCCCCAGCTGCGGGGATGCTGCCGATGCCCTGACCTGGCCCTCCATCCTGATGTTTCCTTGGCTGGCACCTGGGACACACGAGGGCTGAACTGGCCCTGCAGAGATGTCCCACCACTTGCAGCTGTCTGCATGCCTGATCCTGTGTGGCTGAGCTAAAGAGGGAGTGAGCGCCAGAGACCCAACTCTGCCCCTGTGCCAGGACCTGTAGGACTGGGATGAAACTCTGTCCCTGGGCACATTCCTCATCCAGGGGTATGAGGCCTCTTGGGCAGAGACCACAGAGAGCAGAGACTGCAACCACCCTGGGGAAAAAACATGCATCCATGAAAATGGTGCCCCTTGTACCCCATCCCAGCTGGGGGATGCTCTGCCCAGGGCTTGGTGGCAGCCCATGGGCATGCTGTGCTGCAGGTGTCAGGGGAAGTGGGCATAGATAGGGAAGATGCTCTCTCAGATGCTGGAAATCTGTTGAGAAGTCCCCAGGGAGACCCAGGGAGAGAGAAATCAGCTTCTTTCCTGACAAAAGAAGTTTTCAAGGTGTCCTTTAGGCTTCACAGCGCACAGTGAGATTGATCTGTGCTCAGCCCCCCAGAGAAAATCACCAGTCTGTATTTTCTCTTTCCTCATACATAAATGGGCAGGAGCTGCCCACACATCCCTGCCAGCAGAGCCGGGAGCAGGCAGCCCCAGGCAGCCCGCAGAAGGGAGGCAGGCAGGGCTACCACGGGTCCTGTGCGGCCCTGCACCGGGCATCAGAGCTGCATCCAGCCCTGCCCCAAGTGAGGGCTTGGTTTTCCCCTCTCTCTGCAGCAAACACAGCTGACTATAGACTCCTGACATGCAGAGCGTGAGGGGCGTGGACAGGGAGAGACACAGCTCTGGGATGTTGGCAGAGAAGCAGGCACATCCCATCCAGAGACATGGTCCCAGACTACCCCAAGGAGAGCTCTGGGAAGAGGGAAAGCAGCTTTTTGCTGCTAAAGAACTGCAGACCTGTCCTGTGCATGCTCCAGTGCAGCCTCCACCGTGCATGCGTGACCACGCAGACCTGCATCCCTGATGAGACGCTCCCAGTACAGAAACCGGGGCGGCAGCTCCTCTGCTCCATGGCACTGGGCATCCAGGCAGCACATTCACACAGAAAACTTTCATGTGTCACAGGGATGCTGCAAAAAGCCCTGATTCACGTGAGCAATGCTGGAAGGACCAGCTGGACTGGCCTCTGTCCCCCTTCTGCTGAGCTAGACCGCTGCTGGCGTTCTTGCTAATCAAGCTGAGTGGAGATTTCAGCCTTCCTGGGAAATACCCGGGTTTCCCAAGGCTGCATCCACAGGCCAGTTCATCTCTGCTTGCCCTAGTTTTGTTTTGCTCACTGCTGAGCACAGGCAATGCCACGTATTCCCCCAGCACAGGCAGCTCGACACAAGCTAGGGAAATTTCACTTTTATTACAGCAGATGGAGTCCGAAGCCTGACATCTGGGAGAAGAGGAGCATGCCCACCATCCTCTGCAGCCACAGCCTGCGCAGGGCTCGCCAGCCATGCCGCCAGACAGTGCCAGGGCACAGAGCATCTCTGGGCATGGGACCCTCCTGCATCTCCCCAGTGTCAACGTCTCTGTTCCGATAAACTCAACGTGGCCATCCTCTTGCACACATCAGCTATTTACCCTTTGGTACACAAGTTTGAGCAGCATGGGATAGTGCTTCCCCTTTGGTTAGGATATTCCCAGTTCCACACACCCTGAACTTCCCAACTGGACTGAACCCTCTGGGGCAACCCCTGTGCTTGGGTGGCCACAGCTGGCATTGCCTCAACAGCGTGTCTGCTGTCCTTCCTTTCCAGTCCTTGTAGCATCTAGTGATGGTCCACTGGCAGAGTCACTTACTCTGCCCCCGAGGGCCCCCATCCCTCTTTCATGCAGCTTTGAGCCCCAGATTGGGCTTGTCGGGGAGACCTGGCCGAGCGTGGTGCATGGCCAACAGAACGGCAGATGAACTACACTGCAGACAAATGCATAGAGGGAAAAACGTATTGAACCCTCAGTGAACATAAATTATCCCAAAGTGCAAGGGCTGGAGAAATGGCCCAGGATTTAGGAACACCTGGAGGTGTTATCACCACTCCATAGAATCATGGAATCCTGTAAACCCAACACTGCCAACTCCACCACTAAACCATGTCCCTAAGCGCTATGTCTACAGGTCTTTCAGATACCTCCAGGGACGACATCTCCATGGTAGACATAGAGTCTGGTAGACATAGACTCCTCAGCTGGGTATAGCAGAATGGGCGAGGGACCAGGAGAGGCTGCAGGGTAAGCAGAGACCTTCCAGGGCAGGACCACTGTAACCAGCACAGGAAGGGGCTGGGTTTGCACCACTAAGCTTGGCCCACAGGAGTGCCAACCACCATCAGCTGGAGCTGGGACAAGACTGAGACAGACCATAAAGCCTGACCACAAGAGCCAAGAATGACAGATTCAATTTGAAAAATGACCTACTAACCATACTGGACTGGTGGAGTGGCTTGCTATGGCTGGGATGGTCATCTCCCACCAGTGACTCCAGTTCAGTGGATGGTGTAGGGGGAAAGCCATCCCCATCCCCATCAAGGCTTCACTGGAGGCCTCAGGCAGCCAGGCAGTGAGGAGTGGAGGGGCAGAGGAGGGCAGAGCAAAGGGAGCAGAGGCAGGGTGATGAGCCAGCTCTGCCGCCGTTCCCCCGGGCTCTGATGAGCACAGAGAGCACGTACCGCTCACGCTGCCAGAGCAGCACCCGATGGCTTTGGTATGATGGCTGAGACAAGGACGAGCCCAGGGAGCTGCAGTGGAGAGCGTGTGTGTCAGAGAAACCCCTGGCCGCTCGCTGTGTTGTGCCAGCAATAGCGTGTAAAGCTCTGTCTGTGTGAGAGGAATCGCGTGTCAAGTGCTCCCCAGGGCTGCGGGATCGCTGCTCGCCGCCGCCAGCCTCCATCCCTGCCCTCCCTGCGCGGGGGGCAAAGGCAGAGCGGCGGAAAGCATCTGAAAGCAGCATCCCCGCAGGCAGCCCACCCGCCGGGCAGGAAGGCAGCAAGTGTTGCTGCCAGGGAAGGGCTGCATCCCTGGGCATGGCCCGGACTCCCAAAAACAGCCACCCCAAGACAGGGGAGGTGGTGGAATTCGGGGGTAAGAAGTGGGTCAGTCCTTCGGAGGCTGAAGCACTAAAGTCAGTGCATTTGGGCTGCTTTATGGCGCCTCAGCTCTTGTCCCGTCGCGAGTCCATTTATTTCAGCAGACTGGTTTATACCTGTTGTGCGTTAGAGATCGTTCCTGCTCCATCACGTTGGATCCCCTCGGAGCGTTGGTGGAGGAGCATGGAAACCCCGTGCCCTGGGCTAAGGGGCAGCGCAGGGAAGGCATGGATAGCTGGCGCATGCGATCCACCCACATTAATGGTGCCACTACCATGTCTCAAACTGCACCCAAAAAGTCACGCCATGGGTGGGCAGACAGAAAAATTAGCTCTGGAGCTAGTTGCACCATCTCCTGAATTGCACCTGTTGAAGGTCAACGAGTGTCTGGGTGGGAACAGAGCTGGCGGTGTGCAGCTGTGATTTAAAACCACGTGTAAGAAAGGACAGAGCTTTTCCCAGACAAAACAACACTAGAGAGGATGGACTGGATTGTTCCAGCAGGGAAAGATCAAAACCACACAGCCCGGAGGGTCCGAGTTGCCAGGCCTGTCATAAAATGAGGCTCAGCCAAGGATTTAGGTTGGAAGGGCTCTCTGGAGGTCCACAGTCCAGCCCCCAGCTCCAAGCACAGCTGACTTCAAAGTCATATCAGGTTGCCCTTGGCCAACTGAGAGCTGAAAATCTTCACAGATGGAGATTTTTTGGCCCCACCAGTACTGCCTGGGAAATTTTATGCGTGCACATGATTAACAGCACAGATCCAATTCAAGGATGCAAAAGGCAGAGGGAAAGTTTTCACCTGCAAAATTACCCAGCCCTTCCCAGATACTCCAGCATCTAATTTTGTGCAATGTTCTGGTGCCTTTGATGCCTCCTGCAGCTGTTTGTGTAGCAAAGAGACAACCAAGATCCTGCCGAGCATAAGCCATGTGCTCATGCGTGTGGATGGAGCCAGGGAGAATGGCTGTTCTTGCACAAAGAAAGCTGAGGCAAGTTGGGATGCACAAAGTTTTAAAGCCAATGGTACATATCAGCTTCAAGGTTACCTTACAAAAGCATAGAGACAGAGAGAGAGACAGATGCACTACGACCTTTGCTGTGTCCCCTTCTCCCTGCCCCACAGAGCAGCTCTGGGGAAGCCCGTTAGCACTTGTGTTGTCCCAGATAACTGAAAAATTTGAACAGTAGGAACGTCCTTGCTAGGTACAATTAGCTGCCTGAAATAGCCCAGCTGAATTCTCAGGAGCCAGGCTTATTCTGCAGGCCTGGTCATTAGGAAAATCATCAAGATCTTGCTGAAGAGAGAGCATTTATCAGCCTGTTTGAGAGCCAACCCTGCGTCTCTGGTGCAGAAGCAGAAGCTGCATCCTTCGTGCAGGAGGTACCTGGTCACACACCTTGAACCCTAGCCTCCACACCGGGCAGGGTCTGACTGCCTCTTCCCTTCTCAGTGCTGCTCTGTGTCCGGCCATACCCAGCCCCATCACATGTGAAAACAACTCTGCGTTTGGCATAAGAAGGACCCGTGGCGAATGCCAGCCTAGGAAGAGGGAGAAAGCCAGATGCTGGCAGCAGCAGTGGTGAGAGCAGGCTGCAGGCAGCCAGGCTGGCTCCAGAGCGGCAGGAGGTGGTGGGGGACAGCGGTGGGCAGGGACAGGGACAGGAGGGAGGGAGTGGACTGCCGGCAGGCAGGCAGGAGCAGCAGGCAGGAGCAGTGGCAGGCAGTGGGTGGTTAATCAGCCGTCTGCTTCTTCCGTGACAGAGCTCAGTGTTTGCAGCAAAGAGCTCCGGAGAGGAGAAAGCCTCTCACTCATGAAAGAAACATCAGTGCTAATCGAATCAGGGCCCAGCCTGGCAGCACGCGACAGACCATGGCGGCTCATTCATATTTCATGCTTTGCTCCATTTCAGCGAGATAAAGCCCAGTGCAAGATGTGGGGGAGCCCTTCCCGATGTGGGTAGGACCCCAGGAGCACAGGGGGAGGCCAGGGGCAAGGGGAACCAGGGACTGAGCTGCACATGGGCTGGGGCCAGGATGTGGGAGGGTGGCTGGGACTTGCCACCAAGTCAGTGATGTCTCAGGTAAGCTCAAGTCAATGCTCACTGGCTTTCAGGTTCTGGCCTCTGAAGGTCAGTAAAGCAAGTGGGTTGCACGGGGCTTTGCTCCATCTGTTCCATGGCTGCTGGAGGCTTTTCTTGGCCCTTGGTTGAGGGGCAGTTGCTGCTCAGTGCTGCTAGTGCTGGGTGGGAGCCCAGGGAAGCCCAAGCTGGTCATGGCTGGCAAGATGAGGAGAAGACAGTACCCATGGCAGACAGTGACTAGCGTCTGGTTGCCCACCCCCCTTACAGCATCTCTTTAGAGGCTTTGCCTTTGTCTGAAAGAGACCCCAAAGACCATACTGCTGCGGTATAAGGGTGTGAGGTGCAGGTCCCATCAGCAGGCTGCACAGAGCTAGTGCCGGTGTAGGAGAGGCAGATTGCGGACAGGGCTGGACCAAGATCTCTGCTGCAACAGCGAGGGGATGTGAGCAGCTGCGTGGGGTACTTTGCCGCTAAGCTCCCAGCAGGGATGGAGGCATGCAGGGAAGGGAAGGCTGATGGAGCCCGTGATCAAGGCTGATAAGCAGGGAGAGATAAAAACAGGATTAAAGGACAGGGAAGCTGGAAGTGAGAAAAATAGGCAGGCAGCCATTTCCACTCCTCTTGGAGCTCTGACAAGAGCGACAGAGGACCAAGACAGAAAACTCCCATTTCAGCTCCAGAGATGTGGCCCTTTACTGGTGCCCATCTCCAGCATGCCCAGACCAGTGCACCACCCGTGAGCCTGTCACCAGGGAGTCCCTGCTGCCTTTCCCTTGCCTGTGCCGGGTTTCCGTCTCCCAATAGCACACACTGACTTGGCCTTTCATTCATTCCAGGGACCCAGCATGGAGAAGTAACTGGTTTTGGTGGAGATACCACTGGTGCTGGCTCAGAGTAACCTATGAGCGTCCACAGGACACTCCGTCCATCCCTTCCCTCCCGGTCTTGCTTCCACTCCTCCTCTGAGCCCGTCAGCTTTGTCAGGAGCACAAAAAATAGCAGCAGTTCAAAGATTCTCACACGGTTCAGTGGCAGCTGGTGGGTCCTGCCCTCCATGAAGCATGGCTTGGCCACGGGCCAGTTGTCCTGACCCCCCAGCCTGCACTCCAGGAGGGCACGGGCTGCCTGCTGCTGCCAGACCAGCGGTGCAGGCTCTAGGAACAGAGTGCAGGCAGATGCCAGTGAAAAATGTGGGAGGCCCCTGCACCCCCCCTGCAGGCCACAGACACTGCTGGCTCCCTGGGACTGCACTGCACCATGCTTTCAGCCAGAACCCACCTCCTGGACTCCTAAAACTTTCCGTCTAAACCTGGTGAGACACTTCAGCATCAGACAAAGAGGACTGGAGGCATTCCCAGGCGGGTCCTCAACCCTGCGGTGCCAGGACGGTCACTGGCAGGGAAGACCCCTCCTCCCCAAAGCAGATCTGTCCTACCCCAGGACGATGTGGAGGCAGGGACATGGCTAATCCAGGCTCAGGTGTAAGCGAGCCGTGCAGAAGCAGAGCAATGCCACCATGGAGGAGTAAAGGAGGGGCTGGCAGCAGCAGTTGCTGAGGCTGGGTCTGGTCAGGGATTGCCATGAGGCTGTGGCACCCCTCACCCTCCTTCCAGGGCCTCAGAGGATGCTAAAATGCTCTGGGCTAATGACTGAAAGGGTGAGACACTGATTGAACCCGACAGGCTCCATGTGTCCTGCAGGGCTGGGGTGCAAGGTGTCATCCTGCACCGCTCAGCCTGCACAGCACTGTGCGGGCAGCAGGTCCCGCAGTGGGACCTGTGCACAAGGAGGGGTCTGGGCCGGGGACCAGCATCCCCGCACGTAGCCTACAGCAGCAAGGGGCTCATCTGAGGGCAAACCCAGTCTCCTGGAGGTGACCCAGGGCAGGACATACCTGCCTTGGCCCCCACAAGCTGCAGGTTTGCATCCCCCCTCCCCCACATGGAAAGATGCTGAAACTGCAACAGTGAAAAGAAAAGTTTGGGGTAAACAAGCAAAAATGCTAGCAATTTCCTGCACAACACTTCCAGATGGAGACTTGCCTACCTCCTTTTGCCGTCGAGTCTGTAAACCCACAACACGTCTGCCTGGATCTGCTCTCTTGTCCTGCGCTCTACTTCCCAGCACCTACACAAAAACACAGGCTTAGCGAGAGACAGCCACTTGGCAGAAGTGAGAGCTGTGGGCAGTCATCACAAATGCCTTCCCATGGACACTGAACATCCTTAAAAAAATGGGGAATCTCACCCCAGCTGTAATGCTGGCCCTTGAAAGGCCAGGTGCCAGCCCCATGTACCTCAAGCGTCATGTGCTGTTGAGTCCCTTTCATCAACTGCTCTTAAATTCCCCACCTAAATCCCAATGCAATGCATTGGGATTTTAGAGAGGCTTGAAAAGTAAATGTGAATATAGACATGGTAGCGGGCTTGGAAAATTGAGAACAAGAGGATGCAGGACACTGGAGAGAAGCAGCTGGCACAGACCCACTCGTCTTCCCAAGGCTGTTTCACCAGGCTGGTGGAGAACTGGGAGTGGACCAGGTGCAGCTCATCCTTGAGCCACTTCGTTTTGCCACTAACAGCTTGCTTATCAGCCATAGTTACAGGCTGCGAGAATAAAGTTTTTGCCAGGATGCACGGGAACCCTGAGACGGAGCAGGACCAGCAGCCTGGGGATGCTCAACAAGAGCAGGGCGGGCAAGGAGGGCTCTGCCCCCGTGCCAAAGAAGCAATATTGGGGGCTTGACTACTAAAATGAGGATGTGTAAAAGCTGAGGAAGAGATTTTGTCAGTGGTGGGAGCAGTCCTGGGAGAGGATGGAACTGAAAGCTCTGCTTTGAGAGGGCAGAGATTTGGTGGCTGCGTCTGTCAGCACCGATGCCGGAGGGCTTATCAAAGCGCAGGGAGCTCCCAGCAGCCCACCACGAGCATTGCTCAGCCCAGCCACGTCCATCTGTCCATCCTGTCCTCCCAGAGGTGGACATCTCTGACAGGCACTCTGCAGAGAGAAAACAAAAACCCAGACTCTCCCCAGCTCAGTGCCCCTCCTGGCTCCCCAGGATGCATGTGCAGGGAATTTCAAAGAGGCTGCGACTCTGCTTTTCCCAGGAAGGAGCTCTGTGCCACCTTCTTGCACACAACAAACACATCGTCCCCATCACAGTTGTCCTCCTCGGGCACTACCTTGCCCAAAGGACATAGGCAGGGAGGTGAAACCCAGTGTAACCCGCAGTTATGAGCACCATGAGACCCCCTCACCACCAAGGATGCTTCACCACCCTGCCCATTGCCCTCAGCAGGCTGCAGGACCAGCCCGGTGGGGGCCAGGAGAAAGGTGAAGGAGTGGTGGTGGGATGTTTTCAGGGAGCAGGTGAAGACACGGTGTCAGGAGAGCCAGCGACAAGGGTAAAGTATGGCAAACCAGAGCATGAGCTACAAGTAGTCTCAGGGGCACTTTCCTTCAGGACAGTCTCAGGGCTCACTGCGAGCTTGGAGCAAAGCTTTGCCGACAGGGAGCTGTCACAGGTCCCTTTCATGCCTTCTCCTGGACATATGTAGACGCAAGCTGAGGCTGCCACCCTCTTGTCTGCAGGGGCACTGCTACATCGCACGCTCTCTCTGGCTGTCATCTGTTTCCATAAAGCCTGTAGAAACACGGGCTCCTCCGTGCTTGCTGTCCTCTGCCACATTTGGCTGAAACCCAGCCCTGCTCTGGGAGGGGGAGAGAGATGCAGGACAGGTACAGGCTGTGGGGGATGCTGCCTACGACTGCATTGCCAAGCCTTTGCTGGTAAAAAAAGGGTGAAAGGCCTGGAAATTTCTTGGAAAGCTGTATCATAACATTTTAGTGCTTTATGTACAGCATTTATTGATGAGATCTGCTGCTTAGAGATGTTTCACTGCCTGGAAATTCACAGGAGCCATCAGGGCTGGTGAAAGGGATCTCTGGGTCGTCCTGTCCAGCATCATGCCCACAGTGGGTCCATGACCTGTCACAGATCAGGTTGTCCCATACCACCATCTTCCCCTCAGACCCTTCCAGGGATGTGGTGTGCCTTTGCTGTGCACGGCTGGGGTCCTGCCAGCCTCTCCTGACCACAAGTCCTTCTGCTGCCTCCCCCCCACCAGCACCAGCCCCCGGTGCAAACTGAACAGGTAATCCCAGGCCACTGCAAACACCAAAGTCTGGTGGCACTTGCACAGACACAGTGTGGGCAAACTGTGGGCTGGAGGGGTGAGATCTGAGCTTCTGGCTCAGGCATGGGAGCAGGACTCTGAAAGGACAAGGGAAACTGAGGCAGGGAACAGCACTGAGGAGACTAACATTTCGCATCAGGCTGGATGTCTCTTATCCCAGCAAAGCAATGTATGTGCCTATTCACTTAAGTATAGTGTTGATAAAGAAGTGAACTGAAATCGAAGTGCCTGGAAAAGTGAGGATGCAGGGAGGAAGGTCAGGTATAAATAGGAGCAAGGGATGGGGTTTTTTGCACGGTGACAACATGCACAGAAATGTTCCCATGGCCAGAGAAGGGGCCATGCACTAGCAAGTGCCATCCTGTTTTCGTCTCTCTGAGCAGAGAAGCCAAAGATTGTGCTAGAGGGGGGTTTTTTGTTTGTTTATTTGTTTTTCCTTTGCAAAGCCTATAGTCAATAAGCCATTGCCTTTAGTTATGAAAAGCCCTTTTCCACACCAGGCATGGCTTGCCCTGGCCTCTCACTTCAGCTCCCACCCCTCTCAGACTTACCTTGGCTCTGCTGTGCCCCTCAGCTCATCCCAGTTCCTCCTCCTGCTTCAGCTCTTCCTAAGTCTATCAGCCACATCCTAGTTCACCCAAATCCATCCTAGCTGCCCTCCTTTTCCCACCACCCATCCCTCCACTGCCTCTTTAAGAGTCCTATCCCTACCACAAGATGCTCCTGTACGATGCTAATGCCTTGCAGCAGGGCTCAGTGATGGAAGAGCATCGACGGAGCCAGTGGGACTCGTCTCTCCTCTGGAGCATCTGGAGTCAAGAAGGCTGTTGCTCTGCTCCCGAGACCCTGCAGACCCCAGAGATTTCCAGCTCCCCAGGTTCGCTCCTCCCCGCACCCCAGCAGAGAGTCACATCAAAGAGCACAGCCTTTTGTTTAGGCCCTGTTTGAAGTTTGCTGCTAATTTTTGGTATGCATGCAGCGGTGTTTGGCTCGTGCTCACTCCCAGAATAAATGTTCGTTGCATTGCTCCTAAATGATTGGAGACCTCCAATTTTAATCTTTTATTCATAATCTTCTTCCAGCTCAGACACAGAAAAAAACATGTAAATTCAAAACCTGCGAGAATTGAAAATTTCATAAGTGCTGCTGACCCTTCACTGGCAGCTCTGAATGTGAAAGAAATAAAGGAATTGTAATGAGGAACCTCATCTTTTGATAACAGGTTTAGAGGAGCCCAACACTAAAAGGGGTTTCATCCCTCCCTGCTGTGTGACTACGCGGGATGGGGTCAGTCCAACTGGGCAGGGAGGTGTAAGCCTGCTGCTCCTGCCTCTCCATCACCTCCTGCATCTCTGTCTCCTCTGCTTTGAGAGGTGTAAGCTCACCTGCTGCCTCTGGAGCATGCCCTGGCCGTGTTGCAGCACCCATCAGTCCCCAAGATCACACCCCATCAGTGCCCCAAAGCACGTGTCCCAAACTGCCTCCATCACCCCATGCTCCCTCAGCTCCTGTCCAGGCATGGAGACCACTGCTCACCATCCTCTGCACTGCATACTCTCGCCTCTCCTCCTCGATACACCCAGTTGCTTTGTAGCGTTCTCTGTGTTTGGGTAGGACAACTTATCTGCTGTTATCTGCTAGATGCTACCCCACCCACACTCTCCATCCCGCTGTCCGCTCTCTACAAGGGCCAATTTTCAGGACAGCTTTGTGAGAGGAAGATGGGAAGGCAGGGAGGAAATGAAACATATGATGAGTAATAAGAAATCTATATGAGTGAAAGACTGTGGGGTCAGGAAGACATCAATGAGTGCCTGGGAACAATTTCACCTTCTTTCACCATCAGCAAAATGAAAATTTCTAACATGCCATGGCTGGGAGTCTAGATCAACAGGTCTCAATACAACCCTCTGTGCTGTGCAACTCCTTAGTCTTTTTTAACTCAGTAAAAAAATTCTTGCCTTTTTTTTACTTCCAAGAATAAGCAGCACAGCGTGTAAGGGAAGTTTTGCTGGCTTTGCACACAGAAATCCTTCAGGTGGTTTGCAACTCCCTTTTGGAAGGACCAGCATAAGCAGGAGGTGCAGCAACTGTGCACTGGGATTTCACAAGACACAACTGCCAGGAAATTTCATCCAGGAAATTTGAAAGGCTCTGTTGTTTGTCTGGATATTGTGGATGTTTGACAGCCTGCTCAGAAGAGCAGGTATAATTGTGCCTGGGTTGCTGGATGAGGCACCCATAAAGTGCTGAGAGCCGAGGACCCTGTTCACGTGCTGCACAGCAAAACCACAATTCCCAGTCCACGTCAGTGGTGGTGGGGTGGGTGACTTGGGCTGTGTGTGTCTGGGGATCCCCTGGTGCTCCCCTCTGAGTGAGATGCTTTGGGCAGCACCCCATGAACCAGTGGGACTGCCCTGGATGCAGGGGTGGGATACGTATCATGTACCTGAAGGTTAAGTCAGACTGACCGATCCGGGTTCCCTGTTACACCCAATGGAGAGAGGATGTCCCTGCACAATGCAGGTGGTGAAGTGCCATCCATTTCCTCCCTTTCCCACTCAGTGCAGCAGGTGACTGTGGCTGCTCAGAGGCAGACCTTGTAATCCAGGAGACCTGCGCTTCTGCTCTGAAGCCTGTCTCATGTTCCCAGCCCCTGCAGCAGATGTCAGGGTTGCTGTGATCCATACTCATCCCTCCCTGAGCCCGGCTTGCTCGAGGTGCGGAGACCCTGCCCTGATTGCAGAACAGGCACTTCCATCAGCCTCTGTTCATCCTGGGATGAACTGTGCTGCTATGTCAATCCTTGATGGTGGTTTCCAAGACATGACCTATGGGATACTTCAAAACCCGTGCAGAACTTAACCCATAACCCTTCCAAGAGTTAAATACAGCAGCTGTGGGTGATATTTCTATCTTACATCAGATTATCCTGAGTAATTTGCTTGGACATGATGCTAAACGACTGTGCTAAAAGCAGAGAGAGAAGGTGGTTTGGGAATACAGCCTTCCTTGGCAGACTAAGCTGGTATGTGATCAGACAGGAATCATATCAGTAAATATGAAGCAGAGTTCACCATCTGTTAACACCATCCACGGAGTGCATCTGACCCCTGCAAACCTGCATAAAGTTGGCACAAACTGAGCGTGGGTGCAGAGCTAAGACGGGTGGCTCCATGCAGGGCTCTGCAGGTGCTCTGCGAGTCCAGACTGCCACCTCCAGGCACACAAAGCTTGCAGATGACACAGCCAAATTTGGCCTGGACAGCTGTAAATGAAATGCTTCAGAGATGACTTACTGGTAGCTTGGGGTAATATTGGGTGTGACCAGAAAAGGAAAGCTGTTTTACCAGGGAAAGACCAATGGTGCACGTTGGAATAAAAATCTCTTGGGAGACATTTAAGAAGGTGTGAAAATCCTGAGGGCTATTTTGATACATGAAGGGGTTTATTTGCTGTCATACATAAGCCAGAGTTCCATCACCGCTCCTCGGATGGAAGAGTTTGCCTCTTAACCAGCTCCTTCCCCTGGACAGGTTCCCTAAGTCCTCTGTACAAGGGGTTTGCTGCTGAGCCGGTTCCTCTCTCACCATCAGGATCCCTGAGTGCCAGCCCTGTCCCCAGCCTGGCTGGACCCGATAGCCACTGCCTGCAGTGGGGCTCAGCGTTAGGAACACGGAGCGGTGCACGAGGTCTGGAAATGTGGGTCTGTGTCCTGGAGAGGAGCCCCCGATCACTGGCCCTTGCCAGCACTGCAATTTCATGGCAATTTCTTCCAGAAGAGGAAGAAAGGGCATGTTAAAAATGAGACAACCATGCTTCGCCTTCCTGGGGGTTATGAGCAGGGTGATGCCCTCACGGTCTTTCCCAAAGCAATGTTCTAGTAGCTGTGGAGCCGCTCTGAATACGGGTCCCTACCCACACAGAGCAATGCACACCAGCCTAGCTGAGTGCGTCTGCCCCTGCCCATTCCTGGGGGAAGGAGCCAGGCACCAGCATCGTCCATCCTTCCGTGGATCAAGTGTTTGCTTCAGGACTGAGAAAGGTAAAAAAACTTTGTACATTTTTCACAATGTGGATACAGGCTTTATTCATAAATGAAATAAATTAGTGAAGTGTGGTACGCACTGACGTGTCCCAGCATTCCCGGGCTGTCCCACTGTGCCCAGTGCCAACAGTGTACTGTGAGCGAGGTGTGACATGGTTCCTGTCCCTGTCTGCAGGATGAGGTGACCTTCAGAGGTCCCTTCCAACCATATTTCTTGAAGTCTTGGCAGATAAAGGCTCCAGCAAACTAGAAAGGTGGAACATGATGCCTAAGGGTGTGTTTGGGGAGGTGGTAGGGAAAAGAGGAGGGTCCAGGACAGGACAGCAACAGGGGGAGCAACAGGCATCCTGCAATCGTGATGTGGGTGGTGGTGATGGGAGAGGCAAATACCGAAATGTGGTACATAAAGGGGGCTGCAGAGCGCAGGGCTTGTGAGCTCATCCCTGAGTGCTGGGGAGGCTGCAGCAGAGAACAGTGAACGGGAGGACTGGGAGAAAGGATGCTCTGGATGGGGCTGGCAGGACAACTGGAAAGCATGTGGACAGCTGGTGCGAGGAGGGCTGGGGCACCTGGGAGGACAGGGCTGCACGGCTCTGTGTGGGAGCCAGGCTGGCCTTTCCCCACAGCGGGGATGTGGAGCAGGGCTGCACTGCCTGGGGATAGTCACCTCCATCCCTGAAGGGCTCCAAAGGCTGGTGGCATGCGAGCAGGCAGTGACATGGATAGAGTCAATGCCACCGTGTGCTGCGGTGCCCTTTTGGATTTACATGACAAGAAAAATATGCTTCTTTCCTGAAAATGCTGGTGGTGTCTTTGTCCCTGCAACTCATATGCTAGCAAATCCTTCACTGGAGGGCAGCTGGAACCACATCTAAATGCCTACAAGATGGCTTTTGCAAGCCCACCCGTGAGATACTTCAGCTCAGACTTTGGAGGACAATGGTTGAAGTTTTACTGGGTTTTTTTTGCTTTTTTTAACAATTCCTGAATTTCCAGGAGAGGGTAAGCCTGAGTCTGGGAAAACCTGCAAGACACTTCTGAAGTTCAGAGGAGCCTCTGCACACAAGATCTCCTGTGCTTGCATGATCTCCTGCCCTACATAACAATGACTTGGTGGTTTTGGGGAGGCTTCTCCCAGCACAGCAATCCACCCCCCAGAGGAACCCTATGAATGATCAGTCCCTTGACCCTTCCCTGCACTCACAGGACAATCCACCGACACTCCTGCTCCCCAGAAAACATCCTTCAGGTGGAGAAAGTTGTTGGCTAGCTGGGCATCCCCGTGTGAAGCAGCCATGGAGGCCCCCATGCCCTCTGCAAGTGGTGAAACAGCTCTCTGCAGCACAGGGACAATAACAGGCAAGGAGATGGCCCGTGGGAAGAAGGAGTTTTATTGTCCAGGAGGAGGTGCACACTCTGAACATAAAAGGCAAACCCTGCCCCTCCGTGCCTGCAGCCGGGAGCAGCCCAACAACCCCACACTGCAAGATCTGACCCACGAACCACCTGGAAAGGGGCCATCTGGCAGCTCCCAACCTCAGATCCTGCAGCCCACGTTACCAGGATTGCCCAGCAAACCCCAAGGACACAGGTCTGTGGCACTGGCCTGACCTCTGCTCTTCCCAGTTTGTCCAGGATGGACTCACCCTCCAGGGAGTCCCAAATGTTGGGAAGAAAGGACAGAGCCAGCACCCGCCATCCTGTGCTGCAGAGTTTGGACTGATCTCCATAATGATGCTGACTGCAGGGTGGGCATGTGACAGGTCTGAGCGCAGGACGCAGGGTGCAATACAAATTAAACAACACATTGCATCTCTCCCCCATTGCAAAGAGCTTCCATAGGAAGAAGTAAAGTGCCCGCCACAGTCAGAGAATCCATCAGGACGTAAGCGCCCTGGATGGAAAGCTAAGCCAGCCCCAGAAAGGCAAGTTTAGCCAGGATTATTGCATCTGAGAAATGGCTTTAACCCTCCCCCCACCCCCACGCCCCGTGTGCCCGAACAGAACTGGGAGGAACAGACCTCAGGACAGATCCTACCAGTACCTGCATTTGAGTGATGCTGGATTTGCGTGCCAGTGCTAAAGACAGGATGCTGTGGGCCAGGCTGGTCCCTGGCAGTCAGCATGGCTCCTCTCCAGCACTTCTCCTCCAGCAGACCCCTGCCCAGCCATGCTCCCAGCAGATTTTTTTGCAGTGAGTTAAGCCCCATGACTGAAGCTTCTGTGCTTTGAGACCATTTTTGTGTACTTAACATCGTATTTCACTAAAACAGTTCCCAAACCCATAGAAAATTGTATTTACACCCAAGAGAAACTTTTCCAGCCCACAGCCTGCCCCACCTCCCTGGCACGTCTGCATCTCTGCAGCCAGCTCAGCCTCTCAGATCAGCTCCATAGACCTTTGGAGGCCACTGCTCCGCACCAGGCAAGCTCACCAAAAGAGATGCTCCTGTGGAGGAGAGGAGAGCTGTGGAGGAAAGGCCAACCTCCCAGTCACCAGGCTCACCAGCTGGGTAGTGCTGAAGATCCTTTGCCCAGTGCCCCTGTCCCCAGCCATAGAACTGTGTGGTTACAGCTGGAAATGTTGCTCAGGACCCCTCCTCTGCAGATGACCTGAGCATAGGTAGGTAGTGTGGTAATGGGACAGCTCTTGGGTTTATCTAGGGGAAGAACAAAGATGACTTTGGCAGAAGTCTCGCTGTCCCTCCATCAAGTGAGATGGGAGAAAACTCTCCCACTCCTCTCTGCCTTGATACAGCTTTGGGGGGTGATGGTTGTTCTATGGGGGGGAGAAACCTGAGCTTGTGGCCCTAGAAAATGTGCCTGGGCTGCCCTGGGATGCCTGTGCTGGATCCGGAGAGGAGCAGTGCTGGTGGGTTCAAGAGGTGGAGAGAGTCCTGCAGCACCCTGGGGCTTCTTGAGGATCCAGACAGCAGACCCTGGCCACCTCTTCTCCATGCTGGGGAAGTCTCCTCTGCATGCAGAGTTCCTGGCACTGCCAGCTTATACTGTCCCCTGCCCTCCTGGGCTTGGTAGAGGTGAACCATGAAGTCCCCTGCAGGCTGGTGCAGTTCAGGAGGTCCAGGCTGGAGTACACTGGAACCGGGAGGTACTGGCAGCAGGGTTGTCTCTGCTGTGTGGCAGCCTGTGGGGCCCTCCTCAGTTCAGAGATCCAACAAAATCCCCACTTGTCAGATCGAAAGGAGCTGTGTGTCACGGCAAGCCCAGTCCCACCGCTCCTGGTATTGCTGTTCCTGCTGTGTGAAGGGGTTACCACCTGTCCTGCATAGTTGTGTGGGGACCCCCAGTCCCACAGGAACACAGTAGAGGATGGAGAGAGGCATGACAGTGTCCCTAGCCCACTTGGAAGACTGCTCCCCCCTTCAGATGGGGGAAGGAGGCAGCAGGACCACCGAGGTATCTGGAAAGCCACATTTCCACTGATGCTGAAATCAAAGAGATGCTGGCAGGGCTCCAGGTCCTGGTCTGGTGCCCTTTTTCCTGCTCACCACCCTGCTGCCCCTTTGCCAGGGTAAGTGTCAAGGAATGCCCAATGCAGGTCTGCAAAGCTGGTCATCAGAGATGCCTCCTAGGGCCATTTGTGTTCAACAGCTGGGATCTCATGGCCTGGATGCTGCTCAGGATCTTCTTCTGGTGGCCCATCATGGTGATACCCAGACTCCGAATGTCCCTGGAGATCAAGGACACTGTCAGACACCCCATGGCCTGCCCTTGTGCCGGACCCCACAGAGACACTGCTCCTCCCCATGTGCGCACCCCAGGGAGCAGTCCAGGACCCTGCGCCTGGCTTGTCTCCACTCGCCCACCAGCACAAGGCTGCTGCTGCTGAGGGACTATGGTCATCCTTCCAGGGACAGAGAGGCTGCCATTCACTTGGGCACATCCTCCCGACAGCCCCAGGGAGGAGCAGGAGCAGGAGCAGAAGGGGGATCACTCCTGACAGGTTAGCAGGTGACAAGATCGATGCTCTGAAATTGGATTCAGTTTTAGCGAGATGCTCTCAGATAACTCAGTCAGAAAGACGGATGGATGATGAGCCTTCCCCACTCAAAAGGTTCCCCAATGTGCATCAGAAACAAAGATCAGTGTCAGCTCAATCCCACAGCAAAGGCCCCAGGTACAGCCCCTGATCAATGCAGATGACAGCCCTCTGCCTGCCTCTCTCCACCTTCTTTTTCACTGTCTCCTTCTCTACCTGTCCATCTTGACCAAGGTGTGCACTGCCACGTACTTAGTCATGGGAACTAACGTCCGGCAGCCCCAAGCCTTTGACAGGGAACAAGTCTCCTCAGAGGCAGGAGAGGTTGTTGCCAGCCCTGGCACTAATGCTAACACCAAGGGAGGGGGAATGTAAGCCCAGGCTAGGAGCAGGTATAGTTGCTGTCCTTTCTAGTAACACTTGGAGCATCACCCACCCCAGAGAACCCCTAGACAGGTGGCAGAGCAAGTTCCTCACAGCAGGAGGATGAGGACAGGTGGTGGGAACGTCTTCCCCGGCCCTCCTTATCCTAGCCCTGGGCACTTGGCTATGACCTTCCACTCGCACCAAGGCCCTGGATGGTGCCTCCCTGCCCAGCTGCACTGAACAGGGAGCCAGTCCAGCACACTGGGTTCTGAAGAAGCTCTGAGTGCCCCCCAGCTCTGTTTGTTTCCCCATGATCCCAGAGAAGCTGCGCAGTATGGCATAGCCACACTCTGGTCCAGATATGCTTTTTGCGGAGGAAACAAAGGGGAGAAAGGCAAGGAGAAAGCAACCTCATATCTGACCCTGCTTTGAGCAGGAAGTCAGATTAGATGATGTCCTGAAGTGCCTTACAACTTGAATTATCTATGACCCTATGATGACATTGGACCACGGAGCACCAGAGATGACTTGGTACTCACACCCTCTCAGTACAACTCCCGTACCTTCTCTCAAAGGTCAGCACAGCTTTGGACATTGTCCCACATCTCAACATGAACCTGGTATGGTTAGGTTACCCTGGCTACATTTTCTTAGGCCTGTGTCTTTGGCTCAGGGGCCAACTAGGTTGAACAAGCCAAGGCAGAATGGGACTAGCGAGATGGTGCAGGGCAACCCTGCCAGTGGTGTTTATTCTCTGGTACTCACTCAATGTTCATGCGCATCACCATGCCCAGGGAGGAGTACCCTGCCATGGCAAAGTTGTCCCGGTAGTGCCCCAGCCGGATGGAATCCAGCCAGTCCTCCACTGTCAGACAGCTGGACAAGTCGAGGAGACCCCTGTCAAAGGGCGTTTGGGTGAACCTGGGAGCAGGACAGAAGGGGTTAGCCTGGGAGGTGAGGGTCCTAGGTGGTCAGGCTGTGAGGTCCACCTCAAAGAGCCCATGACCCAGCAGAACAGAGAGGGCCCTCGCAGGCTGGTAAAGGCAGGCATGCCGCTGCATGGGCACTACTGCACACGTTTGACTAGACCCTGGCATGGGGATGACACGGTGGGAGAAGGCAGTGAAATGCGAGATGCTTCCCACTGCCTACCACAACCTGTGCCCATGGGCCCTGTGCATGTCCATGGCTGCAGGGAAGCCACCACCGCTGGAGCTGGACAGAAATACCCCTTGTTTCCTGCAGCCCACACGCTCTGCCCACCATCAGCTGTCAACCCCTGCTCATCGTGGCAGCTCAGGGAGCCCTTACCGGTTCACGGTGGCTGTGCATTTCAGGTTGTCAGGGTTGCGGATGAGCTTGTCCAGGATGCCAACGATCTGGGCGAAGCGTGGCCTCTCGCTGCGGTCCTTCTGCCAGCAATCCAGCATGAGCTGGTGCAGGGCTGTGGGGCAACCCATGGGGGCAGGCAGGCGGTAGCCTTCCTCCACCGAGTTAATGACCTGGAAGGAAGCCACATGCCGAAGTGGACCTGCACTCCCACCCGGCTCCGAGCACCCCAGACAGTAGCACGCAGGGAAGATCCCTGGTGCTGAGGCCATCAGATGAGGGAGCAGGGGGTTGTACACAAATTCATGCTAAATGACAAGCGCATTGCCAGCGAGGTGCATGCAGTCTCTGTGGAGAGCTGGAAGCTGGCTGGATACCATACACATACAAAAAATCACGGCTATGACAGCGGATTCATTAAGTGGTCCAACAGGCCTCAAATATTGCAGCCTCCCTCCAGCAGACAAGCCACAAGAGCTGCACTCTCGTTCAGGTGTTCTACAACCTGGGCTTGCCACCACTCAGCAAGGCTGGAGGAAACCGTGCTCAAAGGAGCTATGTGCAGGAGGTAGCGTAAGCCTCTGCATCCATGCCCTGTGACTAATACAAACAGAAGGGAGAGGGGGGGACTCTCAGGACTCCCAGAGCAGGGAGAAGGCAGGTAGGTTTATAGTCCCTGTAGGTAAAAAAAAGGAGTCCTGTGGTTCTGCAGAGCCAGAATATTCATTTTATTGCCTCCTTTTGGAAATTTTTTCTCCCAGGTTGAACTCAGGAATATAGCCTACATTTTCCTACAGTTTTTATGATATTCTTGAGGTAAGGGTGGCTCCACAAAACTCTGACAAGCCCAAAGCCTACTGCAAGTAGTCCAGAGCCTGGAGCTCTCATGTGGGCAGTGGAAGGGATGGACCCCCAGCCTGGGGTGCAGGAGGGACTGGCAGGCTCACACAGTGGGCCTGCAGCGAGCCTAGGGAAGCCCTGACCCCTTCCAGGGAACGGGAAAGGTGGCACAACACGTGCTGAAGCTCTCCAGCCAGCAGAAGGGCTTGTACAGAGGAGCAGACAGGGATGGGGAGACCCACGGCACACACAACCAGGCACAGCCAGGAGTCACAGTGCTGCAAAGGGAAAGGTTGTGTGGTGCAATCATGGGCAACACACTGATGTCCCCGCTGAGGGGACAAGCACACTTGTGAGGAGATGTGGATGTGAGAAGAGGCAAGGGCTGCTCTTTGAGTCCCTTTTCCCCAGCACCCCCTGATAGGCTGGCTTGGGTGAGGGCAGGAGGAGAGGTAGGCTTGCCACCATGCTGCCCCACGCCCACTCACGTCCCGGTTGGTCATGTTCCAGTACGGGCGCTCGCCGTAGGCCAGCACCTCCCACATGACGATGCCATAGCTCCACACATCGCTGGCCGAGGAGAACTTGCGGTATGCGATGGCCTCTGGAGCCGTCCAGCGAATAGGAATCTTCCCCCCCTGAAAAAGTGAGCAACAGTGGAGGCTCAGGCATCCCTACCCCTCTGCAGCTGGGAGAGCAGATTAGACAATCGATACGCTGGGATGGCATCTTCTGGAAAGGACTGATATAAGCCTAGAGGTGTACCTGAGGGATGACTTCAAGGTATTTCCAGCAGAGCAAGAAGAAAGCTATGCTGTTTTACAAGGTCATCTTCATGCACAATTCTGGCCCTCAGTGCTCGAGAGAGGAATTCAAAGTGATGTGGGGGAGCTGAGGGCTACCAGAGCACAAAAGCATGGAGCTGACCCTGGGCACAGGCAGAGAGCCTGACTTGAGCAGACAAGGAGAGCGATGGCTTGTGCTCCCTGTCCATTACTGCTTTGGCAGGCAAGCACTGAAGAGGAGGACTTGTTCAATTAAAGGACCATGCTGACAAAAATCAGCAATAAATGGGCTAAGAATAAATTTAAGCTGGAAATGTGTTGCCGGCCATTTGAAGAGGAAAGTTGTGGCCCAGAGAATGCAGGGTGGGTTTCCCAGAGCAGCCAGGGCAGGCGTGATGTGCCTGGGAACACCTTTCAGGTATCCCTGTCTAGGGTGAGTTTCTTCCACCCAGCTGAGTCCTGCCTGCTCTGGTGCAGTCCTTGATGGGGACTGAAGGTGAATGATGTCCTCTGGGAGAGTCCCTTTGGGGAAGGTCTCTCCTGAGCAGTTTGAGGACCACAGAGGAGGAACACAGGATACTATCTTATCACAAGTTTCTGAACAAGAAAACATCCTCAGTTCAGCACCGTACCATAACACCCACCTACTGACCAACGGCTCTAGGACAACTGAAGGAGTGGATGGAGCTATGCAGTCTAGGGAAGGACTCCAATGGGGACATGGGAGCATCCCTGTGCGGTGGGCACACATACCCACAGGAGCTGTTGGCGGGGAGGTTTAATCAGCTCCCTGCTCTCCTATCTTGCTTCTCTTTGTTCACTGCACACTTCAGTCTGGGTATGTCCCTGTATGAAGGACAATGCATTAAGGTTCAGAAGCTCTTTGGGTTCATGCTCTTGGTCCAGATATCACCATCTCCATTCTGCCCTGCCTATCTTGACTTGAGAGTGTTTAACTTTTCCATCTGCTGGTGGCCTGGGACAATCACCATCAGTAAAGATCAGCGAGACTGCAACGCTAGGAGCCACGCACCGTCGTGGTGTATGCAGCATCGGGGTCATCCTCCAGGATGCGGGAGAGGCCAAAGTCAGACACTTTGCAGACCAGGTTGCTGTTCACCAGGATGTTGCGGGCAGCCAGGTCCCGGTGCACATAGCCCAGGTCAGACAGGTACCTCATGCCTGCTCCGATGCCGCGCAACATGCCCACCAGCTGGATGATGGTGAACTGCCCATCATGTTTCTGGAAAGGAAATAACCCTGAGTCCATTTGTGGTTTTCACCAGCATCCTGCTGCTGTTAAACTAACCCCTTAGTACCTCTTATCTTTGGCTTAGTACCTCCTCCAACCCCGGTGCCTCTCTCTTGTTCCCTCAGCCCACCTCCTGCCCTCACAGCACCTCCGACACACTGCTCAGGCAGGTGCCCCTGCCTTTGCAGTGCTGCTCCGGGGAGCTGGCCACAATGCCCTGGAGTCTGGGTCTGCTGGAGACGTGAGAGCCCTGAGCACACTGCTCTTCTTTTACACAGGCGTTGCAGTGGCCTTGAGGCTGAGGAGCAGGAACCAGCCTCTCCTCCAGTGACTCAGCCCAGGGGGATGTGCAATGAATAAAAATACAAAAGAGCTCCTTACCCTGAGGAAGGTGTCTAGCGAGCCGTTCTCCATGTATTCAGTAACAATCATTACCAATTTGCCTGCAGAAGACAAGGGAGGTCAAGTGAGCAGTCACCTTCCTCTGGGAAGCCCAGTGCCAGGCTTTCACTGGGAGAGACATGAATCCAGGCCTGTGGATCTCCTGCAGCCCCGCAGAGCGGTCTCACCCCGTGCAGGATGGGCATGATGGTGGGGATGTGGCAATAACCCCGACACTTACCCCTCCCTCCAGGTGCCATTGATGTGGCTAGGTCAGCTTCATTATCCCACTGAAATTTGCATGCCATTAGCATAACGCTTTGCATCAGAATGTGCTTTTTCGAAGGAAGACTTCAAATTATGATTCAATTCAGGCAGACTTTAAAATAAATGCTAATGGGTAGGACATCTCCTAAATCAATGTCCCTGACCTGGGGCGCACTGCGGAGCAAGGAAGGGACCTGACACGTGGAAAGTTTGTCCTGTAAGAGAAGGCAAGGGGGTGGAGGGGACCCCAGGCCAACGGACAAGCAAGCAACCAGGGCAGCTGAAGGATGGAGTGCCCTCAAAGTGATCCCTGACCTCCCTCTCCCAGGGTGCCCACAGGGAGATATATCACAGCTCTGCCCCACCACAGGGTCCCGCCCCCACCAGCCACATACTCCTGGTCACCACCCCCTCCAGATGGATGACGTTGGGGTGGTCAAACTGCGCCATGATGCTGGCTTCGCTCAGAAAGTCCCGTCTCTGCTTCTCCGTGTAGCCTGCTTTCAGTGCCTTGATGGCCACAGGAATCTCCCTCTTCCCTGGCAGCTTCAGGCGGCCGTAGCACACCTCTCCAGACTCCCCTGCAAGGCAAGGGAAGGTGAGGGCACGGGGAGCTGCTCAGCTTCTTGCACTGACCCACCAGCACCATGGATCTCCCAGTCTTCTGGCATGTTCACAGCATGTTCCAGCCCCTCAGGACTGCTGGGCTCTTTGTGCATCGCTGCCTCCGAGTACAGAAAGGATTGTCCATCTCTGCTTCCAGTGCCACCTCTAGGAACTGGGCAGAAATATCAGAAACCACTTCCTTCTGGTGCCTTTTACTGAAGGCAATGGGCCAAGAGTAGTGATTACAGTGGCACTTGCTTTAACGCTTTTAATTACAAATTTGAGAGTCTCTTAGAGCGGCAGGTATGTCTATCAGCCAGGCTTCCTAATGCTGCTCTGGGGTAAGCCCTTGGGGTGCTGCTGCTGAAGTTCCAGCTCTGTCTCTGCCCTGTGCTTCCCTATAAGCCCCTGTCCCTATGCAAAAATTCCTTTTGTTCTGAAAATTTACCATTTTGCTTGCATTTTCATTTTCATCTTGTCACCCCAGATGCTTGCTCTGAGGTTTGAAGGCAGGGTGGCCACGTTGGAGCACCCACACGGGACAGGCTGAGCCATCTGCTGTGTCAGCCTGAGCCGTCGGTGCCACGCCGGCTGAACAGCAACCCTCTGCACCAGGCTGCCTACAAAGAGGTTATTTCATGCACTAAAAAACCCCCACTCTACCCATGATTTTGATCTCAAAAGCATAAGGAGCAGATGAAGCCCTGGCTGAGCATTGTGCCAGTGCTGCGCAGCCTGCTGTGGTCCCACAGGGACGGCACAACCTCAGACCGTGAATTTCCCTGAGCAGATGCGATGCAAAGAGGCAGCCTGGCCCAGGGACTCACCGGACCCAATGACCTTCTCAATCTTGATGCGGGAGGCCTCGATTTCACGGGTGAACTCGTGCACGGCTTGGCAGGGGTCCTCATACGTGTGTGGGTCCACATAGAACTTGGACTCAGGGAACTTCACTGCCAGGTTTCAAAGGGGAGGGAGAAGATAAGCATTTCAGGCAGCCCTGTTGAGAAGTAGGGGCCACCTATAGAGGATGGGCAGGGGCAGGACTTCTTGGGTCAACATGCTGAGGAGCCGCAGAAGTTGCATCCCCAAGGAAACCTAAGGCACTCTTTGGCATAGCAGTATCCTCAGAGCAGTCCAGGACCTGGCTGCCCAGGTGTCCTTCATGTGATTGTCCTCCTCCATCATCCCCCCACCCCCATCCCTTGCCTGTGATGAATTTTCCTCTCTTATGGCCTGCTGCTGTCTGGGATGAACCTGCCGCAGTCCCATCTCACGCTGTGCAACCCTTCAACCCCATTACCAGGATGCTCCCGGGATCAGAGCCCCCACTCAGCTCTCCTAGACACATCCTCAGAGGCAGGTAGTGGTCAAACCCTTCCCCTGGAAACCACAGCCGTGCCAGGGGGTAATGGTCCAGGTCCCTGCCCACCCACAGGGCTGAGGTCCTTCACGGCCCAGGGGCAGCAGCAGGGAGGGTCCTACCTTGCCCATTCTGATAATGCATCTTCTCCTCGTCAGAGTCCTGGAAAGCCTTGCTGTACCCGCAGTGCCTGCCACAGGGACACAAGGGTCAGCAGAGGTGCTCCTGTCTCTCGCTCCCACAAGCAGCCCAAAGGCAGGGTGGAAGGCAGTGGCTATAGGCAGCCCAGGAGGAGCTGGAGCTAACACTTGGTCCTCCACCAGCTGCATCCCTGCATCTTGCTGGACTGACACTTTGGCCTGGAGCAAGGTATTTTCCAGGTGCTCCCCAAGGCTTGGCAGTGCTAAAAGCTGCAGCCCTTTTATCTCCTCCACGCAGTGGCAGGTGTGCTCCACATGCCTGGCTCAGCCATGCTGAGATGTAGCAGACACAGTCCCCTTGGACTTTTCTGATGGAGAGGAGCAATCTCCACTCCTGACCTACTCCCTAGCTCATCCAGTCAACCCTTGCACTGGTAGCGGTACTGGTATTGCTATGGCTATCGCTACTGCTGCTGCTGCTGCTACTGCTACTGCTATTCAGCCTGCTGGCATGAAGGGAAGGTCTGGAGACTGCCTCTGCCTCAGGGAAAGTGGAGGCAGGGTGACCCCTTAATGAAGCCTCTTGGTTGCTTATTAACCCCTGACCTATGGATGCTGTGACCAACTGAGGGGAGGAAAGTTGCACCCAAGTTCTCCCATCCCTCCTGCCCCACTTGGTGGCAAGCCACACTGACCACCAGGAAATATTTACCTCTTCTTGCAGATTAGGACCACCAGCAATGCAACGAGGCCAGTGATGAGTGTCAGGCAGATCCAGACAATTGTCATTGTGTCGTACCGGAGAGAGACTGGAAGAAGCAGGGTAGGAAGGAGGTGAGCTGGGGTGAGGAGCACTCTGCTGAGCTCAGAAATTTCCCTACCCCAAAGGGGTCATGGTCTTCAAAGATAAAGCACCATCCCCCATCCAGCCCCAGCTTTGAGGGTCTCCCAGTTTACAAGGACCACTTACACGTTTGGAAACCTGGTGCAGATGTGGGAAAGCCATGGCGATACAGCAAACCAGTGCAGAGAGGAGTCTGGAGCCTCAGGATCTCATCAGGTCTTCCTGGCCCTAACTGCTATGTCCTTCCTCCCTATTCTTTCTAGTGTATAAGCACCTCTGAAGGAGGGCTACTTCAAGCAAGCCCTGCAGTCTGAAACCCCAGGAGATGTGCCTCCAGCCTCCCTTCCCACATGGCAGAGGAAAAATGGTCATGGACAAGGGCATCGCCATCCCCCATGCTCCCTGCCCAACACTTCCCACATCCCACAACTGCACACTCACCTGGCTTCCCCGTTTCCACCTCCACAGTCTGACTGAACCTCCCGCAGCCAGCTGAGGTGCGAGCCCGAACCTGGAAAATGTAGCGGGTTGCAGGCTTGAGCCCAGAGATGGTTGCAGTGGTGCCCTTGGATTTCAGAGTTGAATAGCTCTGCATTTCCTTGTCCTGGGGAAAAGCAACACCAAAAACCTTGATGCATCAGCACAGCAACGACAAAGTCTTCCAAAATAGTCCTTTGTGCAAGGCTGGCTGATAGCAGCAATTGCACCAGCAGGATTTAAACTGAGCTATGCTCCAAATCCACCACATTGGGACTGGTTTGCAGCAGCAAGCTCAGCGTTACCTTCTCATAGTACTTGATCTCGTACTCCAGGATGATGCCGTTGGGCTGGTCTGGCTCTTGCCACAGCAAGGTGACGCTGTTCTGGCCCGTGCTCTCCTGGCGGAGCACCACCACCTGGGACGGGGCTGGGGATGCAGATGGCATGTCATTAGGTGTCTGCTGGTGGGGGTCCTGCATGGGTGGGGGCAGCAGGACACAGCAGCAGGGAAGGGTGGAACTGGAGCCCCGTGCAGGCCCCCTGAAAACAGTTTAAACCATGTTTCCACTTTCATTACAATTGTGTGGGGATGAGTGCTGTGAAGAATAGGAGAATTGCAAACAGGCTTTTGTTCGCTTCAGTTGCCTCAATCTTTTTCCCATAGAATGAGCAGGCTCCAAGGAGAGGAGAGGACTGTCCCAGCACGGGCAGGAGGAGGACACTGCTGCCCAAAAGGAGAAGGGGCTGTGGGGCTGGAGGTCCTGGAGATCCCTGGAAGGACCCTGACCCCTCCTGCCCAACCTGGGGAAGGGTGAGAGGGAAAGGGGAGATGATAAAGGCTGAGAGGGGTGATCAGGGACTGAGCATCAGTTAAAAGGTGCCCTGGGGGTGTTCTCCTCCCCCGAGATACTTGTCATCTGCCTGGGCCTGCGTTGGGAGGCTGTGAATTGGTCTGTGTACCTGCCTTGTCCAAATTGGCATCCTGCATTGGAGCTGCCAGAGCTGCAGGAGCCACTTTTTTCTCACAGGGAAAATCCCCCCTGAAAGGACCCCAGAGAGTGCCAACCATTGGGTCCAACTGATGGGAAGGGGTCAGGCACCACTTATGACCCTAACTGCTGGATGAAAAATGGGATGTGGCAGCTCTGGGGAAGACGGAGCTGCTGTCTGTGGTGGCTGCAGCTCAGGTGTGTTGCGGGACCAGCACAGAGACCAGCACAGCCCCCACAGGGGCTGCAGCAGCAGTGGGGCACCCAGGGACTGAGAGGCAGCAGTTTTAGCTCAGTTCATCTTTGAGCCCACTCCTCTGAGAAGCAGAAATCACTGTCAGGACACAGGAACGTGGGGAGCTGAGACAGTGTGGGATGGAGGGCATCAGCCAAACGCCACAGGCACATGCAGCACCTTCTCTCCAACCAGCCCCAGGGCATCTCCACTTCACCTGCTCCTGCTCTGCTTGGCTGCCCGGGGCTGGGGGCACAGGAGTGATCAGCACCCAGCATGGGGAAGCCACCCTGTGCAGTGCAGCAGGGGTCCCTCAGCCCCCCGTGGTGAGCAGGAATGCTCTGTGGTGTGCAGCAGCTGGAGCACCACACAGGCATGGCAGCTAAACCTCAACCACTATCAAATTCCCAACCCCACTGGTTTCACAGCACTTGCTCAGCATCCACTTCCCAGCAGAGAGGATGAAATGGGAATATTCAGCACTTCCCAAGAGCATCCCCCTCCGAGGCATTAGGTTAACGCTGCTCGTCAGCACTTGGAGGGATCATGCAGGAGTGAGCCATTTCCACGTGGGCTTGGCGGAGGGGTGAAGAAGTGCTACGGGCAGGCGTTAGTAACAAAAGAGCCTTGTTCTCGTGCCAGCCATGAGCTAACCCAGCAAGGCTCCCCGGGTTTCTCCTGCTGCCACCATCACCATGAGAGCAGAAGGGGCTCAGCATCATGGGAAGTTCCTGCAGGCTCGTTTCCAACCGGGAGGATTAACAAGAAGGGTCAGTCCCTGCACCGTCCCCGCTGCCTACAGCGTGCTCCATGGAAAGGGGCTTAGCTGGGCTCTGCTATGGGACTTGGCCAGGTGACCCTGGAGCGAGGTCCTGGCCCACCTGGGCTACAGCATTGCTCAGAAGTATTTCCTGGGGAAAGAGCATGTTACAGCAAGGGATTTGCAAAGATTTGCAATCCCTTTGCAAGGGATTTTGCATGAAAGAGACTTTTACCAGCAAATGTTGCTGTCACCTGCCAGGGGCTGGCATTGGTGTGAGCTCAGAGCAGAGCATGAACTGCTGCTTGGCCCTTTGGGAAGGGACAGAAGGCTGGAGGAACAGCCTGAAAGATTCATGCTCCACTTAGTGTTCCTGTCAATAAACAAGTGTTCTCTGTGCCCCCTGTCTCCTGCTGAAAAGGAGCCTCCACCAGCAGCTGCAGGCTGAAGTGGAGGCAAAGGAGGATGAAAAAGGATACCATGAACCAGAGAAGGGCAAGAGCTGCCCGGGGCAGCAGCTTGTCTCCAGCCCACCTGGCTCCCTGAACCCACCTCCAGCAGCAGAGAGGATAGGGGTTACATCTCCTGGGGGTCCCATGCCCATCACCAAACCAGCCCTTGGCTCCCAGGGCAGGTTTTGGCTCCTGCAGACACTGGCTGGAGCAACGTTGGAGCAACATCAGCATCACCCACACAGGCAAAGACTGGGGGGGTGTCCATTCCTCCTACCTGCCTGGTTTGTCGTGATGTTGGCAACTGCAGCTCTCCTGGACTCCAGGCTGAGGTCAGAGACGCCGTTGACAGCCTCCACCCAAAAGGAGTAGTTGGTGTGGGCCAGGAGGTTGGTCACCGTCAGTGCTCCCTGCACCAGGCTCATCTGCTGGGGCACGAAGCGGATCCCACTGCCGCACGCCTCGCACTGGCCAGCGTCCCCCGCGCAGCGCCTGCAGACCACGTTGTACACGATGTCAGCGCGTCCCCCCTTGTCCAGGGGTGGGCCCCACTCCAGTGTCACCGAGGTGCCATTTACGCTGGAGATGAGGTTCACAGGAGCAGAGGGGGGCCCTGGAAAAGAAGCAGAGGTTCAGGCAGAGCAGGGGCTGCTGAAGCACTTTGGGACCCATGGGGAGATGCACCTTGGGCAGCATGTACCTGTGCATGCAAGCGATACTACAGGGAAGACAGAGCTGCCTAGAGGAGGAAATGCTCCAAAGAGAAGACAGCAAAGACACAGACAGGTCTTGGGGTGAAATGCCATGGAGGTAAGGTGCTCTGGATCAGGATGGCAAGGGCCAGGTGGGCAAGAGCTGATGTTTGTTCTGGGGGAAGCATGAAGCTTTTGGGGGAAGAAGCAAGGTGTCCATGGGCTGGAGGGTGGAGAGCTGGACCTGCTCATCTAAAGGGAAGGGTAAACTGACATTTCCTGGGGAGACTAAAAATCTTGTGTGGACATCCCCTAGGGACACAAGTCAGATGTTGCTGACCTGTCTTTCACCCTGGCTTCAGCTAGCAGCCTTTCTGCCCTTCTGGACCAACTGCAGAGAGGAGGACTCCTCCTGGGATGCTGTTGTCCCCTTTTAATAGCATCAGGACCCTTGAAGCAGCCTATTGCAGAGAGCTGAGAGGAAACCATATAACAAGCCTGCTGCCACAGTCCACCCACAGCGAGGGACAGTGCAGCAGCACTTGCACTGCCCCATGGCCTCCATGGGTATTTCTGCAAAGGAAAGCAGCCAGCAAGTGGCTGGCACGCTGGCTGGTGCGTGAGCGGGCGAGCTCGCTGGCAGAGCCATGGTCTCGCCCTGCTCCATTGCAAGAGAGAGCCCTGGGAGGGGAGCAGACCTCCGAGACAGGCCAGGGATGTTTGGAGAGCAGCAGGACGAGGATGAGACAGAGGGCAGTGACGGAGTGCAGCTAAAGGGGTCTCGGCTCGTGCGCTGAAGGGAGACCTGGGGTTTGAAGGGCTGCTACAGCGCCTTGGGCAACATGCACAGAGGTGAGGGTGCATGCTGGGCTCAGCCAGGGAGCATCTGCGGTGTCTGAAGACGCGATACCTGCCCCGCTGTAGTGCGGACGGGCACCTGGGCAGCCAGGGTACTCACGCGTGCAGGCGGCCGAGGGGGGGTCCTGCACCGCCCTGTAGAAGCTGCTGTCACAGCGGCACACACGGGCTGCCCGGCTCTCTGAATGGCTGTGCAAGGGGCACTTTGCACACAGCTGGTCCCCAGGTGCTGACTTGTAAAATCCCAGCTGGCAGGCTGCAAAGGAGGTCAGAGGGATGCGCCTGGATGAGGAGCACCCCACAGCTTGGCAAATCCCTCCAGCGCAAAGCTGGACCCCACTCTCATCCCTGTCCCAGTGCATCAACCAGCCCTTCTTCCCAGTGCCTGGGTGAGTTCCCCCTCAACTGTCCAGCTGCAAAATGGGCTCTGCGAAAACTGCTTTTGTCTCACTCCCCAGGGTGTGCTTGCTGCCATCCTGGTGCTCATTCCCCATTGTTTCACAAGCAGACTTGGGTGCCTCTGCTTTTTGTGAGCTGCCTCCAAAGCTCAAGGTGCTTTCCTGCACCTTTGCCTGCTGCCCAGAGCTCTCCCCACTGCAGCCCCCACTCTGGGCCCCACCTGGCCCCAGGGCAGGGAGCACTGCGAAGATCAAACTGAGCAGCACTGGAAATCACCCTGTAAGCCCTTCTAAGAACTGTCATTTATGCAGAAAACAACACTCATCACTTCACAGTGCTTGCCACACTACTCGTGCTGGATGTGCCTGGGTGCTCAAGAGCATCCATATGGGTGGTTTAAAAAATTAAGAGCTCTGCACCTGTGGCATGGACCACATCCCTCTGCAAGCCCCAATTGTGCTGTTTATATGAAGCGATGAGTTTCCTCGCACAAAGCAAAGGAAAACACCCTCTCTTGTTTCATGTTGCAGCAAAATGGCAGTGCACACACGCTGCCTGCTCTCTGCAGAGGGACAGCAAGGCCAAATGAGTCAGCCTGAGTTTTTTCTGGCAACACGACCTGCCTTCAGTTGCTCTGCCTCTTCCTGGTCCTGGGGCTGTGCAGAGGAGCACACGCTCATCCCACACCGGGGCTGGCACTGGTCTGCTCCGTCCTACCCCCACCTCTCCCAGCAGCCCCTGGGGTGAATCATTTGTCACACAAACAAACAACTCGTATCTCATTAGGAAAATCGATTAGCTCAAGAGTGACATGTGGCATGTCAGGTATCTGTCTGGGGGTGGAAGGAGCTGTCGTCTTGCAGATTTCAATTCCAAGTAAGGAGAAACGGGCTCTGTCTGAGTCCCCATATTCATCAAGTACTTCTAGGACCAGTTCCAGTGATTCAAGCATTATTCCTAGCTCTGACTCATTTCTGGTTTTTCCTACTGAGGTAGTAATACCTACATTTTCCCATCTTTACCCCGAGTGTCCAGCTCTGCATACAGCTTCAGTTTTTACTTCCAAGCATGTAGAAGGGTTTTGTTTGCAATCCAGCATCCCCAGAGGTTTGGGTCCCTTCGTGCTGTCCGTCTGTTCTGTTTCTAGGTGATGATTTGTTTTCTTATTAATAACACCCCTTTCCTTGCCACAGATCTCCCTGGACTGATTGCTACCAACATATTTCACGTATCACACGCTGCACAGTAATACAACAGCCTCTTCATAACCAAACTATTTCCAGCAATGGCGGCTGAAGGCAGTGCTCCGGCCACACACATCCTGGTGTGTTGCTGGTTCCTCTTCAGACTCTGTCCCCAGCTTCTGTGGCACTTCTGCACTGAGTGCTACTTTAAAGACAGGGGAGCAGTACCACCAGCAGGATGTAGATGTGCTGTACGTGCCAGAGGTGTTGGTACCACAGGTTGGTATCACAGCTTGGTATAGCAGGCTGGAACAAGCAAAGGCCAGAAGCTCCAGAGTTTGTTCCCAAATTCCTGGTCCTCCACTCCCCAGAGGACATCAGAGCAAGGAACAGAAATGCCCAAACTTGGGGATGCAAGGGAAGGCAGATGTGACTCATGAGGACATTGCAGCAGCTTGGGGCTGGCTTTCCTCCCCATCTCTCTCTCGACACCTTTCACCTCCTGAAGGGCATCAGAAGAGGAGAGAAAGCAGGGGAGGCAGAGCTGGGGAGGAGATTTGCTGTCCCCAGCCAGCCCAGGATGTTTGCCAAGTTCTGGTGCTGACTGGTCCTTGTGATGCCACACTCCAAGAGAGCCAGGGAGTCTCTGCCTTTACCGAATGCCTGCTGCCCAATGCTGCAACACCATCCAGTCTGCAACCCCTTGGTTTTGGGTGTGAGACTAAGACGAGTGCTGTTACACCCTAGTCTCAGATGGAGACACATTTGGAAGGTAGCCAGCTGCAGAAAAAAACCCACCCAAATGTCTCAGAAAGAAAAGTTCCCAGTTTTTCTGAGTGGGAAAGGACGAAGACATGGCATGAGCGTGGCCTACCAGATGGGAACAGAGCAATGGGACAGCCCCACCGTCCATGCTGGGCAGCATGCATGTCGGGATTTGCTGCCTTCAACTTGTGTAAATCTCCCCTAGACCTGCAAACCACCGTCATCTCTACCCATGCAGCAACCAGCAACCAGGGACTCTTGATTCAAGAGGCACTGGAGTGGTTCCCCCACCAATATTTAATTAAGGGCAGAGAAATCAGTGCTGTATCAGGTATGGAGAGACAGGCCAGCAGGAAGGAAGGGAACACGAAGCGTAGCAGATTTGCACCAAGCAATTGTAATCACTTAGCATTTAATACTGTAAAAAAACCCCAACAACCCACATTAATTACCTGTAGCAATGATTCACAATTATTTTAGATGCACTCAGGGGGAAAATTATCCTAAATGACAAATTACAGGTGAATTTGTGCACCAGGGCAGAGCTGTTGAAAGCCACATCCCAGCACCTGGACAGCATGAGCACGTGAGGAGACCTGGAGAGCAACTGGGGCTGGGCAGGCGTGCTCTGGATGGGGTCACGCACCTCCGTGTGTCTCGGTGCTTGCTTTAGATGGAAGTCATGCAAAGCCTTTCACAGGCATGGGAGACAGGGCACCAACTCAGAACGTGCACAAGACATGGAATCATTACAGTACAGGATGACAGGGATGTCCTGCTCTGGATTGAGCTCTCTCATGCCAAGCCAATGACATGTGGACCTCCTGGGTTAGCTCTGGGAAGAGCAAACCAGCAGAGAAGTGTCCAGTGAGAAAAATTCAGTCAAAAGCACCAGGTCTAAAATCTACAGGGCTCCACAGCTATGGTAGTAACACACACTGCAGCCACCGAAATCTGAAGCCACCCACCATGGAGGTGCAGAACTGTTGTCCTGCTGTCTTCACTGCAACCAGGTACTGCCACCTGCCAGAAGTGCCCCCTCAGGAGTCCTGCAGAAGGTGGGGATTTCTTTTTTTTATTATTATTTTATGCAATTGATACCTTTGCTCTGTGTCTGAGGATCTTGAGTCCTGCCTCTTTGTGGACCACCAGAAGTCCTGCTACTGGTGACCTCCTTCTGTCCCCAGTGCCATTCCCCCTGCAAAACCCAGCCAAGGCTGCCTGTCCTTGCAGTTTCATCTCATGGTGTGGTTTTGCAGGTCCCCAATTATCACCCTAGCCTGTTGGGGTCAATACCATGGGGCTCCCACTGATATCCTCCCTGCACAGCACATCTTGCCTGTTTTTCCCAGCCCACCAGCCCTGGATCTCTCACGCATCGCCTGCCCAAGGGGACCCTGAGCAGCAGGCTTGTCTCAGAAACAGTGATCATAGGGAGGGCTCTGCCAGCCATCTGTAGTTCGGTCCATTTGTTTCCCTCCCTCTCTGTCCTCTGGGGACGGGACAACATCTGCTAATAAGCTGGCAGAGCTTGGGAGATGATAGATGAACCTGTCGAGGATACGCTAGCTGGGAACAAGTCGCTCTTAGTCTGAAGTTGCCGTCTGGGACCAGTGCTCTGCAGGAGGTCTGGTGGGACCACCAAGGGCTACTTTGATAGGGTGCAAATGTGAGCATCGACCCCGTGTCACTCCCTCTCGGCTTCATCCTCAGCCCAGGAGGTTTAGGCAGGGCAAGGGCACAGCTGGGACGGTGCCATGGGGCAGCTCCGTGGCACCGGTGCCATCAATTGCCCCCTTCCCTGACCCTGCAACAAAGCTGAGCATCAGCAAGGACCAGAAGAGCTGCCATGTACCTCCCTTTGGTGGTGCTGGGAAGAGACAGAGATGGAAAAAAGGGTGTCACAGCCACTGTGACAGCCAGAGACAGGCACCAGTTCCAGAGCCCTTCAGGCTGCGGGAGAAGCTAACACACAAATCCCAGCTCCTTTCAATTCAGTGATGCCTCCAGTCTCAGCTCGCACATGACACAGACACTGAAACAGAAGCACATTATTCACAGTCATGTCTTAAAAAGAGGCATCTGCCTCATTGCTCCAAACCTTGTGTTTTTGCAAGGCTGTGCTGCCCTTTCCCTGCAGTCCAGGTCAGCCCAGGCTCTGTCTCCAATTCGGTCGGTGGTTGGGGTGGGTTGGGGGGATGGCTGAGCTGGTTCTCTCAGGCAAAATCTTGGTCCCCAGATCATGCATCGCCCCACGGCCCTGCTGATGTTCTCTGCATCCTTTGTGTGCTGCTTGCCCCTGCACTGTCTCACACCCCCAATCACTGCCTTACCTCTAGCCCCTGAGCACCACCTTACAGCCCTTCACACAGCCCAGTTCACACCTTGCACCGCCTTTGCACAGCTCACAACCCTTCCCACCCCCAATACTACATTACAACCCATCACACCACTCTACACACACCTGAACTTGTCTCATATCACCCCAGACTCCACCTCATGTCACCTCGCCGCTACTTGGCCCTTCTTCACACATTTCAACCCATCTCACACTCCTTCACACCCCAGGATGTTGCAGAAAGGGGAACGGGGGAATTTTCGCCCACAAAGATTTTACAAAGCTAGCAAAACCCTACACATCGGGCTGCAAGCAAATTGCACGTGCAGCAAAGGGCCACCAGTATAGGGGGGGCCCTGCTTTTCTAGGTGGAGTAATTCCTCTTGTAGTGCTGAGCAAACTGGAACCATGGTGGTCCAGACTGGTTGCATCCCAAACTAGACATATGCATGGCACTGCCATAGGAAAATCAGCAGGTCTCGCTTCTTGCTTTGAAATCAGTACTGTTGAATGCACCCCTGACTTTGCCCTGCTCTTCTTCCCTGCATCTTTAAAAAAAACCCAACCAACCAAACAAAAAACAAACAAACAAACAAAAAACGACCCGAGAGAGAGAGGAAAAAAAAGCAGGAAACATCCAAATCCCAGTTTGCCGGGAGTGCTGCTCTGCTGCCTGGTGCAAATGTCCTTCTGCAGGAGGGAAGTTGAGGTGATGCTGTGCAGACTTCTGTTGGTGAGACAGCCTGGCACGCTCTTGGAGAGAAGGGTTTTTTATAAAGCTTATCTGGGGAAACGCTACAGCTTGCAGGAGTCAGATGCAAACAGGCAGCCTAATGCTAGAATTAGAAAAAAAGCTGTTCCCAAAACTCAGTCTTGTCTGAGGGGTTTAGACAGGACTATCCAAAGCTTCTGAAAAAAGTACAGTTTTCACCAGACCAAAACCAAACCAGAAAAACGCTGTGTTCAGGAAGGAGCGGGGCTGAGTGGGAGCCACTCCTGCGGATGACAGTGCTGGAGGCAACCCCGCATCCCTGCTGTAAGGCTCCAGGGAGCAAAGATGGATAAATGAAGAATAGGACACACAAAACACCAAGAATTTGATCCTCGCCCCTGCAGGAAAGAGTGTGCAGCTTTGAAGGGTATGTGATCCCTCTCACCACATGCATATGGCTATGGATATATACAGTGGGTGAGCTTCAAATAAGGGTGCCCAGGACTCCAGCAGAAACAAGTGAAGAGCATGGCAGGGGCCAGCACAGCCCTCGCCCCCACACAGCTGAGCACCACCAGCTTTTGGATCCCTTTCTCCTTCATGGGGAAGTGTCAGCAGCATCATCTTGTTTTCAGGAAGGGAAAGAAGTCATCAGACAAGAAGCGGTGACATGGGTGGGATCTGGACCTCATGCCAAGTACAGAATTTTGGCACAGTCCTACTGCTCTGTGGGATAATGAACATCTTCCCCATGCAAGGCAATCACACCAAGCCTCTGAATATATTGGTAGCTAATTTAAAGTCCCCAAATTCCCATTGCATTGCACCATCTCCAGTGTAAGCACTGGTGCAACATGCCAGGTCTTCCCTGCAGTTTCTCTAAACTCCCCAACAGCTTCCCAGGCACCTGCACACTGGTAATTCAGCACAACAACCTGTGTTCATCACCTGAACCTGGCCAAGCTCTGTGCAAAAGAAGAGTTCAAATCAAAGAAACACATTCCAAAATTGGTGAAGGTCTTTGAATGCTACCAGATCCATCCATTACAGTCCAGCTGCTCTTCAATACTTAAGGACTGCAGAGACTTACCAAGCACAAATGAAATTTCTTTCATCCCCATCAATACCCTGAACTCTAGCCTAGCATCATTCTCACCCTTCATCTGTGTCAGTGGCTAAACACAACAAGCTCAGAGGAAAACTGGCAAACAATAAAATATTTAGTCAGGGACAAAAACCATATTTTCCTGTTTGTGGGGAAAGGGCAGCTCTGCAGTTATCTCTGTCCTTTTTGTTTGTTCCTAACCAGAAAAAAAAGAAATGGTTTTACATGTTGGAGGACTGTTTTGTTATGTTTTCCTAGTAAATGCAATTGGCCGGTTGCTTGAGTTTTAGAGGGAGTGAAGGTGCTGAAGATACTGAGATCACCTTGTCCTGAACCCTGCCTTCCCCAACATGCTCACTGTGCTAAATTATTTATGCACACACAGCCCAGCAGACCTGGGATCCAAACAGACTAATTAGCAGCCACGTCTGGGACTGTAAGATGGAAGCCCTGGTACAAGACAAGTGAATCCAAGGATCCCAGCAGCACCCGTGGAAGGGGCCTCTAGTGCTTGGCCCAATCTCCTGATAGTGCTGGGATTATCCATAATACTACATCAGGGTGCTCATGGCTGTGTTTAGATTGGTCTTAGAAATCCCCAAGGAAGGAGATCCTGCTGCCTCCCCAGTGACCCATCCCAGGGCTGGACAATCCTCTAGGGGAAGAAGTTTTTCCTGATGTCCATCCCAAACCTTGCCAGCAATTTGTCTCTCTGACACATCTTTGCAGTCTGTTGCCATCTGAAGTCTGATACCTGGATCCTGAACAGTCCTAGCTTACGTGGTTTGGAAAACAAACTGTTGGGGTTTTTTTTTTCTTTTTTTTTTTTTTTGGATGCAGGGCTTTGCATGGGATAAACAGAAGAAGATATAATCTTACCAGCCGGTATTGCCTGTATTTTACAATGCAGCTGACTGGCTTGCAAACCAACAATGAAAATCTTGTGAGTCACTAAGTTTCTTTGATTTTCTTGCCTGGCATCACTGAAAGGACATTTGCATTACTCCCATAGCGCATCTTCGAAACTATCACTGCTCCTGCCCTTGAAAGGTTTATTTTGGTACACTCACAGCAGAAGCCCTCAGTGGTAGGCAGCCAGGGCATTGGTGCAGCCTAGTTCTGGGTACGACAGCCTGGTACCCTGCCAGCAGGCACAGGGGACTCTGAGCAGGCGTCACTGAGGTGCAACACAGCCACCAAGCCTGCGGCTCCGAGCTGGCATGCATGTACTGGGACTTGCGTAGAAAGTCTCCTTGAAATCCACACCGATTTGCAAAGAAACACAAGGCATATTCCAACAAGTTTGTTTGGAGTTGCAATGACAGGGTAGTTTGACACACATTTGTCTATCACCTTGATATATGGTACGTATGCCTCCAGGCAGGACCTAAGGGAGGTGGAGCCCAGCCTGGTAATGGGTGCCCCGAAATCCCAGGTTTGCTGGTTGACAGAGGCATGTGTGACCCCCAGGCACGTTTTTGGGGGCCCTGTGTATCTCAGAGCCAGGAAAAAGCGAGTTTGCTTGGACAAGACTGTCCTGCTTCCAAATGAGCAGCCTGAATCGGCTGTTTCATGTGAAGACAACACAAGGAGCCCATGGTTGCTCTGTGATATTCTTACACGGGTGGGGAAAAAAATCACTGTTAGCAGAAAAAGGGGAGAGAAGCCTGAGGCTTCACAGAGCATCTCAGACTTTGAAAGGGATATGGAATTTGGGGACAGACGGAAATGGAGCAAGGGTCTGGTGGGTTCCCTTAACTCACTAGCATATCTTTCCTCATCCCTGCATGCTTCTCCACCCTTCTGCACTGAAGCACAGGCTGTGGTCTCCCTGGGCAGGTATCCAGGGGCAAGCAGCATCCCCACCTGCAGTACACTGGGCAAAGAGATCCGTCCCCTCATGTCCAAGCCCAAGGAGAGCAGGTCACATGCCTCCACCTTTCCTCCCCTTCCAGCATCAGCTTCTGGACCACATCTGTTCACACGGCTGCAAAGGTTTGTTGCTGTGGTCAGGGGTCATCATGCAGCCTGGCACAGCTGGAGTCCATGTCTCTGGCCTGGCTTCCCCCATGTCATTTCGTCCCCCAGTGTTTCCAGGGCTTACCCTGGCCCTGTGTGGCTAGGGTTGTGCCCACCAGCACGGTACATGCGTGATGGGGTGCAGCCGGATGGGGTTTCCCTCCGCTCACACCATATAGCTCTGCCCTCCCATTGCCCCATCAGCTGGAAAGTCTCCACTGACTTTCTTCATAAAGGTCCATGGATGCAAAACTGTATTCACAAGCACATAATTACCAAGCTGGGTATTTTCTCCTCTTAATTAGCAATGCCGTGGTGCTTTAATTGCTCAATTAAAGTTGCCCACAAGGAAGGTTTAAGGTACATTAAATTTGCTGATTGGTTCATCAGCATGAATCCCACCAACTGGAAAAAAAATAACTGGCTTCCAGATTGCTAACCAGACTCTCCAGATCCATTTCCACCAGCCGTGTGCCACAGGAGGCACGAGAGAGCCCAGCAGCAGAGGGGTTTGTCCATGAGGGGCCAGCAGTCCTTCTCCTATTCCCATCTCTCCTTCAGTTTGGGAGCTGGTGGGGAGAGAGTCCCAGCAGTGACAGCCTTGCTCTCTTCTCCTTGTCCAGAGGACCCAGGACATTTTTATGGCTTAAGCAGAACTGGGTAAAGTCTGCCCCAGGGGCCAGATCCTCATTCAGCCACACACATCAGACCCCTCTTTAGTAGCTGTCCTCGCTCAGCCCTGGCAGGCTGCAAACACCCGTCCTCATGTGCAAATGGGCTGATGGAGCAGCAATTGCTTAATTGCTTAATTGTTGCTCCCTCATCACTGTTTTCCAGCCAAAGGCAACAGCCAAGCTGAAGCCCCTAAGCACCGAGCAGAGGGAAAGCAGCCGGAGCAATCAGGACACCCGGAGGCTAAGCTGTCTGGTCCCAAATTTTAACAAAAAATGTCTAAACAGCAAGTCCCACACCTGAAACCCATGGATATACTGCAAAGATGCTCTTTGGGATCTGCATTTCTGCCAAAGGCTCATCCACCTGCTCTGACAGCAAGGAAGGGGGCTTGTCCCTTCTGTGTTACCCTTTTTCATTTGTTCATTAAAGAAAAAGCTTCCTGGGAGATTTTCCGCTCCTGGAGGTCTCCGTGACTGGTGGCTGGCTGGCTGGCTGAGTTTGTGTCAGCTCCCAGGGAGCAGCACCGTGACCCGTAGCCATGGCACTGCTACCGATGGTCCAAACCGACTCTGTGCATGTACAACTTATGATCAGCTAAATAGCTTTTACCCCAGCTTTCCAGTTTTGCTCACTGAAAGCTGGTGACAGGTACAGCCCAAGGAATAATTCAGATCTGCTCCAAAAGGCCCGATGCAAGGGCCATGGTCCCAAAGCCACCCCAAAGAGGACCTGGCCAGGGCTGGTAGGAGGAGTGTGGGGAAAGAGCCACTGTCCTCACCTGCCTGAGCCTCCCTGTCCACTTCTCCATCCATCCGCAGGACATGGTACACGTGTCCTGGCTCTCAACCTCACGGCTGTTTGAGGAGGTGGCTTGTGGGTTCCTTCCCTTCCCACAGAAGCAGACCCAGGGTTAAAGTGCTCCCTTCTCATTTCTCTAATTGCACTGACCTTATTGAAATGGGTCTCTATTTGTCCTGTACAGCAGCTGCATATAAATAAGGTGAATTATGCTGATTGTCGTCTTATCTGATAAATTGCTGGGACAGATCCTTTTCACTTACGCTATTGCTTATTCTGCTATTTAGGCAGAGCAGTTGCTATTTGCTGTGTGTAAGAGATACTAACGTGTCTTGCTGTGGACTGATACCTTTCAAGGAGGAAAGAGCAGCAGATCTGAGGCCGGCTGTGGTTGATGGGGGATGAGGGGAGCAAAGTCCTTCAGAGTCTTGAAACCGGAGGGGAAAAGCGAGTGGGGCAGCAGGGCTGTGCTGCCCCGGGAGACAGACACCGAGGGGTTTCATCCTTGGGGTGGCTGTGGCAGAAGATGCCATGGGACTAGAAGATGGGAATTTTGGGAGCCAGCAGACCCCAGGACCCCATCAGCAGCTGTGGCAATTCATGCTCAAAGCCGGTTTCTGCCCAGTAAGGCACTGCAGCACCCATGCTCAGCCACAGCTGGAAAAGGGGGTCCTGTGCTTCTGAAGATAAATCAGACAGATGTAAGGGACAAATGTCTTGTGCGATGCAGGGCTGTGACACATCTGATGCCAGGCTGGCTGGCAACCTTAGCGTGGTCCTGACCCTGGTGACCCTGGGCTGAGATCTGCCCCCCGCCTCCCATGGAAAGTGGCATCCTTAGGGCAAACACCAGGACATCACAAGAAGATGAAACGTGTGCCTCCTGCCCAGGTAAGTGCAAGGGGTCAGAGATCCCCACCACCACCCTCCTGCCCAAAGGAACATCCGAGGTGACGGCTGAGAGTAAAAGGGATGAGAGGCAGAGAAGTTCCCTGGGTTCCTACGCATCCCCCACCCCGTCCCACCTCACACCATCATTCCCAGCTCTGTGGCACAGCCTTCCTTCTCCTCCAAAGGGCTGGGAACAGCTCTGGCCATGATCTGGTTTCCTGAGCTGTCTTCCATCACTCTGGCAGGTCCTTAGAAAAATGAACGTTAAAGAGGAGGGGGAGAAACCTCCACTGTTCAAACATCTTTAGCTTTGACAAATAAGGCGTCCGGCTGTGAAAGGCGAAAGGAAATTAATTTGGAATCACATTTTAAACACTGCCATAGAGGCAAAGTATCTTCTCTCTAATTTTTTTCCCCCCAAGCAAAAAATGAATTTCCCTGATATTTATAGAAAGATTATTAGGGCCACAAGGAGTGATTTATATCATCTCATCCCTGTGACGGAGAATGAAAAATTGCTGGGGCGACAGCCACTGGAATCCTGCTTTTGTCCGCCTGACAATTAAAACGGCTAATTTCCAACTCCGACAGATCCGCTGGGGTTATAAATCATTCCAGAAAGGCACTTTTCACTGTGAAAAATGAACTCTGCCCCAATCAAGCACGAGAAGCTTAGATCAGAGATTTGCATCTATTTGCTGTCGTGTGTAAATATATGTACTCCAGCTCCACACCCACCAAAGGAGATGCTAGGAAGGAGGTGCTGCCCATGATCGCTGATGCTGGGCTATCAAACGCCCTGTGCCAGGAGCTGCTGAGGACAAATGGGACAGGGAAGGCAGGAAGGTGAGGCAACACTGAGGTCAGAGAAAGTCCAGTGACATTTCTGTCCTGCTTCTAATGCCACAAGCCCTGGAGAGCTTCACGCGAGAGCATTGCTGGCTGAGCAGCATGGGTTTGAGTCCATTTGCTTGCAGAAGGGCCAGCTTCTGCCTCTGTCCACCCCATCCAGGGAGGCAGATTGAACCATGCTTCCTCCTGTGCCACACCGATGGGTGGGACAATCCCACCAGGACAGGGCAGGAGGGCAGAGAAGGAGCTTTCCCACACAGCCTTTCTCCCAGGAGAGAGACAAACATGTCCAAGGAAACACAGGAAAATGAGACAGGCTGAGCACAACACAAACCCTGGGGCTTCCCTCTGCCTCCAGCCTTTGGGGTGGTGATGTCCTGGGGCAGAGTCTGCTGTACGGGACTGCAGGAGGGGAATGGAGGGAAGGGGTGTTTGGCCCTTCTGAACCAAACCTCCAACTCGCAGCTCCTTGCAGTCATGGGGCTGGGATCCAGCTGTCCAGGCGGCCTTGTGCACACTTTGCATCCCCTCTTTAACGTGGGAGAAGACGACCCTTTCTGAATTATCAGATCTATCCCAGGATGACTTTCAAATCAGTGGTTGCAGACAGGAGGACTTTTGGATAGAAGCATTTATTCTGCCCGTCCTTCCCAGTCTGCGTAGCTGGGGACCCACCGGGGCCAGTGCAGGTCCCAGCAGCGCCTGGATCCATTCCAGTCTGGCATCGGACGTCCTAACCTTGTGTCAAGTCTCCCTAAGACAAATGCTCCACTTGACGTTTCAACGAAACTCAAACAAAAGCCCCACACTCTTATTTGTGCTGCTCCCCTACACACGTCCCATAAAGAAACCGAGAGCAAACAAATCTGTGCAGAGGACTCTCACGGGGAGCCCCGAGCGCCGTGCTCTGTACACACACATCCCTGTGCCTGGTGCACGGCTGCTGCTGGTCACCCCGCTTCCTTATCACAGTTTGTACAGTCGGCAGCTTGAAGTCTGCCCAGCAGCACAGAGGGCCCCCGGGAAGGCTCTCTGCACCCTCGGATGGCAGGGCTCTGCAGCAGCCCCGGGGAGGGGTGATGGATGGACGCAATAACCTTGTTTCATAAAAGCTCGGTGTTTTTCTTTTTGCTTTCCTTGCTTTCAAACCCCTTGCCACAGGGAAGCGTTTTGTGGGGCATTTTGGAGAGGCCAGGCTATGGTTTGCTGGAGTGCACCACTGGAGATCTCGGCACCAACCAGAGCTGCTGGGGACCAGCTGGGATCTCTGGGCCACGTGCTCCACAGTGAGGAAAGATGGAGCCAGGGCAGACCCTGTCCCAGTGCCAGCCCCCATTGCAAAGCCAGTCCCCATCCCAAAGCCGTGCCCTGTGCACCAGGATCTGTCATGGTTAGGCTCACAGGAGCTCGCCAGTGGTACCAGTGACGCATTTTGGAAGCATAAAGCTGGCCAGCAAAGGCTTGGGCAGACCTTGGCCTCCACAGAGGCTGGCTGTCCAAGTTTTTGAGAGCAGGTTTCTGTCCTCAGCCCTTCTCCAAAGAGACAAGAGCCCCTTGCAGCCATCCCTCCCTTGCAGGCACCACTAGCAAGAAGCAGGGACTCACCCATGCAGGAATCCCGCTGCTCTTCGTAGCCAGCACTGCACACACACTTCCCGATGGGCACCAACCATTCTCCCTCGGCACTGCAGTACATTTTGGGAGTGTCTCTCTCCTCCGAATGGCCCACGCACTCTCCCCGCACTTCCACCAAGGAGGACGAGTCCGCCCCAGTCACAGCCTCAGAGAAGGATGCCAAGTTCCTGACCATTGCCGGGCACTTCTTGTAGTACACCCGCACCGAAACAATGGCAATGCAAGCACCTATGTCCTGGAAGGCCAAGTAGAAACCCCTCTTGCTCAGCGGCCCCACGCCCCGGACCTCTGTGTTCAGCTTCAGGCGCCTCACCCCCAGGTCTACATTGGTGAAGCTCTCATCAGCTGCGATGGTGTCAATCTTCAAAAACTGGCTCTCCCGGGTGCTGGTGCCTAGGTCCCGGTCAGACTCCAGGTAGTAGAGGTTGAAAGTCTCCTTGCAGGTGCCCAGCACGCCCGGCATGCTGTTACAGTCCCGCAGCGTGAATTTAATCTCTGCATAGACCCGCCGAGCGCCATCCCGTTGAACCCAGTTGGTCCGTAGCCAGTTGTTCTGGTTGGGGGTCATGACGTTACAGACCTGGTAGGTGTGGATGGGGCTGAAAAACTCATCCATTTCATTGATCGAATCCCACTGCGGGACAGAGAGAGAGCAGGTCATTCCAGATGTCCCTGAACACCGGGTGAGCACAGGACATGCAAGACTCTGTGCCATCACCCACCCCGGGATGAACTCCCTCTGCTCCTGCATCTGTGGCTGGACGAGATATCACTGCTGCCACAGGCCAAGGGAAAATGAGGATGAGCAGATTTTACCCAGCACTGATTTGGGCAGTAGCTCTCACAGCCCACCCTGATGCAGAGCTGGGTGAAGTGCACCCCTCTTCGCAGGTGGGAATGCTTGAATGAGTCTGATCTGATGGCAGAAACTGATGGCAGCGTGTGTTTGGGAGAGCTCCAAACCCTCCAGACCATGTCTGCAAGTCCCTTTTCATGATGCTCAACCTGCCATTTGCAGCAGCAGCAGGAAGACACCTGTGTGGTGCTCACCTGGGTCTCTTCTGGCTCATGCAATCTCCATGCACGAAATAAACAGGATGCTTTCCAGCTGGAGAATGAGTTTCAGGGTGCATACCACGGGGTGAAGGGTAAGCATGCAGTGAACACAGGACTTCCAGGAAGAAACGGGAGTTCATGGGGGCTCTGAGCCCCCTTGTTCCCAGGCAAGACCAGGTTAGTGTTGTTCCTTGGTGTGAGCCCACAGTGCTCAGCCCAGCTGAAGGCTGGACTGGGGGCTGGCTCTGGGAGCCCAGGGGATTGCAGCTGGACAGTTCTGGGGTTAAAATTCAGTGTAGTGGTGGCAGCAGGGGGAGCTTGGGGAGGAGATGCTGGGCAAAAGCAGGTTTCAGCAAGCAGGATTGCAATAGAGGGGTGGTCAGGGTGAGTTCAGAGGGACATTTGCATCATCTAAGGGAGGGATGCTAAGTGATTTTAACTGATGAGAAGTAGTGAGATTTTTTGATACAAATGAGCTCCATAGCTGAGGGACAAGTTGAATTTAGTTGTTGGGGACTACAGGACACTTCTGGGGTCTCACTCTTGCCTTACATGTCTCCCTCTGCACCCTCTCCAACCTCACCAACTCCTCACCAGGACCCAGAGACCTTCCCTTCTCTGGGGGCTTCCCACCACCTCTTCAGCTCACAACCCTGTCCAAACCAGGCACTCCAATCACATCCCATGTGCTGGGTTTGGGACCCCTGAATTTTTCTTATGGGAGAAGGATGAGGAGGAAGAAGAGCAGAGGAGTACATCAAACCCTCTGACTTTTCCCTGGACTTAGCAACAGACTTTGAAGATGCCTGGGTCCCACCACCATACCCAAGTCCAGCTGTGAGGGGCAGCCCCAGGTGCAGCCCTGCAGAATTTGGGGAAGGTACTGGCACCCCTGCAGCATTTGCTGCTCTGCCTACCAAACCATCATCCCCCACAGCCTCAGCACCCCTCTGCCTTCACCTTCCTCATGCTCTGCCTGCACCGCCAAAGGCAGCTGGCAGGGACACCCCACCTTGGCACCACGCGTTCCCTGCCTGCCTGTGTGCTGTCTGGGGCAGGGGCTGGGGGAGCCAAGCAAAGCTCCAGCAGCGGTGCACAGAGCAAGAAGACAAATCTTTTAAGCAGCATTGCAAGTATATTAAAATAAAACTCTGGGCTTGCTCTGACGGGGCAAAAATGGTGTTTTCTTATGTGAGTGGTGACCAGACAAAACCAACAGCAGCCCAGACAGAAGGAGCCTGATGCTCAGCTCAGAGAGGGTGAGCCTGAAGACTTCACCCCTGTGATTCTGGGAGCTGACGAGGATGCACATCTGCTGTGACAGGCACCTGACAGCCTTGCAATGTGGACATCACACCTCCAGAGCATTAGAGATATTGGAAAGGGGTTATCAGTGATACTTGTAAGACAGCCCGCTCCCTTCTCCCCTTTCAGGTGGGAAAGTCCTTCCTCATTTAATCTGCTCAGCCTGCAGCTCCTGGGGTTGCTGTGCCTTCTGCTAGTGCTGGGGTGATCAGAGCAGTCATTTTGGTGATGTACATCTTCAAAACTCCCCCAGCATCTTGCATTTAGGAGGAAATTGCTCATTCCTAAAGAGCTTAAAGCAACCTGGAAAGGGCAGCAGCTCCAGGTGCAAACTTCAGCAAAAGCTCATTCAGAGGGGAACATGCTGCCAAAGGGTGTCAAAGTTAAGCCACTGCCAGGAGAGAAAAATATTTCTGGTTCTTTTAAAAAAAATTGTCTTCTGAGTTCCAGAAATGCCCAGGTTCATCCTAGGATCACTGAAAACCTGCTCTGCATCCCCACACTGGGGTAGACAACATGGGAAGCGGCCAGGCTACCTGTGTGCTTTGCTGGAGGGGTGAGCAGCAGCATCCCTCTTACTATGCCTCAGCTGCCCCAACCACAGAGGTGAGCCTGTAGAAAGTGCTGTGACACCCAGGATACACTACTGCACGTGACCAAGGGGTACAGGGGTGCCCTGAAATGTGTGCAGTAGTAGGCACGGCACAGCTCCCTGCACACCCCTGCACCGGGGCCAGTGGGAGTCAGCCAGCTCCCTGCTCCTGCATCAACGTACGCACGCACTGCGGTGCTGCGGAGGGTGTGGAAGTCGTTGTCGAAATTAATCGAGCACAAATTAACACAACATCTGTTTCCTGTCTTTTCCCTGCTGAGTTCCCCGGGGGAAGTGAGGCAGAGCTGCGCGTGGGAGGAGACACGCAGGGCAAGGGCAGAGCTGAGGGTGGCGAGCAGGGATGCTCCTTGCAATGCATGGGAGCTCCCTCTGCAACGTCTGGAGGGCTCAGGGCTCTCTAGGAATGTCCGGCAAGGAAAATACAAGGTTATTGTGTGCACCAAAATGCCTTGGCCTCCAGCTAGTGTGGTTGCTTTGGGTCTCCAGACATTCACTTCTCTCCCAAATCTGGCAGAGGAGATGGTGCTCATGACCACAGTGTTCCCACACCCCTGTGGCACTGCCAGAGCTGGCAGCGTTCTCACTGCTGGCAGAGAGCAGGGAACTAAATGCCCATCTCCAAGCACCAGCAATGGTTGGCATCAACCACAGGGGAGAACTTGGAGGGTTTGCAGCATCACTCTTTCAAACTTGGTGCTTTTTTGCTCAGCAGCTGAACTGTCAGCTCTTTCCCACGGTCATATGCAGCGCTTTGGGACCTCAGTCTGAGACTAGCCCAAAACACCACACCTGTGCCACTGGCCTATGGGACGAGTGCTCTGCCGTCGGTGGAAATGCACAGAGGGAAGGCAGGCCACCTGAATGGCTGGGTTAGATGCCACAGTTGCATCTTCCCAGCGTGCCACAATGCAACACAGGTCCCATGAGCTCTGCCAGGCCCCAGGACCTGCGGGGAATTGGGATGGAGGGACTCACTTCAGAAATCCCCATGACTTGAAGGGTTTTTCTATTTCACCTTAATTACAGGCTCTTACGGCCAGGCAGAGGAGTCTCTGATGCTGGGTACTATCAGTTCAAGAGCGCAGGCACTGTGCACCCACCCAGCCTCCCCACATCGCCTGCTCTCGGCTGACAGTTTGAAGTGGCTTTTATTAAACAAAGCTCTGCCCAGCCCCCGTCATTGCGATAAGATCCCCTAGCGAGACGGAAATGAGGACATCATAATTAACGTGGTGAGCGCACACATTGAGGGGGGAACGGACATGATTGCATCTGTATTCAGGGGCTTGCCTAATAGTTTAAATTAAAGTCAACACTAGTTATAAAAAAATTTGCCAGATTATGAAAGGCAAAAGATGCAAACACCAGATATCTGGGCAGCTGAGCAAGGTCTTAGAAGTCTCCCAGGGCCTGTGTGGCACAGCAGAGCAGGGAGGAGGAGGATGATGAGGAGGAGCAGAGGAGGCAAACACGCAAGGAGAGACCACGGTCCCCCTGGAACAGCATCTCAGCCTCCCACCACTCTTGCAGTGCCCATGGAGGGAACCAAGGGATGAGGTCTCCCCAGCCCTGGGATGGCTTCCAGGAGGGATACCAGGTCTGCCTGGCACGGCAAAGCTGCCACCGCTGAGACATCCAGCACTCTCCTTCACTCCCAAGAGCTGCCAGGTCCCTCACACCACTGTCACTGAGAGAGGGGAAAAAAAAGAGAGGGACGTTATTGCAGCTATAAATCATTAGATGGGAGGCATTAATGGAGATAATCCCCATGAAATCAGTCACTGCTGTGGCTAAGGAGGGATTTGTCAGGCAGTTAACTACCCTGAGCTTCACGGCAGGTGATTAACTCCTGGTAGTGACCAGCATCTGGGGAATTAGCAATAACCCAACATTTACTGAACAAGCACTGGGAGATGAGCTTTTATCTCAACTACTAGTCTAAATCTTTATTTTCCAATGTTCCATTCCTATGCATCTTTTTTTTTTTCAAAGAAATAGAGTTTCGCTGCAGCTTGCCCTGTAACTTGCTGGCATTCCTGGATCTAGGCAGAGGCTCCAGATTGGAAGAGAAACCCAAGAAATGGCACAAGGACATCAAAGTGACAGAGGGCAGAAGACATGGCCTGGGCAGAGGGGAGAGCCCCAATATCTGTTGGTGCTCCGAGGAGAAAGACACGACCCTGAAGGGGGTTGAAATGGCAAGCACCTAGCACAGCTTGGACTGGGGACAGGGTCTTTGCAGCGTGGGCTTGGGGCAAAGCGGGACCCGGCTCTGCTCTGCAAATAGGGCAGTTTGCAACAGCACTGTACACCAGCGTGAAATCCCCATCCCTGATGTGCAAACACTGCTGAGAGACCATCCTACGGGCAGAAATGTGTCATCCATGCTCTAAGCTGGTTGTTCAAGCAAATCTGGTGCCTTTCTGCCAGTTTTCTTTCTAAGCTACTGCAGAATGAGGGAAGAGCACTCTTGGCTAATTGTGCCCAGGGGCCTCAGGATTCGTCCCTTTACCAGAGTGGAGGGGCAGAGACGGGGAGGTGCAAACCACCTCTGAAGGTCCCACCAGCAAAGCCAACATGGAGCATGCCAGGCGTTGGGGCAGCTGCCCGGGTGGCAGATACCCACCAGCTCTCTGGGCTGACCCCAGCCCATGCAGCGAGAGGGTGCTGGGGGGTCGGTCCGCGGAGGTGCTGCTGGGGGGCAGACGGAAGGCCATGGGCAGCATGGGGGGCCCTTCTCCAGCATTCAAGGTGCTCCCATTATAATTAGCTTTTGCAAGGCATCATTCAAGCTCCTTAGATACCCTGTGTCTGAACAAAATCATTTTCTGTTTGACTTTGTAAATCAAAGTAGATGATACAATAATTATTAATAATATGTTGACTTATCTCATCAGCGTTTTAATTAGTCAGTAGAAAAGCAATTTGCAAAGGGGCCGATCAGGCTCCCTCTGATCCAGCAGTTCCCATGCCAAGCAAGGAGAGGGGAGAGAAGGGCAGTGGGGCACTGGGGCGTTTTACTGGGGAGAGCTGGGAAACCAGAGGCACAGAAGGAGAAGGGGCAGCCTCTTTGACGGCGCTGATAAGAGTTTAATTTTCAATGCAAAGGGAATTGTTCTGGGGATGGAGCGAGCTGCAAAGCTCCTGGGAGCCCTTTGAAGTTATAATTGAGAGGAGCCGCAGCCTGCGGGACAGGGATGCTCCTGGTGACCCTTCTGCTTCCTGCACGTGTCTCCAGGGTGGAGGTGAGGGGGGGGGACACAATTAATCCCCTGAGCGGCAATTACAGCCAATTACCCCTCAGTTAATTGTCTGGCAAGAGGAAATGTCAAAACAGGCCACGCATGCCTCCCTGATGGCTTGACACTCCCCAGGGCCACGGTGCTGCTGACCCCCACTGTGCCCATTGCTCCCAGCCCCCTGCTCCTCTGCTCTTGCTGGACACAGCAAACCTAGAGAGAAAAAATCCTTCCTGTAAGGCGAGTTTACCTTGCCCACAGGTGTGACGAAAACATAAGGACTTAGCAAGGGGAACCCTTCCAGTTTTGCCCTGCTGATGATTTGGACGTTTGCCCTGGCTGTGCGGGCAGCTCTGGGATCTCCCAGTCCAGAAGAGGAAACCTCTGAGATGGTCACCTTTTCTTCTCCTCCCCAGGAGCCCCAGAGAGGTGGGACAGGACCTGCAGGTGCTGGAAAAGCGAGCTGTAGGGCAGTAGGGTCTGAGGTAGCGGACACAAGTCCCCTCCTTAAGCTCCTCAGGCTGGGGACTAGGGCTCTGTGCCATGCAAAGACCCAGCCAGAGCTACCCACCTCCCCGCTGTCACCCCTGCAGTGGCCCTGGGCTCACACAGGGCAGAGGAATGAAGATGTGGGTAAAGCAAAACCAAACACGACTTCAGCTGGGGAGCCAGGGTCAGCAATGCTGTCCCTTGGCAGGAGGATGCTGTGACAGATGTGTCTGTTCGTGGACGGAGCAGAGACACTGTGGGGAAATCCTGCACCCCCCGGCACCCAGCGCAGCCTCCAGCTGCAGCTCAGGCAGGACAGCCAGCAGGCAGCAAGGGAGGATAGCACGGGGAGGTGGGGGGCACTGCCACCTTCTTTCCAGCAGGAATATATGAATTAAGGAAACAGCAGCAAAAATAAGGGACCTCAAATAAAATCTGGCTTCACAGCACACCACCTCCATAGTACACCAGCAACTGGGCTGTACCCAGCCAAGGGCTGCCAGAGTGACAGCACGCTGCAGCGGGCAGCGACAGTCCCAGGGACACCAGCAGCACTCCTGAGATGGTGACCAGCAAACTCAGTCCCTTTCCCAGAGCAGAGATCACACCCGGCATCTCTCCCACCTGGATTTGAACCCTGCTGTAGGGGCTGCTCAGGAGGCATCTGCTCAGTGCCAAACCATTGGCACCGAGAGCGAGTGTGCCATAGCAGCTTCTCTGAGACACCAGCACCCTATCCCACCTCCTTTCCGGTGATGGCAACTGGATCCAAGTGCAAATTTACTGCTCAAAAAGCACCTGGAGCTGAAGGAGCAGCAGGAGAGTAAGGGAATGAGATGCTCTTTTGGGATGATGTGATGCAATGGCCCATGGAGGAAGAACCACAGTCCAGACAAGTGTTCAGAGGAGCCATTAAAACATCCAGCTGGAAAAAGATAGGCAAAGTTGTTTGTGCAAGAACTTCACAGTGAAACCCAAGCACCCTCCTTGAAGGTGTTCAAGACGGTTTTCACACAGCCATATGGTTGCACTCTCAGTAACAAGGCCATGAGTTGGGCAAAAGCACAGGGTAAGTGAAGGGTGGTGTTACCCCATGACTTTTACACTTACACAGCAGCATGTCCAAGAGGTGGCTTTGGTGTTAGGTATTATACAAGTCTTTTTGTTTTTTATTTTGGCATCCAATATTAACTTTTTAATAAATATCACTAATAACGTGGAGACTTCAGACATGTACTAGGATGCAGGAGTTGCTGGGCTGCTGGTGAAGGGCTGCTGGGCATCTGCTGTAGTGCAAGAGAGCAGCACAGCGGTGACTGCCCTGTGAGCCAGCCCCAGCACCCTAATGGGCTGGAACTCAGGATTCATCCCCTGGATTTGCAGATGTGCAATACAGATGCTGCATCTTAACTGGTCATGGAAGTCCCTGATGTGGTGAGAAAGAGACACCTGCGGGCTCAATCCCTTGTCTGCTTCAGGAGTGCAAGGCCCTGCCCAGTCATGCCCATGTGTCCCCCAGACAGCCAGCTCAGGTGGATTCATCTTCACCTAGATCACCTAGGTGATGTGATGGATGCCAGCTGCATGTCTGACAGCTAGCAATGGGTCTGGGGATGCGGTCAGCTCACACAGGCATCTGGAGAGCTGGACTCATGGTGGAGGATCCAGAAGAAGGAGGGTCTTGGGCAGTCTGCGAGCAGTGGAGGGTCTGACTATGGGCAGGAATTGCTTAGAATGTGGTGAAGGGCAGAGCAGTGGAAGCAGACAAAGGAAAACAGCCCTCACTCCCAGAAACATCCTCCCTCCCAGGGGAGCAGAGGAAGCCCTGGTCCTTCATCCCCTGAACATGCATCAGGCCCCTCCAGGATGCCAGGACTTGGCAGCGGGGCTGGCATGAGATGGCAGGAGCAGGGTGACAGGGCAGGGATCCACATTACCAAGGGCAGCCTGTGCATGACCATGAAGAGGACAACATCTCCCTCATCCGGGCAATGGCAGAAGAGAGGCTGGTGGCTGGAAACCAAAGCCAGGCAAACCCACGTAAGGATGGGTTTTTAACAGCAACCTGTTAACAACATCACTACAGGACCTGGAGGATTTACCACCACTGGTAATTTTGTAGTCAAGGATGTTTTTTTTCTAAAAGCTGGGCTTTTCTGAGATGCGAGTGGATTGACAGGTCCAAAAGCCTGTATTTATGCAGGAGATCACATCACATTAGCTCTGCGGTCCCCTCTGACCTTGTACCTCTGAATCTATTACATTTCCAGGATAGTCATCATTGCAACAGCTAACTGCTAAAATTAGAGCTGAGTTAATTATTTAATATATTTACTTATATGATAATGTCTGATGTAAATCTGATCGTTGTTATTATTATGAATTCACAGTTCTGAACACTCCTGCTCAAACAGCGTGGGGACTGAAAGTCTTAAGCAACAGATCAATGAAAATGATTAGAGGCCTGGGAAGATTTCTGTAGGAGGCGGAATTGAAAAGATTAGGACCATTTAGTTCAGAGAGGGGATGAAAAAAGAGTGGACATGAAAAACCAACACAGCAGCGAAAGCCAGGTAGGCACCCCAATTTTGCACGTTTTGTGCATGCAGCAGGCTCCACTGTGCCTTGCAGTTGGTCCTGTGTGTATTTATGGGGTTGTTTCTGTTCACCAAACAAATGAGCAAAATCCTTACAGCCAGATCACCACTGCCATCTGAAACTCGCTATTTCCAGAAAGCTGCTGCTGCTGCAGAAAAACCTGGACATGGAAATGCAAGTGAAGGGAGCGTGAGGAGAGGATCCAGCCGGTAGAGATGGCAGGCTCGGTGGGGGTCACCACCTCGACATCCCTCCCAGCCACTTCGCAAGGCTGTGCATTTACATCCCCATTCCCTTTCAGAAACCATCCGCAGGGGATGGTCCCCTGACCCTCCTGCCCAGTTCCAACAGCAAACTCTGATTGAGAGTGGTTGAGAGCTTCCCAGTCATTTTGGACTGTTCCTCCTGATGCTCCCCCGGTGCAGCCAGGAATGAGAGGCTTCTCAACGTGAGTGCCCATAGGGCAATCCAGCTTTTGAGTTCCCTCAAAGCTCAGAACCTGGTGACAACCTGGTCCCTACCAGGGGACATGGAGAGTTAAATGACATTTCCAAACTGGCCGCATCCCACTGCTAGTCTTTCAGGCTGACATTTTCCCAACAGACATGGTCTCATTGATGAGGCTTTGGGCAACCTCGTCTAGTGGAGGGTGTTGGAACTAGATGATCTTTGAGATCCCTTCCAACTCAAACCATTCTATGATTCTATGATTCTATGATTGACCCATCAGCACTGACCAAGGCACCAGCCTGGGGCTGAGATGTCCATTCACCCTACCCACAGTGACCCATGGTCACCTGTCCCACTGGGGTCCCCCATGCACCAACAGCCGCTTCATACTTACCCCGTGCGAGGGATAAGTCATCCAGCCCCAGTCCCCCGGGATTGTTGACGTGTCTAGCAAGTTCACTGGAAAACACAGGAGCAAAATGCTGCGTCAGAAAGCTTTGTCCCCATCCCTGAGGGCAAGAAACCAAGCCACCACAAATGACCCCTCCTTGCACCCCACTGACTTGAGTGTCCCCTGCACTCATCAATCCATGGAGCTGCTGCCAGGGACCTGCCTGGATGCAGCTAAGGCAGATATGGAGTGAGGGGATGGCAACAAATGATGCTCCCCGGAACTGGTTTGGGGTAGAGTTTGGGTTGGGCTGTATCAATCCTGGCCATAGGACTGAGAGCAATGTGTCCTTTTGGAGGAGAGGGGGCTGCAAACAGCAGGTCAGAGGGGATACAGAGCAGGTCAGAGGGGATGCAAGGCAAGGAGGACCTGGGGAAACAAACTCTGAACATCAGGTTGTCCACCAGTCCCATCCTGAGCCAACACTGATGCAATCAGAGCATCATTCCTCGCTTGGACATTTCTCCTCCAGAGGCTCCACTGAGCCCTTTAGGTTCACATCCCTCCCAGCATCACCAGTTTGAAGTCTGCACTCCAGCAGCCGCTGTAATTACACACTGCGGTGCCCGGCTCCAGCACAAAGTGATCCCCCATGGTCCTGGCTGACACCCCACTGGAGAGGCCCGGCCGTGGGGGACCGGCTGCTTGAGCAGGTCCATCAAAGCCAACCCTTCAAAAGCCCTGCCACCACCAGGAGCCCAGATTAATGAGGAGACACGGGCAAATCTGCAAGGAGAGGGGAGCAGCTTCTGCGTGGGGAGAGGTGATGATGCCTTTGAATGTGTTCAGGAGCTTCCCGTTGAGACCTGTGCAGTGTTAGCAGGGAGGGGAAGTGGGATGCCGTGACATCACTGCATGCACAGGGTGAGCTGCCCCTGAGTGTCATATACTGCCCATGAGCCGCACACCCAGATCCAGCAGCATCAGGCAGCAGAGAGCCTTGCCACTGCCTGATATCCTCCCCCAACTTCCTCAGCACCTGAGGAAGGAGCCCAATCCCCAGCTCCAGGGTACAGGTCCAGAGGGATGGAGGCTTGGGAGAGGGTGCCGGCAAGGTGTCCTCACCCTTGGGAGTGACTGCACCGACACCAGCGTGTCCATGCCTCATCACCCCTCATCAGCACCAGGGTCCCTCAGGGATCTCCAGTGCCTCCAGCTTTTCCCAGTGCTCTTTGCCCTGCAGCCACCCAGCAAGGTCAAGTCCACACTGGATGCTGTGTCCCTGCTGTCTCCTCTTCCTCACCCTCGAGCAGGATCAAACTGGACCTCAAGGCAACTTGGTGCAGCATCCCTGCTGCAGTACTGCATCTCAGCTGCTCACAGGGCTGTGGGGGGATGCTGGTCTTGGTGCAAGGCACCAGCTTGTCGCAGCAGGGATGGGGCATGTCGGGACAGCGGCTCCAGCCCCAGCAGAGGCTGAGCTCAGCGTGACGCTGGTCCCAGCAGCCAGAGGAACGGGTGCCACTTTCATTTACTATTACCAGGCAGGGAAAGAGAGAGGAGGGGGAGAGAGGAGCAGAGACGTGAGCTGGCTGTGAAACGCCCGGACGTCATGCTCCTGACAGAGCAGATTAGGAGCTTTTGAGGCATTTATTAATGTTAGCAGAACAATTTGAAAGAATTTCCAGGGTTTCTTATGTGACTCCATTGGCCCAACAGCAAGCTGAGCCCCTCCACTCCCTGCACGGTGCTGCTCCCACTGCTAAAGAGGCCCCTTGCCCTCAGCACGGAGTAATTACCTCAGAGATCTCAAATCCATTTTTATTTGTTATTGTTAATCTGAAGATTTTCTGCCTATTTTCCCTGGGTAATTCACCCAGCAGGAGCTTGGGCTCGGGAGTTTTCCTGCTCACAGTGCAGGAGCACGGTCCCGGTGACCCTCAGCAGGCAGGCTGCAGAGAGGGGACCGCTTTCGCAGACCCTCTCTCCCCCCTGCCGTGGTCTCTGCACCCTCTTTCCCACGCTGAGATGCTCAGCGATGGACGTGGCTGCCTCTCGCTGCTCTTCAAGCAGCACGAGGAGCCTGCGCGGACCGGGGTCCAGCTGGAGCATCACGCCGTGGGGAACGATGCTGAGAACAGAGCAGGCATGGTGGGACATACCCCAGGCTTGTCTGCACAGCGGTGCATGGTACCTGGAGACAGCTTGCTACACCCCATCTCACCATATGGATCGTATGGGTGTCACCCAACTTCATACAGACAAAGGAGCCCACCTTTCGGGTGCTTTGGTGCACAAATAACTAGACATGCTTGCATTCCCTGCAAACACGCCTGTGCAGCAGATTGCTCATGTCTCTCTGCAGGAAGAGGGACAAGATATTTCTTTTATTCCTCAGCCGGTGTTTCAGCCAAGTGCATAGGAGTCCTGCGCATTAAGCCTACTGCAGTGAGCATTGCACAAATACAAAGGCATTGCGTGTCCAAGAGCTCTTGTGTTAACTTACGGTATAGCACACACATCTGTAGATATGAGCATCCATATAGCAGCACTATTACATGTTATGCTCAGATATGCGGAGGCCAAAACCTCCCGAAACCCAACTGCCCGTTTCAGGGAAAGGCTACAGACCAACGCCTGTAGCAGGGGAACCTGCTGCATCGCATGCGACAAGTGCCCCGTCCAGCCCCTTGCAGGTGATCTCCTGGCTGTGTCACTTCTCCAGGGGCGATGCTCAGAAAGAGCCCGCCCTTGATGCCGGGGGGCAAGTGAGACCACCACAAAGGACCCCTTTCAGCTGAAACCTTTCTCAGAAAATGTGCCGGTTTGGGAGACCTCTCTCCTACAGCTGGGCAATTCTGTTTGATGTTATGGACTGTCTGCACGTATCAATCTCAAACTGCAAGCTCCATTTTGTTTTCCGAGCACCATTTTGTATTTTCCCTATTCTGTGCCTTGGCTTTGACTCGGCGTATTGAGCCAAAACACCAGGAGGTGTCAGGGGAAATTCTCGCACTGGTGGAAAAGCTGTCAAGCCTGATTGCCCATTCAAATGGAAGCACCTAGGAGCAAGCAGGTCGCTTCCCCAGCACCAACTGGGGTCTTGAGACGGAGCCTCATGCAAGGCAGACCTACTTGCTCCTTTATAAAGTTGCATCAATGTAAATGTTGCATGAGGAGTGCACATGGCAATCTCATAGATGCAGATTATGCAGGAGTCGAAGACTAGGTGTATGTATATGATGTATACATATATAAGTATAATTTATTTATACCTACATCTTTATTTTTATATCTATATCTATATATCTATATCTGTATCTGTACCCATACCCATATCTACCAAATTCTAAACATCACTTGGGATGATTGAGGAAGCCAAAGCAGGGTCTAGCATTCAGAGGATGTGCGTTTTGCCTGGGTCCATATATCTGTATATATAGAGTGAATGCTCAGAAACCCTTCCCTACACTTGTGCTGGTGGCCGTGGCTCCTGCAGGGATGTATTACATCCCTACAGAGGCACGGGCACCTTGGGGTCCCACATCCAAGCATCCCGGGCTCAGGAAGGGTGCCGTGGGATCCACGGCTGCCCAGCTCAGGGGAGCCTGTGGACCCTCAGCCCACCCGTGGGTGCATGGTGGGGCGGTGGGACAAGCCCAGGAGTGACACGGTGAGGGATGCGCTGAACCCCGGCCTCTAGGACAGCAGTGGGGGACCAAAGAGGGCTCTGAGCTCCCTCGCTAATTGTTAACCCACTGTGGTCCTCACTCTAATTACTCTGCCGTCTCCCTCCTAGGCAGGGGCTTTGTAGCGCAGGCGTGGGGAGGAAGGGTCAGTGGGAGCAGCCCTGTTCCCTTGGGCTTCAGTTCCTCTCCATCACAACTTCAAAGGCCTCCCAAGATTCACAGCAAGGCTCCCCCCCATGCAACAACGCCTTTTGCATCGATAATTAAACTCTTATCAGCACGGTTAGGCACTCCAGCTGCCTGCTACCCAAAGACCAGCGGGCTCAGCCCCCACAGCCCCATGTGGGTCTGCACACCCCACACCAGCCCCACAGCCCCAACCTGACTCGGTGGGGGAAGGACACAGGGAGGGTTATCCGCAGCGGGAAGAGTGTCAGGATATGGGAAAGGGGCAGGGAGAGGCTCCCAGAGAGGAGGGGGACAAGAGCCACTGGCATTCATTTCCCATCAGCGCAGGCAGGACTTTGAAGGGGCAGGTGGGGCCGGGGTGGGTCAGCTATTTGTGTCCCACCGTTTAATCCAGGGGCTTGCTGAATAGCCAGCCGTGACCTTTCCAACTTGGGAGGCAAAGCTGAGCAACAAAGCTGTGTCCTACTGGCCTCGGAGCATTGCAGGGGGACGGGATGGGATGCTTCGCTTTCAGCTTCCCCCTCCCCGGAACAATATTTATCTTAAAAGAAAGAAAAACAGTCATTTATTCACCAACACACGAGGCCAAGAACTGGGGCTTCAAGGTGAAAGCAGCAAGCCTGGCGGGGAGGTCAGTTCTTCCCATGTGGGAGCTGTGCGCAGGGGATGTGCCCCATGGATGCGGGTCGGCACCGCGGCAGTGGGGCGATGCTCAGCAGTGCTCAGCCGCGCAAGCGGCCGCATCCAGCCAGGCTTTGTCGAGCGGCTGCTTGTCCACGAGGCTGCACGTACTAAGGACACAGCAGGGATGGTGCTCGCATCGGCACCCGCTGCCTTGGCTGCCCAGAGAGGAAATTTAGGAAGGTATTGCGGGTAGATAAAAAACATATCACCAAATCTGGCAGGAACGTGGGATTTCCACATTTCTGGAAATGCCAGAATCAGGCTGAAAAAAAATAAATTATTAAAAAGAAACATTTTCAAACAATTGCTGTGAAAAAGCAGTGCTGCTTTTTGGATGTGCCCTAATTCCCATTTCAGGATTTCTTCTCAGACCTCCGGATTGTTGCTGTGAACTTTCTATATTTAATTTTATATCATTTTGTAATGCATCAGAAGTGGTAATGCCCATAAGGACTGCCCAGAGGGTCACCCCTTTTCAGTATACCAGGAGCAGAAGATACTTTGATGTAGGAAGAAAGCTTGTTTGTTCAATCAGTGCTAACAAAAAGCCGCAGTTCAGGTTTTAAAAATAAAATGATCAACCTGATCCTACCAGACCCTGCATGATATCATGTAAGATAATGTGCAGCGCAAGAGCATAACCTGTGGTAGGACTGAGATGTCATGAAATAATGTAAAAAAATGAAACAAAACAAAACACCCTGAATAAAGTATTTCCAAGGCTAAAAACCTTGAAATTATAGGGCAGCATTTTTTTCCCCAGAAAAAAAAAAAAAATCAAAAGCTAAACAACAAAAAAATGTTCCCTCTCAGAAATATAGGTGAGAAAATATAGATGTAAAATGCTCATGTTTCCTACTTTGAGAATCCTGATGCTTGTGTGTGGTGGGACAGCCAGGGTGAATTGGGCACGCTGGCTTAGGTGTCCCAAATTAAAGCACACACACTACCCACCACCGGGCAGGGGGTTGTGGTACCGGTGTGCATCTCCACACACACAGGTTTTAGTGCAAACTGTGCATGGTCAGAGCTGGACATAAATAATTGACTGGAAATTTGAAAACCCACGGGCTGTCCCAGGGCTTGAGGACGAGGTGTACAGGGACAGACCCGAGGCTCAGAGCGAGGGGTGAGCACATGTTTCCATGTTCCTAGTCCAGGTGCCGGTGGGGAAGGAGATATTTCGGGCTCAAGGGGCTGCTGGGCTTGTTGTAATTCAGGGCAGAAGCCAGAGGAAGAGGTGGGAAGGCTCTGGGGATGGGGGCGGTGAGAAAGGTCAGAGAGGCAAGAAATTCCATGGAAACATCCGATGTGAGCAGGGGAAGGAGCAGGACCGCGGCGAGGCTGGGGAGGGGGCTGGCACTGGGGAGAGCCAAGGGCGGCTGAAAGGTCCCTGCAGCTCTGGAGGATGGCTCTGCAGAGCTGATGTGCCCAGGTCTGGATTTGGCCATGGGAGCCATGCGGGTCCTTTCCACCACAATGTCCCCAGCCTAAGGGACGGCAAGATGGCATGGACCCGTCCATCAGCAGAGCCGGCACAGCCACCCCTCAGCACCACGTTTGGCTAAAGCCCTGCAAGATTTAATGTGTCCAACCCACACACACGCAAAGGACAGCCGCTCGCATCCCTGACCAGTGTCCCCAAACCCAGAAGCTTGAAGATCAGCTAAAGGACCTTCACCTGGACCAGGACTTCCCATTTTCCACCAAGCGGCAGGGACATGGGGAATATCTCATGCTACCAGTAATGCAATATCATGACAGTCTCTAAAAATTAGACAGGAGAGTTTTCTAACACAAAATACACCCTTCTGCTTGTGGTAAGCAAAACCTGTGTGGTATAGATTGGGGAAATGGGAGCCCTCTCCAGAGGGGTTTGTGCTGGTGGTTCCTTTGGGGTCCTCTGGGACCACACCAGTCCTGACTCCCTCTCCTCTTTTCTCACATTTGTTTCGTATAGTAAAATAGGCACAAATGCATTTCTTCAGCTTTAGCCACTGAGGTTTCCAAGTTCATCTACATTTTTTGGGAGCCAAAACTCACACCAGGCAAGCCCCTGATGCCATCCCAGGTCCTTATCGCAGAGCATCTCTCCACCTCTACACCACACGCCCATTCAGTTATCTCCTGCCTGTTTGGGACTTTGCAGATTTCTCACCCAAAATCAAGAGTCCCCGGTGTCGCTTCCAGCCGCTTCCCATGCCACTCACAGCGACTCAGGTGGACCCAGTGCTGGAGACCTGTGCCTGTAGCCTGTGAGTCCATCAGAGGGACAAACCTTGCAGCACCCCAAAAAAGACACCCTGCCCTTTCCACTGACTCCTGCATCCCAGCAGTCCTGGCAAAGATTTGAGTTTTATCCTCTCTGGAGTATTCATTAGAGAAATGTGGATTTTTGCAAATGTACTCACTTATCTGGATTTTCTGAAGGGGCTTTGGATGGCAGTTTTTCAGGCTGTCGGATGCTTTTCCCCTACCTTCTCTGAGGACGTCTTTTGCTTTCACACCAGTTGGCCACTCTAAACCATGCTTAGCTGTTTTTACCCCAGTGGCATTTTTAAAGCAAGTTAATTTCTTTTAAAGGCAATTACTTTGCTCTCTTAAAAATAGCTTTCTAAGCCGGAACATTTTCATGGACAAAAATACCAATACTAAAAACATTTGAGGGGACAGGCTAAATATCTCATGCCACCGGTAATGAAATATCATGAGAGACCTTAAAAACTGCACAGGAGTATTTTCTAACACAAAAGGTATCACATCGGAGGACGGCTCTAGTGACTTGTGTGTGCCCTTGGTGCCGGGATGGAGCTGGTCTGTCCATCTGCAGACAGTACTGCTGCCACTCACATGCATAGTTAAGGCATTTTAAATATGAGAAACTGGAGGTAGAGCAGAGGATACAGGCACAGCTGTGATACCAGGGCTGGAGGAAAAAAACAGAGAGAGGGGAACCTGCAGAGCCCGATCTGCTCGTGCCCACAAGGGGAGCGAGGCACCCGGTTGCACTCAGCGTACTTTCACAGCAAAAAAATACGGGCTCTTTAATCTAGCAAGAAAAGTCTAACAAGAACAAATGGCTGGAGGGTGAAGCCAGGCAAATTTGTATTAGGGAAAAGAGGGGTCCAATTTTTTAAGGCTGAGGCTGATGAGCCATTGGAACGGATCATTAAAGGCAGGGATGGGTCTGCCTTTGCCGACATCTTCAGATAGATGCTGAATACCTTTCCAGACTGTATCCCTGGGCCAAACACAGTTAATTAGGCTTTACTGGTGCGGCTGGACCTGATCCGTAAAAGAGTTACATCCTTTATGTGGTTATTTATGACCTTAAGTACAGTACATTTACACAAGCAGGACATAGGGGGTTTTTTTTGTTTCTTTTTGAAGAAAATACAACGCCGTGATCCCACCGCTCACTTTTGAACTACCAGGGCCGAAGGGGTTAATCGTTTCTCTGTGACAGAGGAATAATTTTGACTGTTGGTCATGCAAACACACTGGGGTTAGGAGAATGAACTATCAAAAACTGTCAGGGTATGAATAGAGTTATCATATGAATGGATTTGCCCCCGGAGATAAAGGCAGCACCGAAGGCTGCCAGCGAGGCGAGCAAGGACGTAGGAAACACAGGACCTGACCGAAACAAAGAGCAGAGGTGTCAGGATGTCTTGATGAAACCGGCGCTCCCCGGAGTCCTGCCTGCCCGGACCCGCAGGCACCGACCCCAGCGAGATGCATGGGACGAGCCTCTCTGCCTCCCCCCGGCCTAAGCATCCTTTGGGGCTGGGGTTCGTTGTTTTTTAATTCTTTTTTTTTCTTTTTCTTTTTCTTTTGGGTAAAATATTTTTCTAATCATTTCTCAGCAATCAAAAAAATAGGGAATTCCTTCGTCCCTGTAGTAATTCATCAGGTTTTCAGTTGTACTTAAATTTGGATTCATCAGATCTACTTCCACCATCACCAAAATGGGTGCCCATTTATTTTCACTGTAAATAAGCCCTTCACAATTTCAGAAAACAAGAATTCAAGGAGAATGAAAAACGCTCACAGAGTAGGTGCATTTTGCATGCTGTTGTGTTATTTTCCTGCAAATTTTGGGGTTTGGTTTTCCAGAAGTTTTGTAAGCTATTAATACAAGAAGGACATAAATGAAAATTAGATGAGAAAGACATCCCCCATGAGCCTACCTAAAATCAGCATTTTGAGAGCAGTCAAAAAATTACACACCCCAAAAATGATTTTTTTTTTTCAAACATAGCCCAAATCAACTCACTGTTCTAAACTAATGCTTTTCCATCCCCTGTCACCAAAACTCTGTATACCTAAACCCTCTTGTTTCCTATTGTTAGGGAGGAACACGGCATCCTCACAGCCTTTTTACAACTGAAAAACCTATTTCCTCTCCCTTTCAGACCTTGGCTTCTCCCGCAGCCCCGACTTCATCATTGCTACAGAAGGGGTAGAAAAGTGGTGTTGAATAAACACACAGACAAGTTTTTACCTCTTTTTCTATTTGAGCAGAGGGGCAATTAATGAGATTACAATCGAGAGATTAGCGGGGGAGGTTGCCGCAAACCCTTCCTCTGGCCCCCGTTTCGGCAGGCAGCAAGCCACTGGGTTTTCCCAAGGACCCTGGTCTCTCCCGCGCCCCATCCCTGTTGCGGGGAAGAAGAAAACATCTCCATCACCGACCCCATGGTGCAGGGAAAAGGCGAGCATCCCTGTGTCAACAGCTCTGCATCCTCCCCAGTGCGCTCCCCATACATCACCCTGTTACCCATCCCCTGCTGCTTCCCTCGGCCATCTCTATGTGCCCCGAAAAGCCAGGGGAGATGTCTCCAGGTCTCCTTTCCCTGCTGCACCATGTTCCCTGCCAAGTTAGCACCCAAGCTCACCCATGGGCCACAGGGTCCGTGCTGTGATGGGGAGGAAGGTCACCCACCTCATGGATGGAGGGCAGAACTGAGCCAGAGGCATCACCTGAGAGGGAGCAGACCCCAGCAGCAGCATTTGACGTGCCATTTTCTAGCAGAAAATACAATTTTGTCACCCCCCCAGACAAGCCCAAAATGTGGTAATTTCTACTCTTCTGATTTTCTTTCTATACAAAATATTTCATATTTTATTATCCAACTTCACTTCACGGTGTCATATAAAATAACCACTTGACTATTTTTGCCTATGCAACTTGGTGTGTAATAGTGTAAATATTGAATCTATCACACTATCTTCATATTATTGAAAATAATGTTTCTACCTCCCTGCTCTAAAGGAATTTAACAATATTTCAGACAAAATTTTTTCAGTGATCCAAATGAAAATCTTCCACATCCTGCGAATTTTCACCCATCTAGAAAATATCTGAGTTTAGGCTTTCAATGCATTTCGCAATGGCTGCAGCGCTGAAATGTGGGGATTTCCCATGGAATGGCGATTCCCTTTTTCTCCCATTTCCAGGACACTCACTGCATGCAAGACTGAAAGGAATAAAAAATAGAAGCTCAAAACTTCTTGGAACAAATCTTTCAGGAAAGAGGAAGACACTGGGAGCTCTTGGAACAGGAAGAAAATCAGACTGAAGCCGTTTCTTCAGGTTAATGCATGTCTTTATATACCAATTGCCTCCCAATACGCACAAGCAGAATGCAGCACACACCGGCCTTAAATTTGCTTTGCGGCTGTAATTTTCTACCCCGCAGCTCTTAAACGAGCGTTGGGCTTGCTGGGTAGCACGGCCAGAGATGCACGGCCAGAAGCAGCCCGTGGCTGTGGCAGCGGGCAGAGGTCACAGTCGGCAGCAGCGGGGCACTTTAGTGCACCACTGCTACACCCACACTGTGCCCGCACGTGCCACACGCTGTAGAAACGGGGTAGCAAAGCCCAGCACAGTTGGAGTGCAGGAGACACCAGGGCTGTGCTGCACTTTGCAGCATCTCCCCACATTTCTAGCCCCATCCCCATGCCAGCGTGCTCAACAATCTGCACCGCAACTGCGCCGGCACGGACGCTGCCACCAGCCTGTCCCAGCACCCTGAGATGTGGTTGCTGGAGGAGCCTGCGGCCACATCCCCAGCTCCGCTGCCCAAACGTGGGGCCTGGCTGGCACCAAGCTGCCCTGTGCCACCAGAGCTGTGCCCCAGTACCCGCGGAGGCACGAGCATCCTTGGGGTGGCGGACAGAGCACCACCAGCTTTCTGCAGGATCCCACGCGTTGTCGTGGTGCCACCCAGCACCTTCTGCCTGGTCTAACCCAGATCCAGCCTGCTTGGTCCTCCCCAGAGCCTGGCTGACCCCCAGCCCCATGCACCCCCCTGCCCAAGTCGGGGAAAGCTTTCCTTTGCAAAAAGTCTTGCGGGAAACTCAGGTCTTTCCCAGCTGTGGACAGGCAGACAGCAGTCCGGGGCCTGGCTGTCCATACAGATGCCATAAAACCCACCCCAGCAGCCAGCGATCTCCTCCGTGGAGGAAAGCAAAGAGGCCCCAGCCTCACTCACCCATGCCCAGGGTTAGCCGAGAGCCTGGGGCAGCATGGGCAGCATCCTGCACAGCACTCAGCCCAGGGCTCAGGACGCAGGCAGCTGCTACACCGTGGAGTGGAGGGCGAGCAAGGACTGGAGGTGTCGGGGTGCTGGGCTCCCATTCTGCACCTACGCAGCCCGTCCCCAGCAGTGAGACCCAATGCATCCCCCCTGCAAGGGCAGGAACACCAGTGGGGAAAGGAGCAGGATGAGCACCAGGAAGCAGACAGCTGGCAGAAAACAGGGTTAGGACCAGCAAATAGCTGGAAACGGGAAATACAAGTGAGGAAGACGGGCTGGGTGGGAGGGAAGGTGGGGGTGAGTGTTGGAAGATGGCAGCACAAGCAGGGACCTTGCCCAGCGGGGTGTCGCAAAGTGCACAAGGCATTGTGGTGCCAGCCCGTGGGCCTCGGCTGGCTGGAAGGGCGTCAGGGATGCAGGGCAGGAGAAGGGAGGGATGCAACTGCCACTGCCAGATAGGGACACTGGCACGGGGGCTGGCTGCGCCGTGCTGGCCACGGCTCTCAGACATAGCAGAAGGGAGGAAGGATGCTGCTGCCAGTGCCAAGGACACACTCAGGAGTGGGAACGGCAGATCTCCGGGTGACGAAGATCAGCAGACCTGGGAAGCAGCCATGCCACCGCTGCCAGTGTGGAAGGATGCAGGCGAGCGGGTGGGTGGCAGGCAGCAGGAGCAGCGCTGCTGAAGCCAAGGGGGGCCCAGGATGCCGGAGCAGGGTTGCACTGCCGACAAGGGCCAGGGATGAGCACAGCCGGCAGCAGTGTGGAGCGTCTGGGTGGCAGGAGCAGGCCTGACAGTGCTGACACCGAGATGTTGAGAGATGGTCCCTGGCTGCATCCCTGCTTCCCACTTCAGAAGTTTCCAGCCCTTTCCCTCACAACAAGTTTCCCACCTGAGTGCCCTTCCAGCTTCCAGCACCCTCTGCATGCCTTCCCGTGCCCACCCGCTTGATCCATCACAGCCCACGCCGCCCGGCCAGCACGCACGGCCCCGCGCTGCCGGCAGCTCTGGTGATGGGGATCACCATGGCTGAGCTGGTGCCTGCGTCCCTGTCCCCTCTGCAGCCACCCCTGCACGCTGCAGCAGAGCCCTTGCAGGGGAGGCCAGGCAGAGCTGGCAGGCATTGCTGCAGAAATCAAGTCCTCCTGCCCAGCTCTGAAGTTTAGCCTCCGGTGCAAAAGCTCCAGGATCAGCAAACTCAGGCAGGCAGGAACCTGGAGCTGTGCTCCCCTGGGAGCAGGGAAAAGCTAAGCCCACCAGACCCAGCAAGCCCATACGGATGCATCCAAACGCTGCAGAGATCCTGCGGGTCCCCCCAACAGTGCCCTGTCGTGACAGGGCCACCCCGGTTCCTACCTTCACTGGTGGTGGCGGAGAGGCAGGCAGCCAAAGCGATGACAATGGAGAGTGAGGATGTCAGATCCCTCTGTGCCCATGCCATGGTCCGGCGGGGCCACCAGGCACGGGACAGGGCCACCTCGGTCGTCCCAGCACCTCTGCGAGCGAGCGCCCAGAGCTACGACACACGCTGGCTAATGCAAAGGCACTTTGCGCACATTGCTCGCATCCACACAGGCAAGCGGCTCGGCAGGGAGGGAGCAGCCTGCCTGTCACCGCTCGCAAGCCAATGGGGTGGGTGGGCTCTGCAGTGAGCCCCCCTTCCCACACTATACGCGCACGCTGTACCCAGCCCGAGCATCCAGACGGCGGGCTCCCACTCCCCCCTGCCATCCGTCCTCCCTCCCTCACGACGCTCAAGCAGCCCCCGCTGCTTCTCACACTCATCCCTCTTCGCTGCTCTCGTCCGGCTGCTGCTGAAGTCAAACTTGCGGCCTGAGCTGTGATCCGGTGGAGAGCTCCCTGCTCGCTCAGGGTCAGGCGTGAAGGGGATGGGGTTACTCTTCAGTCCCAGTGGGCACAGAGAGGAAAACCCCTTGTCTGTGCTCCCCTTGCATGGCTGGGGCTGGGGCGGGCAGGCAGGCAGAACCTGTCCCCCTTGATGCTTTTCATGCCACATCCTCCTGGGACAGACAGACAGACAGACAGACACTCCCTGCTCACCCTGGAGCTGGGGCAGCAGGAGCAAGGGACAACACGGCCAGGGCTCACAACACCCAGCCTGTTTACAGCCGCGTTGGCCACCTGAGACAGGGCAAACCCCTTCAAAAGCAGAGTTAGGGAGGACACAGCGGTCATTCCAGGGTGGGCGAGGCCAGGCGCCGGGCAAGGGGACCCTGTGATGGGGGTCTGGCCTGCCTCGGGAGCACAGAGCATCCTCCCCACAGCCCTGCTGAGGAAGCCTCTGCGTCCCTCTTGTTTGGAGCTGCCAGAATTGCCGAGCTGGGTGAGTACCTTGCTCAGCATTAAACACTCGGCATCTGTCGACAGACCCCCTACAGCGGCCACGACTGTTTCCCCATCTAAATGCTGAACGATCACTAATACCTGCCCATGGTAACCACAGATGCTGACTCCCACCTATGCCACGTGCAGTGGGGGTATTCCATGCACTCAAGGCCAGGGGACCGAGGTGCGATTGCAGCACTCCCCTGCCCCCAGCAACTCACCCCAGGAAAAGGCATGTGAGGGAGGCAGTGTGTTCCTTGGAGATGCTGGACCCCATGCTGGGCACCCACGGCACTGCCAGCTGCTTCCTATGTGCTGGGGTGAAAGGGGCTCCCTGCCCGCCTCACAGCACGCGGTGGCAACAATTCCGCGTTCGGAAGGGATGAGGATTATGCCTGCAGGGACATGTCTGCACCACTCATCACCAGGACCTGGGAACAGCCCAGGGCATCAGATTCCTCCAGGTTTTTCGCTCTGCCGGCCTGGGAAGCTGTCCGTCCAGAGACAGCGATGGAGAGATCCTGTCATCAGTGGTATCATGGGATGGGCTTGCAGAGAGGCTCAGGCAGGGACACAGCCATGGCTTGGGGAGGACTCCAGCAGCTCCCAAGGCAGCTGACAGAGGTTGAGCGGTGCTGTGCAGCTAAGCAGTGGTCTTTGCAGTGGACCTTGGAGCAAAGGGGGCAGGGCTGATGGTTTCTGAACAGCACCAAGCCACCAGGAAGCCCCAGAGCAGCACTGATGCCTTGATGATTGCACCCCTGCAGCTGGTGGGAGAGTTCATTTTTGGCCAGATATTGCATTGCTACTCCAACCCAGCAACCACCCTGTGCTGAAAGGGCTTGTCACAGCTTGGTGCTGGATCATAGAATCATAGAATGGTTTGGGTTGGAAGGGGCCTCAAAGCCCATCCAGTTCCACCCCCCTGCCATGGGCAGGGACACCCTCCACTAGCCCAGGTTGCCCAAAGCCCCATCCACCCTGGCCTTGAACACTTCCAGGGATGGGGATCCCTCAACTCTTTGTCACCCAGTGCCCAAGCAGAGCCAGGCATGCTGAAGGGACACCATCCATACAGCCACCATCTCGGTCCCAAGCTCTGGAAAGAAACCTCTGGGGAAGCAGAAGACGGCTTTGAACTTGCAGTACTGAGTGACGCCCACTCCCAGTGTGATGCTCTAACGTGGAGGTTAACCCTGCAAACCTCCAACACAACCCAGGCACCCACACGGGCACTCCAGTCCCCTGGTGCCATCCCAGCCCCACGTATCCCAGGAATGTGGGTCCTCCAGGTCTTCCAGAGATGCCCAGGGCTACCAGATATTGCACCTCCCCATAGCTTTTGGCTTTGCTGTGACGTGAGATCCTAGAGAAGCTGTGATTGTTGGGCACTGTTACAGAGTGTAAAATGGCTTTGCAGGAGCCAGGACACACTGAATCCAGAATAGCGTGCCCCAAATTCCTCCCAGGGAACGGGAGGCCTCTCAGATACACTGTCAGCTTTGGGGAGAGAGGATGACATGTACTGGGGTGCCTGTGTGCTGTGGTGGGTGCAGCAGGGTGCTGAGCCTTGGCGCAGGACTGTGCTGGCTCAGTGTGAACTGCGTACCGTAACGTAGTGCATGCACGCAGAGCAACAAAGTGGTGTGGAGGTAGGGGCAGGCATCCTGGTTTCACTGGACGCTTGGTTTTGCATTCAGGATGTGCCACACGTGCATAATTAGGATGTGTGCCTGGAGCCTGGGCACTGTCAGGAGTGTGTGAGCTGGTACGGGATGCAAATGCTTGTTCAAAGATCCTGGGATGCTCCTGTCTGGAGCACGGACTGTTTCCATACCAGGATCCACATGCAGCTGCGGACACACTCACAAGGCATTCCAGGAACACCAAACAGCCCAGGAACCAGACACATGGAGGGCATCATGACAGGTTTCCTGGCCCTTCTCTCCACCTGCATCCCTCCCCAGGCTCCCAATCACCTCTCCCTGGCCTGAGCCGGATGGGGCACGACGTGCACCCACCAGCTGCCTCCCCCATCTCACTGCGTGCTGCTGCTTCCAACCTCGGTGAGTCTCTTGCCATCGGCACGTCCCTCAGACATGGTCCCGCACCTGTCTGTCACGGAGATGGGGAGGATATTTATAGATGCTGCGGATAGAGGAAAGTGCAGCTCAGGGAGGATCAGCAAAGGAGGGGAGCCAAGCTTGGCTATACCCCAACCCCTTTTAGCACAATCCAGGTTATTGCACGCTTACCAGGGAGACCACAGCCTCCTCACTAACTCAGCTGCTCAGACCTGAGTGGCTGTTGCCCTTTTCACCCAGCTTTGCACCCAGGGATTGCCCATCACAGCCCTGCAAGAGCAAATCCATGCCTGAGCTAGCAGGGAGGGCAGCCCTGCCTGCCTCTGGTGACCCTGCTCCTCCCTGGCCAGGAAAGCAATGTCCAGGCACTTCTGGTCTTCTGGAGCATTTGGAGGGCGAGGCACCTCTGGGTCAGGGCTGGTGCAGGCAGCCTGGGTGGCAGAGTCATTAAGGTAATTGCACCATCTCCAGGACACATGCCACTCAGTGATGGGCCACCAGCAGACCCAGAACCCCCCCTCCCACCCCTGCAGAGAAGGGGATGCTCAGGACAGGGACAAGAGCCATGCTGCAGGTGTCTGTAACCCCCCGATGCCTGCCCATCCGTCTGTCCCCTGCTGTACATCTCTTTCACAGGAGGAAGAGTGCCAAGAGATGATGGGACATGGGTGCCCTCTCCCAAACCAAATGTACATCCCTGTGCCACTCACAAGGTGTCTGTGGGAGGAGGAGGAGGATGACCTGAGCCCTGAGCACAGGCAACACTCCTGGCAAAGCAGTGCGCCCCTGTGGGTGGGGGGACAGGAGTCCTGGGGGGCTTTCCACACACAGATGGCCATGCACAATACCCCCTCCATCTCTTGCACAGGCAACAGCCCTGAATCCATAAAAATGGGATTGATTAAACAAGTCGGGGTCCTACCGCTTTTGCTCCCCTGCCCTGAGCCCTCCCCCTCAGGCCTCCCCAGCAAAGCCCCAGGAGCAGCAGGACAGGAGGGGGGTGCTGGACCCATGCAGGTGCTACATCCCCCTCTGCACTTTCATGTGGCTGTGGCATCCACCAGCAAAACTTGCATTTGGTGCCCTGGCCTGACCTGTTAGCAGTAATTCCCAGTGAACTTCAGTGCACCCTGTGTAACGATGCATGTGGACAGACACCTACTATATAAACATGCCAACAAGTTATCTACACAGATGCATCAGGTCATCTGGAGCAATATCCATGCTACATCAGAATCACCGTAATTCCTCGTGCTGTATCAGGGATGGGACAGCTTGCTGGGCAGCAAGGTTGAGGATCGCAGGAACCACGTATCACCTCCTCCCTGCCCCCTGGGGCATCCTGCACCGGGCTCTTCCTTCTCCAGTGCCCTGGATTTTAATTTTCTGAATGTATCGGGCCCCTTTTTTGGCAAGGTGCCTGCCCTGAGGGGCAGGCGGAGTGGTGCCCTCCCCGCTTGCCCCAACGCTCTCTGGGGCTCACCAGTATCCCCATCACCACCTGGCCTCTTCCCCAACAGAGCAGCCGTCGAGCCAGCATCTTTCATGAGATGCCATGGCCAAGCATCCCACCCGGCCCGTCACCATGACCAGGCAGAGGGTGCTGCGTCCCTCCCCGTTACTGCAGGCGGGTGCCCAGTTCCTTCCATTAACACCAGTGGAGAGGGTCAGCCCTCGGCATCAGTCACGCTGAGGCACAACTGTGGGAGGCCCTTGGCCAGCTGAGCAATCAGTGCCCAATTAATTCAGGTCAAGGCTGGGGAGGCCTGGCATGCCTTTCTTCCTTGTCATTATCAGAAATGCTGTGTATTAATATCCTTTATATTAAAAAAAATAATCTTATCATAATTTTTCCTCGTTGAAGGAGATGGTTTGGAATTGGAATTGAGACAAACACAAGCCAGGAGCACCGGCTGCAGAAGGGGAGAGTTTAAGAAAGGCCTTTTGGTAATATCCATCGTTCCCTTATCAGTGAGGATATTAAACGTATTGAAATGCTAAGCAGCTCTTTAATGGCTGTCTCTGATTTTCATTAAACAAGCAGGGGATGAGCAGGAGGGAAGGGGATGCAGCACTGTTCTCTCTCTAAGAAATTCTGATTGCTGGATATTAATGGCATTAATGTTCTTTTATCCAAGAAGGCTGGGGTTGTGCTTGCCTTCTTTCCTGTTTTCCATCTTGCTGAAGTGGAACTAGGTCCCTGCTCCCTAAGGTGGGCGCACGGTTGCTACGAAGCTGTTAGGGATGAGGGTTGTATAGAGATGCAAAGCAAGGTCCTCCCAGGGAACACTTTTTTTGGTGCCAGCTTCTCCAAGCCCCACCATGTCCATGCTGCCCAAAAGGAGATATATGCTCATGCCTTGATGGGGCAGCCTGGTCCTGAGAAGAGGAGATAGGCAGTCAGAAGTTCAGCCCAAGTGAAATCACTGCAATACCCCCAGGCCCAGGCTCGAAGCATCACCTGCAAGCCTGGTAATAGCATAGACCTTATCCTGAGGGATGCTGAGGGATGTGCTGCCCCTTGGAGATGGATATGGCAGTTAAGTCCTGGTGATCCCCAGGCATCTCCAGGCATGGAGAAAAACGCATCTGTGCCCTGTCTGAAGGGAGGTCTGGGGAACGTCACTGCCCCCTTCTAAAGTATCCCCCCGCATCCAGTGCTGTAATGACCTCAGGGACCATCCCTCATGGGGGAGACTGCTGTGGAGAGCATTGGAGGAAAGCCATCACAGCAGGCAGTGCACAGCATGGGCACACAGCAGGGCTGGGGCCACACAGAGTCCATGGCAGAGGTCTTGGGGTGCTCTGCAGTGGGTCTCAAGCCTGGACGCGGTGCTGGCGTGGCCAGCTGAACACTTGCAGGAGCTCCAACCCACACTTACAGTTCTGACACCCAGACAAGACTGAGACAGGCTCTGGATATGATGCTTTGCTGGCTGAAGAAGCAGAGATGCAATGCAGTCAAGTCCAAGCACTTCGAAGATGCATCAGGAAACAAAACCCATGAATCAGGCACTAAAATGGCACAAGAGCTACAAATAAACCTCGTTGCTCTTAATACCTCTCCTTTGGCTTCCAGTTTCTGACCTTGGCATGCACATGGGTCCGTTCTGCATGGTCATAGAGGCCAAAGGCTTTGCTGTTATAATCATAGGCCTCCAGGAGCCGGGGCTTGAAAGCATCTGAAAATAACACAAAGCTGCCCATGGTACTGTGAGAGTCAGCAAGCGTGGAGGAAGGCAATGGATCGACCAGTTGAAGGCCCCTCTCCCCATCCACTGTACATGCATTTGGAAAAGAAAGGGACACAGGGACAGTCCGAGCGATCTCTCAGGAAAGGCTGGTACAAACAAATAAAAATCAGCTGGAGCTAATAAAACAGGGGCGGACACCATCCCAGGCAGTGCTTCATGTATTTAATCCCAGTCTCCAGAGCACAGCAGCTCTGATATTGCCAGAGGGAATGGCTTTGTGGGCTAAGCAGGTGGTTTGAAACGCTTAGACTTCGGGAAAGGACAATGTCCCTGCAGGACAGCTGAGCCTGCAACCCAGTTTACTACCCCTCTGCCACACGGGACCCCAGTGTCATCCTGCTCTGGGGTACCCCTTGCATTTCTTGAACCCAGCTTTTCCTCCCAATTTATTCCACACGTTTGTCTTCATTCACTTCTGTCCTTGCTCTTTCCTTTCTTGTGCATGGCTTGTTCTCTCCTGTCTCCGGGGCTTTATCCCTCATGGACAGATGAACTGCTTTGTGCCTGCCAGATGGCAGTGGCACCTCAGTCCCCATTCCCAGCCACCCACCACCGCCTCCTCTGTTTGCACAGCCGGTCACTGCTCTGCTCCCTGACACCAGCTTTGTCTTTACACTGCCTGTACCATCAGGTTTCTCCTGTAGCAATGAGCCAAGTGCTGTCTGAGGCACCCAAAACCCCATTAGCTGTGCTCTGGGACACAAATCCTACACAGGATCAGAGGTTGCACTTCCATGGTTTGTCTCTTCTTAGGACTCCCAGGACAAAAGTTAAGCCTGTATCTGGACACTGGCAAAGAGACTGAAAGCAAAGCAGAACAACCCACACCAGCCACCTCCAGGTCCTGCAGCACGTTACAGCAAGTCTAAACACCCTCCAGCATCCTCAGCCTCTGCCATCCCAAGCAAAAGGTCCCTGCTTGGCCCCAAACCCCGGTGCTGCCGGCATAGCCACAAGATGGGCAGAAAATACCTCCATCCCCTTCTCAGACATCCTTTGCACTGCCGACAAAATGCACTGATAGCTGCCTAAACTGCCGGCTTTATTTCAAGAGCTTTGTTTCTGCTGGAAGTGGAAATCTCAAAGAGACTTAATTATAGAGCTGGGCAGACACAGGCATAATCCTTTTGAAAGCTTACAATGAGACACTCTCCAAAATTAATTTCGAGGCTGCAAAAATAACCAAACAAAGCTCTATTTAAAATGGGGCGAGTGATCGGGGAACAATAGTGAAACAAATGGGAACACCCACAGCCACTTCAGAGCTCAGCCAGGGTTGCCCCTTTGCAGAGAGGGGCACCGGTGGGGCAGGAGCTGCCAGCGTATCGGCTCCCTGCCAGCAGTACCTGGGTCCCACTTGCCTGGGCTGTGCTTTCGCAGGGCTGGGCTCTGCCCTTACCTTTTATCCCCTTAGGAAACTTGGGAACAAGCCACCAGGGTGCAAAGGTGGGGCTGGCAATGGCAAAGGAAAGTCCCAAGCCAAGATCTGCTCCTCCAGTTTGGGTCACACATCCCAGGATCCCCAGCTGCATTTTCAGATTTAATATTTGCTCCTTCTGATGATGAAGTCCAGCTGGATCAGGGACCTTGCCACCAGCTGGGACTATTTCTTACCCAGCATAGGTCTCTGTGTACACAGTTTGGAGCCTGCCTCCTGCCCAGGAGCCATGGTTCTTCGTGTGGGATTTTGGATGTAGGGCTATTTAGGAAGAACTGGAGCTACCCACCCAGCCCTGGCTATTATACAAAGTTATAAATAACTTGGTTACCTTGGATAACCTTGTAGAATTGCAGCCTAATTTCTTCAGCCATCCACCTTATTTCACTGAGATTTAACTCCCTGTGGGGTGTGAGGGGTCAGTGAAAAGCCCTTCATTAGTTCAAGGGTTAGAAGAAGATGAACAAACAAATTGAAATTTTGTAAAGAGCGTGTATTTAATTAATACTGTCTCAGGAACTAATTAACAGATTCACTTGGAAATTGTCAGGAATATAATCTATGTTTCAAGGGTAGGTGGCGAAGGGTCAGGGAGGACACGCTATGTGTTTCACACACAGAGAGAAGGACTCAGATCTGGGAACCAGATGTAGATAAAACCCAGCCTTTGGCTGGGAGCTGGGGCATTGCTGCAGGAAGGACCACGCATGACCACGCCATCACTGCAGCTGGAGGCAGAGGAGAACCCACATCATCTCTTCCAGAGCCTCACTTGCTCAGGGTCAGCAAGAGGCTGTTTGCTGCTGCGAAAGGTCAGTGCCAGCAAGTCCAAGCTGCACAGAGGAGCAAGGAGCTGCTTAACGCAGTCGCTGTGCTTTAGAGAAGCCAAGGCTGGTGGCATACAGCATCACCGGGCGGCTCTGGCTGCTAACCCACAGCTTCTTTACAGCCAGACCCACTACGATGCTGCTGTGTGACCTCACACCTCTGCGTTTTGATCTCAACTTTGCCCCTGGATAGTCTTCCAGGGCTTTACAAAATGTGCTATGCTGCTGCCGGCTCATCTAGAGACAGTGGCATCAGCAGGCAGGTCAGGAGCAAGAGGTCATGTTGCCAGATTCTGGCATCACTTTTCCCCATGTCCCATTTTCAAACATCATGAGATTTACCTAGCCCCCAGCATGGGGGACATTTATTTGTCCTCTGGTTTGGGGAATTTGCACTAAATTGAAGTCAAGCAACTTTAGAAGGGAGCTTCATCAAAGCCCAGATATTACAGAGCCTGAGACAAGTGCCCAGGAATTGGCAGGACAGCCACCCAACGGTCATCTTCCTCTTGCTCCGACTGACAGCAAGCTTTCTCTAATTTTTAAATATAGATATAGTTTTTCCCATTCTGTCTTTGGAAACAGTCTCTTCATAAGGCAGAGTAAAAAGTGCCCCAAGCGGAGTTGATTTAACCACTCCAGCTTCTCCACGGATGGTTCTCTCCAGTACCCTATCCTGAGGACATTGCAGCAAAGCTCCTCACCCAGGGGCCCTGTTGTGTTGTCTGAGGTCCCATGGGACACCAGGCACTGGCAAGGGACCATCCAAGGCTTTGCTCTGCCTGCAAGGCAAAACACTGTCTCCTGCTTGGGCATCTCAGCCTACCAAGGCACCATCCTTAGGATATCTTCTTTCCAAGCTATCTTTAGAAACACTTCTCAAGATAGTCAATCACCTTCCCAACAGTGCGGCCGGGGTGTCAAGGTGCCCTAAGAGAGTATTTAGGCAGTAGCCTGCCTTTGAAGGCAGCTTTGCTGCCAGTAGTGCTTGTCCTGAGTGTGCCATGCCCTGAGGGTCTCTCGTCCCATTCTCGCCACTGAAAGCTTTGTGGTTGACTCCATGCCCCTTGATCCTCTCATCTGGCCACACAGGACAACATCCCCTAACATCTTCCACTCCTTGGTCCTCCAGTTACAGCACTCAGATCTCAGGACACTTGACTGGGTGATGATGCTAGCAGAAATAGTTTCTTATCTGGTCAGTGGCCTGCTCAGGTGACATCCACATGTAGCATAGAGAAGTCTCTTCACCACTGTCAGAGGCGGCTCCTTTTGTAGAGATTTTCTGGCTTGCTCTCAAATACATGTATTCAAGGTAAAGCAAGTTGCCTTGACCTGAAGATTTAGGGTCCATTTTCCTTCTGCTGCAGCACTGTCCTTCGCTCCTTTGAAGAAATCATCTGAGCTAATAGCACAGTCACCTTCTTCTTTATCCTTCCCATGCATCTGCTGGTGCCTGCAGACTCCTGCATTTGCTGCCTCTCCCCAGTATGCAGGGCACTCTGCTTTCACCGCTTATCACAGTACATGCAGCATCCAGGTGCTGTGCTGGCTTCATTCCTGCTTTCAGATCTGCTCTCATCTCTGCCGCGGGTCACTCTGGTGGTGTCAAGTGTTTTCAACCGTGTCTATGAAGGCTACGCGCTACTCACCCTTCAAAGTTGTCACTCTGGACAGGGTGACTTCTGCTGCCTGGCAAATTCTAATTGCACTGCCTGGAGTTAGGTCTGCAACCAGACCTCTCTCGCTGCCTCTGTCTCTCTCTCAGTTGCCTGTTCTCCAGCTGCAGATCAGTCACTAGCTCTTCTGAGATTTCTCTTTCTTTCAGTCCTCTCTGATTAAACCACGTCTTTTATATGTTCCATTTTTTTCCATGGTGTTCCTGCGTGCCTCGGATTTCTGTGCCGCACTTCCGTAATTAGCTTCCTCAGCCTCAGTCAACTGAAAGCTACCAGAGAAATCAAATGCTTCAAAACCAGCCAGTGTCAAAAATAAGGCTACTGCCTTGACACCTTCCTTTTTACTTCAACATAATGCTTACAGTGGCTGTGAGAAAAGCTGCTTGAAGCTCCTTCACCATGCCGGGGAAGTCCAGCTCCAGAGGAGCTCTACCGTCCTCCCATGGGCCAGTCTGCACCCGAGCAGCTGAAGGAGCAGGGCTGCACAAGCGACCAGCAAACTCACTTGTGGTATGGGACAGAAGCACCACACCTTCCTCTTCCCAAGAGGATTAAAACCCCATCTTTTGCCTCTCCAGATTGTGCCCCAGCGTCTGGCAGGAGATGTTTCTCCCAGGGTGCATGGCCAGGCACCCCGTGGTCAGTGCTTGTACATACAGATGCATACAGAGCTTCTTGCAGCAGATCAGCCTTCTGCACTGCTTGGAGAGACAAATTTTGTCCTGGTGAGGTCCCTGAGAGGTCAAGCATGGAGACCAAACTCAGAAGATGGCTCTGGAGTTGGTGTGGCCCAATCTTAAAGAGAGTGGAAATTTTGGCTCCTCACCTTTTCCCAAGCTCCAGAAGACTCCCGTCTGCCTTGGTGTTGTATCAGGTGCCTTGGACTGGGAAGGTGGATTGCACCAGGGTGGTTTTGCGGTGCCAAAGTCCCGCTAAAGACGTTACCTACATGGCTGAAGTGCTTTGAAGTAAAGCTTCAAAGCTTTGACTCTAACCAACCAAATAAAAATTGTATCTCCCTGCTTATTTGGGAAGCTCAGTCTTTCACAGCAGAGCATCTGTAACATGACCAAGGCTGAGGATTTCCAGACCATTTTTCTCCTGCACCCAGAAGAAAATGCTGCTGCTCCAGAGGCTATTAAAGAAAGTGATCAAAGATCTACATGCACTGAAGAGGAGGTAACAGGACAGAGAGGACAGGACTGCCTTTGCACAGGAGATGGAGACCTAAGTCGTTCTCTCCTTTGCTTGCAGGTTTACACCCAAGTTTTGCCTTTCCTTAAAGCCCAGGCAGGCAGATGTCCTGGCCAAGGTATCATCTCTCAAGTTCTTCCACATGCACGATAAATGAAATGCACTTGTTCTGCCCTTTGGGCAACCCTGACCCATGGGGTTGGAAAATCATCTTACATGCTCCAAAAGACTTTGCAAGTACTTTACATGCAGCAGAAGAGAGGAGCTGTGGACAACCCGTGTCCAGGGGTGGCAGATGTCCTAAAACCTGCCACAGGGGAAATTGAAGCCAACCTCCTGAATGGCCATGCTTGAGGAGATAGGTCCAAAAACTAAGCAGGAACATTTCTCCTGTCTAAATCATTTAGTGAATGTGGATAAGACGTACATATCATCAAGGAAAAGGCTCAGAAATCAATGGGTGAAGTCAAGGACTGGGCCAGGAACAATCTGCATGGGCCTGATGGATCCACTGATTGCACGTCCATCCCTCCAGCAGAGCTGATGCCAGCCCCCCCCCCTCTTATCATCCCAGGGCAGAGTGAAGTCACTGCAGTAGGTGTTACTGTGCATGGGAACAGCAACAGAAAGCAAACAGCTTTAGACTGAAGTCAGAATTGGATTCAGTATGAATATCCGTGTTGCTCTGGGATTATCTTCAGCCTGTCCCACATTGGCACAAATCCGTTGACCTTCCCACAAAGGCATTCCCTGCTCCGACAGGCAGAGGGGAGCAAGGATGGGAGCTGCTGGGGCTCTTTGGAGACCCCTCCCCAGCTTTACTGAGCCCCCAGAAAAGCAGAGCAGGCACCCCCACACCTCAGAGCAACATGTTTCCAGAGACCTGAGGCCCCTGGTGAGCGGAGGAGTGATGCTGGGGGGAGGAAGCAGCACACCAGGTGGGCTGGCCTCACTGAGGGTTTGCTCGGGGTCCGCCAAGTTGTGCCGTGGGTGCTGAGCTCAGCTCACAGCATCCCCATGGACTCAGCAAGGTGGGGGGTCGGGGGCCCATGTGGGATGCAGACAAGTGTTTCAAGCAGCACGATGAGATGCTGTGGCCCCCCCACGCCCCTTTCCCCTGAAACAGGCTGTCAGATCTCCACTGGAGAGGCTTGTCAAAGGCAGCGGGCTCCGGTGGCAGGTCGGGGCGGTGAAGCCCCCCAGGGATGGCCTGACAGACAGGCGCTGGTGTGGATACGGGGGGGCAGACCCCCCCCGCCAGGATGTGCACCAGCATCGTGCCGGGGCTGTGAGCCTGCCCTTGCTGGCCCCATGGCCGGGGAATGCTGGCCCAGGGCTGTCAGCAGCCCATCAGGCAGTAGCATGAGCTGGGGGTGCCACCAGCAGCCCTGTCCAGACACGCCTGCGCTCGCTGAAAGACAAGCTCCATTTGGTCCCACAGCAGGGATGGGTGCCCTGCACAGGGGATGGGGTCCCAGGCACCTGGGATGCTCCTAACTGCATCCGTGGTGCAATGCCAGCTGCACCCGCTTGCCCTCTCACTGTCCTTTGCCTCCTCAGGCACAGATGCTGAAGGTCCAGCCCAGCATCAACACACCGATTTGCCCCGGGGCGTTGCTGGCTGCCCACACTGGGGCAGCCCATGAGCTGGGAGATCTTCATGGGATCCTCCCTCAAAGATGACAGGTCTCCAGCTCAGGTTAGGGGATTATCCCTTGTGCTCTTTGCTGCTCCAGCCAGCAAGGAAGAGGATAATTACAAGCAATAATTTATTCATTACTAGTTAACCCATTTAGTCTGTCTAAGCCTGCTTCTAATTAGAAAGCAAGGACAGGCCACCTCTCCTAGGTGGTCTCTTTCCCTAAAGAGGTTTTTCCATTAGCAATGCCCACTGCTAAGTGGAAAGGGAGCCGGCAGGACCACTGCCCTCCCGCTGCCCAGCGATGCGGTGCCGATGAGCTGGGGAGGCGGGGGTGGAGTCTGGCTGATTCAGGGAAGCCATCAGCAGGACTGTGCATCAGAGTGGTGCACGAGAGGTACCGAATTGCATCACAGAGGGATGCGCAGCTGCTTTGGGATTTGCAAACAGGAGAGGCTGAGACAGGCCCGTCCCACCACTGACATGCCGGGAAGGTCCTGAGCCCCCATGCCAGAGCACCAAAGCTGGCATTGCTGCAGCTGGCTGCTGCAACCTGAGCAGAGCCCAGCATCCCATCCAACACAGCACCTAGCTCCTTCTCCGGGAACAAGGAGCGGTGATGTCCAAGGGCAATGCCAAGACTCCCTCCTCCTCCTCACCCCTCATCCGCCCGCTGCCGCACGGCGCTGCAGGGAGAGGGAGAGATGGCTGGATGCAGCAGAGCGGCGAGGGGCAGGGTATGAGGGCAAGCTGCCTGTGCCTCTGCCCCTGTGCAGGTAGCCCACAGCTTCACGTGAGGCCACTGCAGTGCAGCCTGGCCCGGAGCAAGCTGCACACAGCTGCTCCACGACTGCCAGGCCTCCCGCTGGGCACCAATCTTCATCTCTTTGAAATACACATTAAAATACATGAGCCACACTCTCTGGCCAGGGCTCCCAGCACTGGATAATTGCTTCTTAAGTGCTTTCTAAATGCAAACTGCATGTCATTCTTACCACCACTGCCACCTCCCCTGCACCCAGCCTTTGATCTTCTACATGTCATGACAATATTGCAATTACCCTGTCAATGTCGGGACGTGGAGGTGCTCCCGGCTGAAAAGCATAGGGATGTGCCGGACCGCAGAGTCCTGCCCTCCCAATCGATACATATGAGGGGCCAGCAAGACACCTCTGAGCTGTGTGCTGGCCAAGCCCCAGCTTGTTGGTGGGTCCATAGGAGCACTTGGGAGTCACCACAGATGAGCACCAGTGCAGATCTCCTTGGTTAAAGAGATGACATGCAGCAGGCTGTGGCTGGCAAGCAAATGCAACGCATTCCCTTGCATCGCCTACTGCGTGAAACTTTCTGGGTGTGTGCTCTCCTTCCCCCTGGCAAGGCATCTGCAAAGTCCATAGCCTTTAAAACTCAACCCCAGCTCCCTGCTCGTGCATCTTTTTTTCCTGTGGCCCCTGAGCCTTAAATGATGATGAAGCCAAAAAAATCACTCCACCCCAAAACCAATTTCTTTCTGATTTTTGGTTTGTGGGAAATGTGGGGGGGGTAGGGGGGAGAAGGAAAAAAAACCACCAGTATTATTCTGAATTGGCCCCAGTTATTAATTTAAAAGTACTCTTTTCAGACCTGGCAGAAAAGCTGAACTCTGATCCACCTGCCTCCTTGTGGGGAGATGCAGCTTTGAAGGCAGCAGCAGCCATGGAGGCTTCCCCGCAGCTCACCCCGAGCTCTCTGCGAGCATTGCTCCTCGGTGCTGATGAGCTGCTGGCGGGGACCTGCCCTCCAACCATCTGCAGCTGCCCGGCCCCGCTGCTCACGCTGCAGCCAGGCCATGGGGCAGGAAAGGTGCTTTGCAGTGAGGTGAGACAGCAAGGCAGTGTTGTTTAGCAGAGCGTGGCCAGGAAAACCTTAGGGGATCCCGTGGGGATGCAGCAAGGAGGAGCAGCCCTCAGGTGTTTTCCATCCCCACCTGCTCCGTCTGACCCAAACTGGGACGGCGAGGCGGGGGCACAGGCGTTCCCCAGCAGGGGACACGGACTGGGGTATAAATGCTGTGCAAAGCACCCCACTGCGGCGGCAGAGCCTTATGGAGTGTCACGCCAGCAGTCCCAGGGAAAAAAAAAAACAAAAAACAAAAAAAAACTAAAAACCACAACAACAAAACAATCCTAAGGAAGCTCTGCAGGAGCAGCGCACATCGCACACGCACCACGCCACCGTCCGCAGCATCACTGCCCACTGCTACTGTCATTGTCACCGTTTGAGTTCAGGGGTACGGGGCTGCATACTGGCTCCTCCAGAAGCCTGATACTGGCTTCCAGTACGTCCAGTGTGCCCAGTGGAGCAGTGCCCCAGGGAGAGGGCACAGAGACCTGGCAGCTCCCCTCTGCCCAGGGACGGGATGGAGCAACTCCCCCATCCCACCGTGAAACCATAGGAGCTGCATCTGCTTTCAGACACTGGGAAAGGTGACAGAAGGGACATGCAAAAAGATGTTATTCATACTGCTTTCCTTCCCCATTTGCTCTGGGTGGGAAACTCCCTTCTGACCACTCCTAAATCCTACGGGGCTCCTCTGGATATCGATGCCCACACCACAACCTCCTCTGAGCCTCCATACAATGCAGCCCCCCTCACAGCTGGCTCCCCATCAACCACCACCTTTAAACTGAAGTACCCAACAGCTGCTGAGGCAGTATTTTCCAATATTCAGAGTCCCTTGCCCAGTCACACATGCACTGAGTGGGTGGTGCTCAGCAGGCGACTGCCTTTGAACTCACCTCAACTTGGATTCACTGTCTTGGGGTGCACCATGGTGAAGCACTCCCATCGCTGTGGCTGTGTCCGTTGTGTTTTGGGCACACAGTCATTTCAGAAGGCATTTGGTGCCCCACACTGTCTGAGAGCTGTTGCCAGAGGGAATCCAGGTGTTTCATACCTGGCTGACTCAACAGCAACATGGCAGAGCCCTGTGGCCATCACCATGGCCTTTGTGCCCATGAGCCGCCACAGCCACAAATTGCTTGGCACAACACCAGAGGGAAACACCACGCTGACAAGCTGCTGGGGATCACTACCATTACTGGGGAGCAAACAGCAGATCAGAGATCCCGCCTTGCTCAGTGCTGGTGGGAAGGTGGAGGGAAAGGCAGATGCAGGCGGCTCCGGCAGAAATGAGCTGGTAGTTTGTCCTCTGCTTCCTGCAGCCCTGCATCCCACGGACAAATCATTTGAATTCTGCCAGGAAACACTTTCTTGCATGCATTTACAAGAAGGGCCCTTTCAGTTCCCCAGGCACCTCTTGCTTTGTCGAGGATGACTGGTGGACGTGTCTTCCCTGTCCCATTCATTATTATCTCCATCTCACCGTGTTCTCTCTCATTCTTCCCCTCTCAAACTAAATAGCTCCTTTCTTCTCTCTTCTCATGTGGAAATCGTTCTCCACCCATTATCATTTTCATGATTTCACTTTCTGCTGTATCCTCTGTGATGAGACACCGGGACGCTGCGGTTCCCCGTGCATTTCTGGGCATGTGGAACATCTTCCTTCATGCTGGCGTGTCTTGTCTTAATGCATGTGGAAAAACTCATTTCCTCCCTTTCAGTGGCGATACCGTCCCCCGGTGAGAGCTCGTTGCTGTGGTTCCCAGGCCCTGTGTTGATGCAGGGGCATCGGAAACACATTGTCAGGGTCTTGTTCCCAGCTTCAGATGATCCTCCTCTTAGCTGTTGCATTGCCCTCTTTAATTTCCTTCTTTTCATGTCCATATGTCAGTATAAGACGATGCACCACATGTCTCTCCATGGTTCCTCACCAATTTATTCCTGGATATCAAGGTTCAGAGCAGCAGCTCTGAGGCATTTCCACCTGTGGGTCATGCACGGCGTGGTCCCGTCTCAGCCATCAGAGAGCTGCCAGCATCGTGCTAATAGCACTTCCCTTAGGCCAGGCTCACGCTGCCTGGATCAGCCTCTCCATTACACTCAATGGAGCGGTGCTGGGACCCGTCTCCGCTGCAGGGCAGCGTCTCTCCCATCTGCAATACAGCAGGCAGCCCTCCCCAGCCACAGCCAACCTGACCGCTTGCAGAGTCAGCTGCTTGCAGAGCTGAACAAACACTCAGGCTGGCACATTCCTGATAAGGCTCTTTTTTTTATTCTGCAAAACAATGTCACACTTCTTATCTGACACGAATCCTGTGTTGCTCCAGTAGTTCTCCAAAGCGGCAATTTAACCCCAGACACGTTGGTGTGAACTTGGGTAATTATATCCAGAGCTGCCTCCAGCTCTGCGAGGTCTGTAGGTGTTACAGGTGCTCTATCTCAGTGAGGTTAGTAGGATTAGAGACATCATCCTCCCATGAGATGGTAGCTCAGTCCTGGAATATAAATCAGCCTCTTCTCTAGGCTGATATGTCACCTTTTCACATGACCCCCAGAGCATGGTGCAATGCTTTACATCACGTTTCCCCCGTGACTAACCAAAGCATTAGCAATTGTAGCTGGTCTTTGGGATTTTCCAGCTCATGGCCAAATGACTGTTGAGTGTGGTCTCCAGGTCATGACCACATGCCATGCCATGCCAAGCCTGACCAGCACCACCAGCAGAGCCTGGAAATAGTGGGGCTCACGGTGGCTGCCCCCTGCCACTCCCCTACCTCTCAGAAAACTGAAGAATGAAAGCACAGGATTAACCCTTTCCACCCTGTCCCTTCCCTGCAGAGCCAGGTCAAGTAATGAAAGGGCCACCACTAGCTGACCAAAGCAGAGGGAAAGTGCTAGCCTCGAGGACAGTCCAGGGCTCTGCCCAAACACTTGCTGGGCTCAGGGACCCTTCTAAAGGGTCCTGAACCTTACAGTGGGGAACATTATGGCACTTCACAGGGGATTAATGAGCCTAATGCCTGCCCCACTTCTCCACATGTTGGAAACAGCCTAGAGGACCGTGCTGTGTGTCTCCACCCGTCCCCCCATGCCTAAGCCTACAAGCATCATGGGCACATACCTGGGCTGGGCACAGCGGAGGAGAACAGATTCACGCCATGGTCCTTGGGACGAGCGTAAGGGGCAATGACATCTGCCGTAGCGTTGCCCCACTCAGCCACCCTGCTTGGGGCCACGGCCAGGGGAGCAGCATGGGGCCACGCTGTCTCTGCCCACAGACCCACGGCCACCCAGGCACTGGCTGCTGGCAGGGGCAGAGGGGACATGCCCAGGCTGGGGGAAAGGAAGGGATGACCATAGTCCCATGGTCAAAATTTGCAGACTGATCCCAGGAACCTTCTCAAATCCTGACACATCCCATAGCCACCGTCTGCTGGCAGACCTTGCTGCTGGAGAGAAAACCCACTCATCCCCCAGGCTATGGTAGAGAAATGGGTATTTCCCAGGGTCGAGGACAAAAGGATGGATGAGGACCCTGAACATCAGCATTGTGCATAGGGCTGGGGCAAATTTCAGGTCTGATCTCTGCATGTCTAATGGGAAGAGATGCCTCCCCGCACAGGCTGTTCCACTGCAGCGGGGACAAACTCAAATGCACGCCAAGGGAGGCATGCAGATGCCAGCATAATTAGCCACAAAATAGACTTTTCAGTATCACACAATGACAAAGAAAAATAAAAAAGGCCTGCGTGCTGATAATTCCTCAGCGCGCCTCGGTGACAAGGAACTGGGACAGCCCTGAGCTTCCACTGAGCCAGAGGAAAATGTATTTTTAAAAAGCAGATTATCTGGTTAAACAGAGGGCAGGGGGCTGAGCCGAGAGATAATGGGGGTGTCTGTGACAGCTTTATTAGGAAGTGCCTAATGTCGGAGCAATTTCACGGCAGATCTCAGAGCACAGGCTGACTCCGGGAGCTGCGGTCTCCGACACGGAGCCTCGGCGGCACTGTCAGATGGGCTTAGACGGCAACTGACCCCGGCACCTTGCTGCAGGAGACAATGAAAGTGGCAGGCATGCTTTGCAGGGGGTCGCCAGCCCGAGGGTACTCCTGGGGTATCACCTGAGGGGTGGGATGGGCCAGCAATGTATTCATTAGCCATCCTTAGAAGTAGGATCAGCTTTGCTGGCCTGAAAAGAGGGTCACACTTGGAACCACGGGGCAGTGCCATTGCCTCTACTGTCAGCACCACAGCCTTGGCCCCCACAGCTCCTGGGCTCAGCGGGCACAGGGTAAGACCCTTCCTTTGCCTCGCAGATGCCTCCCAGGATGCTCTCACCTGCCTGTTCTCCTTGTCTTTTTTCAGGGTTTCCTCGCTGTTCCTGTCTAATTCCTTGCTGTGTCACCTTCTCATACGGTGCAAAGACCCTGCAAAGCTGGCAGGGCATCCATGCAGCCTATCCCAGCCAAGGACAGACCCCATCACAACCCCAGGACATTCTGTATCCAGGTCCTGCAGAGGCATACCACATCCAGCTCTGGGGGTCCTGCTGCCCACTCTGGCAGCATGGCATGCCCCACACGAGCATCAGCTGGCACTGACCCCTGCAGTGCTGGGCACCCAGAGATTTGGGAGCGCACAGCTCCAGGGTGCACAGGCAGTACTTTGCTGGGATGCCTGTGTGCCCATGCGGCATGTACTTTCCTTCTCTGGGCTCTTCTGCCAGGGCAGGGGTCCAGCCTGGCATCAGCATGGGGTGGACCAGTAGTGGGGTGCTCACCACTAAGAAACCTGCACTGGGAGCATCCCATTCCCAGGGAGGAGCTAGCAATGCAGGGTACCAGAGAGCATGCATGAGACAAGACTTTGCCAGCGTGACTCCTGGCCTCGGTCTCTGGGAGCAGCTGTAATTGGGAATGGTGGCACTTGAACCAGTCTCTAATCCCAGATTTTACATGAGCTGAACAGGTCCTGATCAGCTTGCTGGGGGCTTATGGTGGGATTGACAGCCACTCCCACACCCCCGGCCAGCCAGGGCAGCCCCAAGCAGCTCCCATCATCCAGGCCAGGGCTTCCCTGTGAGAGGAGGGCAAGCTCGGATGCTGGGACTGGTGCTTAAACATGCCCGGCCATGGCTCTGTCCACGAGCATCAGACGGAGGATGTAAGTCTGGGTCTCCGGGAACAAAAGGCTGCAGCGCCTCTGCCCCCAAAGCTGCCAGCTCAGCGTGAGAGGACTCCCCAAGGCGCAGGGGAGCCAGCAATGAAGCTGTCTCTGACAAGGGAAACTAAAGATGTAAGTGGGAGCATGAAATCACGGGTGACAACCACAACAGGGGCAGCTCCAGACAGGAGGTGGGAGCAGGAGCTGTGCTGCATCCACCCAGGAGGCTCTACCACCTTTGTAGAGAGCGGTGCCTGCGGTGGTGGGGTGGAGGACCAACGTACGGGATGGAGACAACCCCGGCGTTGGCCCTGCTGCCTGGTGGTGCTCTGCCCCTCGTCCTTCACTGGCACTGGGTGACACGTTGCCCCAGTCCTGGCCGTGCTGCAGCTTGCAGACTTCAGGCACTGGAGCTTGCTGCCTATTGCTGCGACCCCAAATGAAACGCATTGAGCCACAACGGGGATCGCAGCACCCAGCGTGTAGATTTGACAGGGGGTGGGGGCAGTTGTTGACAGACGAGCCCAAAACCTGCCTGCCATTTTCCCCTGTGCGAGAGCTCATCTTCCTTGGGCTGCCGGCCTGGGCAGTCAAGTTGGATAGAAAACGCTTGTTAATTTCCCCGTGAAAGTGTTTTCTGTGCCGTTATCAGTTTAACCCGGATTGCCTGAGCCATTACACCATTTTGTCAAACCCCCGGAGCTGCCGAGTGCACTGCCTGTGCTGGTGGGGATGCTGCCCCGCAGCCCCCCCATCACCTCCTCCCACCTCCCAGCTCCACATTTCCCCTTTGTGCGCCTCTGAACAAGGGCGCCAGAATTTAGCCACCCTCTCTTTCAACTTTTCCCCTCTCTCCTTTCCCCCCCTCTGTAACAAATCAGTGAAAAGAGGGAAGAGAAGAGGCTCCAATGACAGATGGAGCTGGCGCTATCATCTCTCTTAACTGTCACCGAGAAAATCACACGGCAGCCACTGAAATTCAAATTAGAGTTTTGCTGAAGCTGCTAAAACTCATCAAAAGATATCTTTGAAGTCCACTGGCAGGCTGGTCATTTCTTTTAAATTAGTCCCTGTTGAAAATGAAATTGCAGGGAGTTGGTGTATTAGCATATTGGAGTGCGAGAGACAGCATAATACTGCCTTTCCAGGGAGCAGAGACAGTTTGCTCCTGCACAAAGACCGCACTCAAACCGGGCTCTTATTGCATTAGGGTAAATGAACGAGTCATTTCAAAGCTCCCCATTAAGGGGGACGGGCTGGCACTCGGAGAGAAGACGGCAAAGACAGGTCAGTGCTGTCCCCGCATTCGTGCCCTCAGAGCCAACCTCCCGGCCGCAGCATCGCAAGCCCATGCAAATGAGGAGCTGCCTCGTTAGCAGAGCTAGCTCGGTGACAAGGGGAGAGGGGCTTTCTCCAGTCCCAATCCAGGGACTGGTGGTTCCCAGAGTTGATGTGATGTGTGGGACGTGCAGCCCATCACAGGTCTCTGTCGGGGGGGGGGGATGCAGAGCCAGGATCAGTCCCATGAAAGCAGGTCCACTCCCCTGAACGCTGGCTTTCTCCATGCTGTGTTTTCTTCCAGCACCTTCCAGAGAGACTGGAGTCAGCACCGCACCGCCCCAGATCTGAGCCCCAAGGAAGGGTCCTGGAGATCACCAGACCATCCCTGGGAAGCTGCAGCAGAGCCAGCAGGAGCCAGGGCAGATCATTTGGCACTGGTTTGAAAAGAGGGTCAGTCCTAGTAGCGGTTCCTCCTAACCTGAACCTGTGTCTCGCATCTCAAAGGTGCCTGTCGGAGATGAGCGCAGACATTCATGGCCTCCAAGGTCCTCGTGAGCCAGAGCATGGTGGGACTAAGGGAAGCACCCTGAGACACTGGAAACCAGTGGCTGGCCACAGTGGGGTGGTGGCCAGTGGCCCCAAGAACAGCTGTAGCATCTCCCACTAGTGAATATTTCTCAACATAGACAAAATTGGGTTGACCTCCAGCACCAGCTCAGTCCAACCCAGGCATTTGCCCAGAAATAATGGCCCTTAGGATGAGTACCAACCCTCCTCTCTCCTCCCAGGCTTTGCACCAGACCATCCTCCCCTCACCGCAGGGGCTGCGCGCAGCATTGCTGCCTACCCAGGAGGCAGACAATCACTGTTGGCTCTTTCCACTGCCCTGCTAGCCCTGTTTCCTCTGCTTGCCCTGAATCTCTAAGCAGAGGTTTCCCTGTCAGTCCAAAACCTTCAGATGTCAGCTGCTTTTGGATAGAGCTGTTTCTTTCATTACTGAGCTGATGTGATGGGATTTTGAGTGGCACCACTTACACTCCTGCGTCTTTACACATAATGTCTTCGAGCCAAGAGCTATCGGCTGCAGATTTCACACGGCTCTGAGAGGGGTTGGGAGCAGGTCAGAGGTGGGAAGTGTGGCCAATTCCCCCCTGAACTGCAGGAGAAGACAGAGTAGAACTTGCCCCAGAGCATGTAACCTGTGACGTTTTCCTGGGCTAATGCAAATCGCACCAACACAGACGGGGACATGAGCTCCCGCCATCGTGAGCACACGTGGCACTTGCTGAGCAGAGGCTTTCGCTGCAGGTTTCGTTAGAAAGGTCGCTGCAGCCCAGGGCTGAATGTCTCTTCTAAACTGTTAGCTGCTTACTGTGGATTTGCCCTGGATTTCTGAAAAAGGGGCACAAGGACACAGGGATCCGATCTAACAACTGCACCATCAGGGTGCATAGTGAAAAGGTTTTTCTCCACCATCTTGGTTAGTTTGTGGCATTTGGCTGCATTTCCCATCCACGGCCAGGTCCAACACCAAAGTGTCTGGGTGTGGTGTGGACTTCCTGGGTGTCATGCAGACTCTGTTGTGCATAGCCCACCACCCCGATTTCCCAGGTGGAGCAGCAAGCAGGGAAGCCAGTGACAGCGTTATGTGTTTCTGCCATGCGATTCAAAATCCACCGGGCAGGAGGAGGGCCTGAAGCAGCAACTGCAGCTCACTAAGGGTCATCAGCGCCCAACTTGGAAGGAGCAGCAGTGCCCAGGGATCACTGGGCACATCCACCACTGTTGCTTTTGGCAAGCTGGTGGCCGGTGGGTCTGCAACTGGTGGTATCACATCCTTGTCACCTGGGCAAGGCGCTGCCTGAGCTGGAGGTTCAAACCTCTGATCCTGGTTTATAGTGCCTCACCTCGTTCCCTTGCATTCCCCCCAAACCCACTTTGGCTGCCAGCAGCCTGGACAGGAAAGCAGTAGGATGGCCAGAAAGCCACGCCAGAAACAAATTTCTTGCAGCTCTGGGCTCTTAATTGCCCCCTCTCTAAGATGATACCAGAGGCCAGGATGCTGCAGGCTCCGATCACTTTGCTTTTCCCGTTGCAGCTCACTGTCCCTTCACTGACACCAGCAGTGCCAGCAAGTGTGTGCCTGGGGCAAGGGCAGCAGCATCCTGCCCCAGCTGGGGCCGACATCTCCATTGCTCGCCCTGAGCACCAAAACCCACCAGGCATCAGTAACAATAGCTGCCGTGCTCCTTATTGCTGCCGTTGCAATGCTCGGCTCCCAAGACACCGGCTGCAACGGGAGAGGAGGAGGCAGTGCAGGGGCCTCTGTTCCCATATCAAGCACATGGAGGATTGCTCCTTTCATCTGCTCCATGCGATGAGAGGAGCAGCTGGTGCCTCCTCCGATCCATCCCTGCCCCTCTGCCTCCTGTCTTGGCAAACACGCCCTGGCCTGGTCATCCAGCCGGGGCGTTAATTGGAGAGCAGAGAGGATGGCAGGGAAGGGGAGAGCCTGGACTTGGCAAGGCACAGCCACCGTCATTAACTTTTCATTGCGTCTGCCACTTCCTCTTAGGGAGAAAGGCTTTAAACATCACCGTTTTCTGCTTTAACAACCAAAGAGGCAGCCACGTGCCGAGCAGTCCTTGCGTTGCAAGCCCAAGCCTGGAGAGGTTTCCAGCTCAGCCCTTGCACGTGGGGATTGCAAGAACGGGCAGGGTCCCACCATCCTGGTGTCCACTCCCCAAATACCCCCTTTTACTGAGCCTAGAGAGCCTCACTTCCTCCGTGACTTGGCAAGCCCAAGAGAAGGACGGGATCGTTTCCCTGGGGGATCACATGGGCTGGAGGAGGAAGTGGGCAATGCACATCCAGACCCAGACACAGACACACTGTCAGTCCAGGGACCAGCATGACGGCCACAATGTCCCATGAGCCACACATCAGGAAGCGATCTTGAGACTTCTCCATTTAAACCTGCTTGGAAAAGATCCTGTTGATAAGCTCAAAATGCAGGAAATTGATGTAAAAACACAGTGGGAGACTGGATGAATGGGAAGGGGATTTTATTTAATGTCATTTCCAAGATGACCCCACCCACTAACCCCCAGCACCCACGAGTGTCCAAGTGGTCTGGGCAGGATCACTCGTGTGTGACAGAGGGAACACGGGATGTCAATGACCCCATCTCCAGCACCAGTGATAACAAACTGGCTTTAACACCCTTTGGGAGGCAACGGTGATTACAGGGTGATCTCTCACCTTGTTCTGCATGTCTATGGCTACAGCCTTCCTTCCAGAGGTCTTTCCCAGGATTAGCTCAACTAACCCCCTCTGCTGCGGGCTGTTCCCCAGGGCAGGGCAGAAAGGCGGGTTTTGCAGGACAGGTATGGAGGGAGAAGCCCAGGTCTTGAGCTGTTTGCAGGGGGGCATCTGGTCTGTGCCCTGTGGGGAAGGAAGAACTGGTCCAAATTTCTGCAGGCTGGTGAGGATTTACCATCTGCTGCTCCAAGGGGACCTTCAAACCCACGCACACAACCTGAGGAGAGCATCCCTTCAACATCTTGCTCAAAGAAAGGATTTGTCAGAGAGGCAAACATAGTTTCACAGTGTCCATGAAAAGCTTTATCACCCATTTGGGTTTGGCATCAGCCTTGTGTCTGGTGGTGAATAACCCAGGGTCCACGGGGGCAGCTTGAGAGGCAGAAATTGGGTGACTGCACCATGAATGCAGATATGTAACTAGAAAACAAAGATCTCTTTAATGCTACCCAAGAAAGGAGCCACGATCTCCCGAAGAATTAATGGCAAGAGCAGCTCCAGCTGCGCTGGGCAGAGGGAATCACCTGCTCGTCTGTCTGCTGGGGGTCTGACATTTATCTGCATAGGGACAGTTGGGTCTGGCTTGACGGATGGCCTTGCAGCAAGCTCCCAGAGCTACATGTCTCGTTGGGCTGGATCCCTGTAATGAAGTCTGACAGCACCCTCAGATCTGCTCTACTGCTCAGCATTATGTTAATGAGGGGGCAGATGAAAAAGAAAACTACATATATCTTATTTGCCCATTCCAGAGATAAATAAACAACCCACTAACAGGATAGAGCAGAGGTTGCAAAGGCTGGCGCAGGGCCGCATGCCGCATAGATAGGCTGGTGCAGCACATCACGACTCTTATCACAGGTACTGCATCATTGTTCTCCTTCCAGAAGCAGAAATAACATCTGCAAACAGCACGGGCCCAGCAAATACCCCTCAGACCCCACAAGCACGTGACGGACTATGAACGAGTTTTCCATCTGCAGCTGGGAGACAAGGAATCACCATCTACCTGTCGAAGCACAGCCCAGCTCTGAACAAAGAGATCCTGAGCTTCTCTGCTCTGATGGATCCGGAGGGGTCACTTTAGAAATTTTGAGACTTCTAAGTCCTATTTTTCTTTAAAGAGGCATTTTTGCCCAAGCCAGCCATTTCATACTAATGGCTCTGAGATTAGCAAATCAGCATTTTCTATGAGGAAAAAAAAAAAAAAAAAAAATCACTGTCCAGCCCCAGTCATCCTCCTCCATCCTTGATCCCATTGAAGATGTTGAAGCCTGTCAAATCCAGCAGGCACAAAGCACAAGTTGGAGGGTTCCACACCTCTGCCATGTGTCCATGGTGAGCTCACCAGACATGCTCACCAAGCACCTCCTCTTTTCCTGAATCCCTGGACACGAGACCATCTTGGTCTTCTCCTCCCCCCTCCTGCAGTGCTGTCACCCTCAGCCATCCTCGTGGTCTGGCTCTGCAGGGCAGGAGAGCCACGAGCCCTGAGCCCTGCCTCTGCTCCACTTGCCAGGGATGGACACCTTGGTGGTCCTTGATGCAGCCAACATGCAAGCAGACTGTTAATGCCGGTGGCTGTTCACAAGAATACATCCCTCACGCGGTGACAGGGCCAATCAATACGGTGGCTGCTCTTTAGCAATCCCTGGCAGGGAGCGACAGCCCTCCCAGCACTATCTGCCAGCCAGGCAGCCGCTCGTCTGCAGGATGGATTAGGGGACAGACTGACAACGGGTGGCTCTTCCCCTGCCACTGCCACCCGCACATACAAATCGCAGCCCTGCTGCACGGCCGCAGCAGGGCAGCCTGGAAATAGATGAGGATGAGGCACAGGGACCAGGTCACACATCCCTTGCACGCAGCCTTACACCCTCACGTGTGCGGCTTGGGATGTGCTGGAGGACAGTGTCGGCTTTCAGAGGGCCACCCTGATCCCGAGACCCCACGGAGCACCACGTGCTCCCAGGACACTGCACAGCACAGTGGGACAACCCACAACCGCAGCTGTGCTGGGCCCGCAGAGCAGCCCTGGGCACGTGGCAGAGGGTCACGGCACGATGCCACCAGCACCGATCCATGCAAGTCATGTGCAATCCCACTGTCAGCGGGAGGCAGATGAACACCAGGAAGCAGGCGTTGTGGTCAGGAGCAAGAAAAGGTTTTAGGTCAGCACCATGGGTTTAAATTTGCTTAACCTGATTGCTGCAGAGCCCAAACCAACAAACCCCTTATAACAAACCAAAGCTACAGAGATGCAGACAGCCGGGCCAGGCATTGCTCCCAGAAAGTCCTATGTCCATTCCATTGCACAATGGATCTGGGTAACTCCAGCACTCTGGCTTCACCCTGGTTCCTCAAAAGGCCCTTTGGGATGGTCCCACCTCTCCACAGCAGTTGCTCTTTGCATGGACCACATGCATCTCTCCTTCCCCTGCCTGCACCAGTGCTTGGTACCCAGCTCTTCTCCACCCAAACCCCTGCATGCCACCAAGCTGTGCTGGTCCAGGGATGTGGCTCTTCCCTGGGGCGTGTGACTGGAGCCAGCAGCAGGGTCCTGAGGGACCATGCATGGCCAACGGGAGACCAAGGAGCCTAGCAATCCTGATGCTGCCCTGCTCCTGGGGCTCCCATGGGCAAAAGGAGTCAGGGAAGAAAGGAGCAGAAAAATCTCCCGCTGTCCCCACAGGTCCCATTGGAGCAAAGGACCAAGGGCTTGACACGGAGTCTGCGGGGCTGGCAGCATACTCCAACAACTGCTCGTGAAGCGGAGAAGAACCAGGGAAGGCAGCCAAGCCTGTCCCAGGAGAGCCCATCCCTGTTCAAGAGCAGAAGCACGTCGGAGCCTCTTTGTTGTCTGCTGATGGGAGGGAGCACGACATCCCTGTGGAGGTGGATGCCACTGCCAGGACACGATGCAGAGCTGCACAGTGGGACCACATCGGCACACTGGTGCAGGGCCAAGATGACTGGTCTGGCCAGGGCAGCGGTGGAAGCTTGCAGGGATGATGTTTTCACTGGTGCAGTGCTCCCAGGACAAACCTTGCAGCACTGAGACAGAGTGTCAGGACGGTGCAGTGTCTGACCAAGTGAAAGCCTCTTCCTCGGTGGGAGAGAGGGGGACGAGATTGGATAGTGGGTGAACCAAAGCAATGGGACCAGCTCAGGAGACTGGGAGAAACAGCTGCAGATGCTAAATGTTGTAATGCATCTCTCAGTCCGAGCCAAATCCCAAACCAGTGCCAATATGTGACAAAATACGCTCCTGCCACAGCTGCCTCTGGGTGCAGGCAGGGAGCTGCAGTGACAGCACAGAGGTGCCCAGAGCACGCCCTGCCGAGGAGCAGCATCCAAACTGGTAAAAGGCTGGAAATAAATCCTGAGAGCTCTTCTGTGGCTCTTAGCAATGATAATATTGTTATTTAGTAAAGATCCCCAGCTTTTCCATGTGCCACAGGATAGCACAGGCCATCCCAGTGTTCATATAAGGGATCTGCTGCTGCAGACCTGCTTCAGTGGAGAGGTATCAAGTGAAAATACTGTTAGATGGGACAGCAAAACTGCACCTACATGGAAAAGTCTGAAACAGCATCCCCCCCCCCAGCATCCTTGAGCAGTCAGAAGCAAAATGTGTTGATTCTGGTGAAATTGCAGAAAATAGTTTAAATGCAACAGACGTTCCTTGTACAACCCAAGCCAGAAGAGATGGTTTTGGGCACCAGGTTTCTGGGCCACCTTCTGCTGGAGAAGCAGAGGCATCTTCCAGATCCAGAGCAGCGCTTGGCTCCAGGGAAAGGGCCCTGGGATCCCTGTCCTGTGATGCTGGATCTCAGCCCCTCTGGGCTCTCTGCGAAAGCAGGGAAGATGGAGAGCAACATTATTAAGCAAATTAACTTTGTGCCAGAGTAGAAAGGCCACTGAAGCATCTGCTGTGTCACAGCTGGAGCAGGGAGCCTGCCCTGAGCAAGGTGGACCTTGCTACGATGCAGCAGGTATCATTTGACTCTCACTAGCTGGGTACCGTGTCTCCCCCCCATCATTTCAAAGAGACAAAGAGAGGAGACTGTCTCTTCCTCCTGAAAGATAAATGCCTCCAGATTGTAGCCACTCGACAGGTCCACTAAAATTCATCAGTTCTGACTTGAAATGAAAGCTGTAATAAATCTCCCCGTTGAATAGGAGATCAAAGGCAGATCATTAGAGCTCTTGGATTACCCAGTGAGAGTGCACTTCCATCAGCTGCTGTGCTGCTGGTTCCCCTGTGTCCAGAATGACCCCTTCGACGGTGGAGCTTTGACTCTAAAGAAAAGGACAATTTCCCTTGGAAATGGTCTGGGCTGTGCCCCTCTGCTCTGCTCACCTCTCCCCGACTGCTCTCAGGCAGCTTGCTCTGCACAGCTCATGGCCGTGTCCTCAGCAGCTGTGCTGGTACAAGCTGCTGCACAGCACGGAGGGGACATTGCTCCACCACAGAAGACAGAGCAGAAGAGCTCGGTGTTGGTGCAGCCCTCAGGGAAAGCTCTTCCCCACATTACAAACTTCCTGCATCTTCTTCCCAGGGAAGGAAAATCCCACCCCCCCAAGCTCTGGAAACAATCCCAACTCCGTTGCCCTCCATTAATTAAAGGCAGACCCCAAGCCGCAAGGTAGAGCCTTGTAACACTTCAGTGGGACCAAGTGTCCGTATCACCCCTGGCTCTGCTGAGATGTCTAAGGACATTGTGCTGATTTTGCACGCCGCTCCGTGAGTCTCAGTGAAGAGTTTGCTGACCTGTGCCTACCGGGGATCAGGAGCAATCCCCATCTCAGCCTCTCCAAACTCATTTGTTAGTAGCAGCCTACGATATGGCAATGGTCCTCATAGGCTGCACAGGGAAAGTTGTCCCCTTTTCCTAAATCTGTGTGGGCTAACCCCTTCTCTCTGCTTGCACGATGAGATCTCAAACTCAGACAGTGCCCTGGGCTTTCTCCTTCCCTGATTTCAACCTCAGTAGCTGTCTTCTTGGTGCCACATCCAAGCTGGCATCTGCTTGTGGGTGCAGGGAAAGGTTGTGCAGCAGGAGCAGAAGACAAAGGAGGTTTCAGACTGCAGGTGGTGACATCCTATCAGCCAAAGAGCTGCTTGTCCACCCTTCCTGGCTCCTTGGTCCTGCTGGGGATGATCCTTTCTCAGCCTAATGCTGATTTGGTGAGACAGTTGTACCTGAGCCAGCTGGAAGGATGCTGGACAGTAGATACATCAGGGTCAACCCTGATTCTCTAAGTGGTTTTATTTCTCTAACTACTTAAGTCAAGTTGGTCTTTCCCAATGCCCTGGCCTGTACACTGATGGATTTTTTTCCCAGAACAAGCTGGCAAACATCATCGGACATCCCTCACTCAGCACAGGAGAGACCCACCACTTTGCTCCACGTCTGGGTGCAGTAGAGCTGGGACCAGGCTCATGGGCCACCTGCCCAGCAGTGCCTGGAGAGCCCAGGAGGACAGCTGAGGGACCAGCTCAGGAGCGAGGTTTATCTCCGCACAAAACGTGTCGCACTCGACAGAGTGAATTTCATTCCTGGAGAGATTTCCCCCCCCCCCCCCCCCGAGACCAGGTTTGCTGAGCTTAGCTCTGAAATGAGGGACCATAATAAGTCCATTAGCTTCAGAGGAGTTATCCTGAGCACACAGTTCGACCTGTGATCCCTCATTTTACAAAGGGCTAAATGCGGAGAGGATGTAACGGTGGAAGTGAGAGACCCTCTGCCATTTTACACACAGGAGAACTTGGCTGTGATGTGAAAATCAGCACTGGGGGTGAAAACAGGGTTACGTGGAACTGGTTTCACTGTCAGAAATGCGCGGTCCTGGCAATCGAGCTTCTCACGTAATAGCTGCCCTTCTGTACTGCAGGACAGGGAATGGGGTGTCTTACGCTAAAGGGTGTCGGAGACACAGGGTGCATGTGCTGGGGGTGTCCCATGATGTGGGGAGTCCTGCAGCTGGGTGCCCCGTACCCAACAGCATGAGGTATCCTCAGACACAGGGTACCCCACAGCACGGGATGTCCTGAGGATGTGGGTGTTGATACAGGACACCCAGCACCCTGAGAAGAGGCACTTTGGTTTGATTTTTTACTGGTTACTAGCCCGGCTGGCTGCTGGAAAAAGTCTGCAGCTGGGAAGAAAGCAACAAAAAGTGTCCCAGTGCTGGAACTGCGATAATGAAGAAACAACCCTGCAATTTGTAGCTGAGCTCACAGTTTTGGAAGCCGATCTCATGGCTTTTGAAGTGCAAACCGGCACAACACACGCCCCCCCATTGACCAGCTCACCGCCGAGAAAAGCCCACAGCCCTTTGTGTCACCTCCATCGCAGGAGGTTTCCCGGACCCCCGAGCAAAGCCCCCGCCGGACACTCCTGCAGACGAAACTGCTGAGCGAGATCAAACGTGAGCCATTCCCCAGGCTCCCCCCCGCCTCCTCCAGCTGCCCGGATAATCCCCCAGACTGAAAGGCAACCTGAACCCTGAGTGGTTTCGTGCAACGGGAAACGGAGCTGAGCCCCCGAACCCTCTTTGTGCTGGGATAATGGTCACGGTGCCTTACATCCCCATGCCATCCCACTCCCCGCCGGCACCGGCCAGGAAGATGAGCTCTGGAGCTGTCACCGCTCGGAGCTTCAATCCGGCATAAACCAAACTTTTTGTTTAAGGTAGTAGTTAAAAAAAAAAGGGAAAAAAAAAAAAAAAAAGCAGCATATGTCTTTGATCTTGAATAAAGCTTTTATCACAGAGCCTTCAGTCCCGGTGAGCAAAGGGGATTATCTTTCTCTCGCACAAAAGTTCACCTCCTGGTGCAGGTCACGGGAGGAAGATTTCACTGGAGTGGGAGGCGTTTTCTCCGGGGCATTCACCCCAAGTCCAGCAGCCAGCCCGTCCCAGGGAAGGCTTTTTATGAGCTAACCTACTGCCTCAAACCCTTTCAGATGCAAAGGGAAGGAAAAAAAAAACCAGCTCCGAATGAAGGAAGCGGGTGCAAACTACTGACAATCGCTGCCAGCCTCATTTAGCAGCAGAGACCTCAGGCCAGCATCCCGCCGGCTATCCTAACTCCCAGCAAAGAGCCAGGACTCAAAGAAGTCACCTAGGCTGCGTCCTGACCCAAACCCCAGCCTGCATGCAGCAAGAGTGTGGGCTGAATTTTGTCTTGCCCCGGGTACGGTCTGGATCTGGCCTCTGGCCGTCCCCAAGAAGCCGTTCCCCACGCAGGGCAGGCTGGACCACGAGGATCATCTCTTTACCCATCGATAGGTTAATGCAAAAGGTGCTCGATGCCTGCACCACGCATAATTGCTCTCATTATTGACGCACTGGGCAAGCTCCCTGCCTGTACATCAGGCAGGCAGTTCTGTATAACGGGGTTTATCACCGGTGCCTGGAAGCTGCTGCCCACTCCCAGGGTCCGGCCAGAGGTGTGGGCAGGAGGCAGCATCAGCAGCGTAGTGCAGCCTGCCCAGGAGGGCACGCATGCATGGCGGGGGTCCCGAGGGGCAGCACCCACATCCGCTCGCAGCCGGGAGCCGCAGGGAGCAGAGCGCTGCCCGCCGCCTCCGAGGCCGCAGCCGGGAAGGAGGGGTGCGGGGGGTGGGGGGGGGAAGTGCTGAGTTCCCCGCTCCCGGGACATTAATCGAAGTGACAAATACGCCTTGACATCAATTATGTTGCTTTCTTGTTCAGCCAAGAAGTAATTAACTTAAGTGAAGCAATTAGGTAAACTTATCAAGTGAGGTTTGCAGTACCTTAAGCAAACAGCTAATTGGGCTGTGAAGGGAGGGGGGATAAAAGGGGATGGGGACGACACACCCGAAGGAGCCCTGGGGGTCCCCAGGGGCTGAGGCTGCCGCAGTCATCAGTTCAAGGGGCAGCTCCTGCAGCGGGAGCGAAACATCCCCCCTGGCCTCGTACCTCCGACACACCCTGCATCCAGAGCGGGTCCTGCTCCCCCCTCGGCGCCCCTCCTGCTTGTCTCAGGGCGCAGGCGAGAGGAAAAGTCACAGCCCCAGGGGTCTCCTAAGAGCAGAGGTAAGATAAAGCAATCGATGGGGAACCCCACCGTGTACAAGAGATTCAGACAAACAGGTCTCAAAGTGTTTGCTGATAATAGCAGGTGAGGCAGAGGATGGAGAAGGATGCTCAGTGATGCTGGATTCCCTTCAGGGACAGCAAAGGCACGACTGTGTCTCACTCCCAGCCTCCTACACCAGAGGAGCAAGCGAAAGGGTTGGGATGGTCTGCTGGGACAGATGGTGATGGGGCAGTGTCCCACGGGGAGGTGGGACGGCAGCGTGGAGAGAGGTGCTGGACTAGGAGTCCCCACGGCCCAGAAACGCTCCTGGAAGCCTCCCTGCTCCCGGGACCCGTCACATTAGAAAAGACTTAAAACTCTGCAAAAGCTGCCTGGAGAAGAATGACAGAGGGTCAGAGCAGCCAAGCCACGCACCAGCCTCCTGTCATGAGTGGAGATGGATGCCGTCCCCCCCAGGGCCAGCGCCGCCTCCTCGGGCAGCGGGTGCATCAATGTGCTGGTCTGGGTTACGGTCACTTTCAAACACTCTTTAAAATTTTTTTTCTCCATGGTGCCTCTAGCCCATTTTCCTATCTTTCAAGCCACTGAACTACTAAATTTTCAGATTTAATTTCCAGATTTCAGCAGAATCCATGGCACAAGCCGCTTTTAAAGTTTGCTAAGGTGTTGAATCAAAATGCAATACTATAAATCATTAATGCACCCCTGTGTCGCAATGAAGCTGGAATATCTTAATCACTGAATAATGAAGTCAATACTCACAAATCTCAGCTGTCATTAAAAGATCTGCATGCCTCTGTGTGCTCAGCAGGAGAGGAAATGTTGCAAGTGGACTGGATTTGCCCACTGGAAGTGCAGCCAGGAGCACCACAGCGGCGGTGGGACACAAGGGGCTGGCTTTGGCAGCCCTGTTTTGTGATGGGCAGCAAGTCAGCACCCTTTGTGGTACCTGCTATTCAAGCAGCATGATTGCTGTAAGAAATAAAGTCAAGCTAACCCATCGCATGGTTCCTGGGTGGGAATAACAATGGCCTGAGTGCATTACGGCTTGGACAAGCAAGGGGTTTTCAAAGTGAACACTACCAGGCTGCTTGTCTGGGTACCACGAGTTTTCTCCAGCCCCACTGACAGACTGGAGCTAGCCCAGAGTGGGAACGTCCTGCATACGAGGCCAGATACCGTCCTAGAGCTGGAGGGGCCCTGGAGACAGCAGGGTGGAGAGAATCAGAAAGGGCAGATCTGGAAGATGGTGAACAGAAGGCAGAAGGGCAAAGTTAAAACAACTCTGCAAATGCTGGGACATGCCTGCAGGCAGCAAGAGACGCTGTGTCCCCGGCACAGATGGAGCATGTGGCTTGGAGCTGCGGCAGCAGCGTGGGGAGGAGGACGGTCGGCCCTGCCAGGGGAAAGGGGGACAGGCATCAAGCATTACCAAGAAAGACCAGATTCCTCAAAGAAAGGAAACCACTGGCAGGACAGCGTCAGGCTGGCAAACAGCCACAGCCAGCACGGAGGCTGGACACAAAGAGAAGTGCCGATATCTCTGCCTGCCCCCAGTTAGGGTGTTCATCGTGATGCACAGCTCAGGCGCATGGTCCCACTGCTTGTAGGACCTACCTTGTGGTGTCTTGCACTGTGACAACAACCCTGAGGCCCCAAAACTGGGGGCTGCCATCCAGCCAGATGTCTGGGTACTCGTGGAACCTGCAAAGTCAGATTAACATCAATGGGACAAGAGAGCAGCGTGGTCCAGCATGGGGGCACCTGTCATTTTGATACCTCCAGAGCTGGGTCCAAATCACATTCACAGTAAGATACAGCTGGTGGGACCTGTGGGAAGAGGTGAAAAACTGCCTCTTCGTTTCTTCATAAACGTAGGAGCAGTTGTAACAGTGCTGATGTAGGGCTACTGCAGTGGGCACAGAGCTGCCAAATGCTCACCTGAAGCACAGGAAACCTCCCTGGCTCTGGAAAGAACAGGTCGAAGTACTGTGCACCAGTCTTTCTGGATCAGTGGCATACCTGGGAGTCAGACATTCTTCCCCCAGCAGCCAGGCGAGACAAACTGTCCACCTCGAGTTGTCCTGCCCCATCCTGTCTTGCCACTAGAATTGCATGGAAGCCCACACCAAAGGTCTCCTGGGCTTGGTCCATTTTTTTCTCTAGCAGGAAAATGGAAGCAGTGCTCTCGAGTTTAGGGTTTGCTTGACACTGCTCTGTGCTGCAGTAGGGAATCCCAGCCAAAGCTATGGACTCAATCCTTGGGGGAAAAATTGGAGAGATCTGCAAAAAAAAAATAATGCAGTCACAGAACTGCAGAGTAGTTGAGGTTGGATGGAACCTCTGGAGATCATCTAGTTCAACCCCCCAGGCTCAAATCCTTGCTGTGCCTTTTTCCTCAGATACGACTCTGCTTCACGGTGTTTGAGGCCATGACTTCACAGGTGGAGCATCCTGGAGTGTGTATGTCCAGAGCTGGTCCCCTGGACATGAGGGGCCTGGAGTAAGTCCTGCCAACCAACCCCTAAATTCATCTCGACCTGGGCAACCCTCACAGGCTTTGCAGCAGTGTAACAGGGTTTGGCTCTCCAACAGGGATGACCAAAACATTTACATAAAAACTGAGGGGGCTACAGTGCTGCGAAGGGATTTCTTTCCCCATCAGGCTGCAGCAGAAGTGTTTGTGTGGGTGGCAGAGGATTTTCACCTTTGGAGCATGAGACCAGCTGCTTCTGAAGAGAAGACCCTGAACAAGCTGGACCAGTGTGGCAAATCCCGTTTCCTCATCGATTTTCTTGAAGGATGCTCTGGAGGAAGCTGGGTGTATGTATTCATGGGAGCAAGGGATATTAGAGACTCGTGCAGTGAGATTATAACCGACACCAAAGGTCGTTCTCTCCTAAACCCCTCTTTTCAGGCGTTAACAACTTTAAAAAAAAAAAGAAAAAGAAAAAGAAAAAGAAAAAAAATAATTCTTTGTGCTGGAGATGTCTCAGGCTTCATCACAGATGAATGGGTTTTTTGGGGAAAACTGAGACGAAATCTCCGTGGATGTGTTCTGCATTATCTGAGCTTAAAAAAAAAAAATAAAAAAAAAATGCTGGGGTGGGGGGAGCACTCCCTGGTAATACTGTCTGTCATAATCCTCTTCTTCCATCATCCTGCCCAGCAACAGCCGCTCTGCTCTGTCACTGCTCCTCCTACGAGACCAGGCACCGACGCAGCCTCGTGTGAGCACTCCCCCTGCTCCCCCCAAACCCTGCTGGAGCCATCCGGAGCAGAGCAGGTGGGTGCACCAGGACACCCACGCATGCCCGTGAGATGCCCTTCTGGGCCATCCCTTGGGCCAGCAGCTGGAAGACTCTGCTCCCCCACACACCTCCCCGTTGCCTTCAGGGGAAGTTTCCAGGCTGTTTCCCTGTGCCCAGCACCAACGGGGCTGGTGGGCGATACCAGGACAAGGCAGGAGGTGCTCGGTCTCAACAGGGTTGGGAAAGGAACCCTGGACAAGGTCTGCCCAGCCCACGCAGCCCCATGCACAGAGCAGGGAGAGCTCAGTGATGGCAGGGACGGACACGGCACGGTGGGAAGGCCCAGAAGAAAATGGAGCAACCCACCAACGAGCAGAGACCTGCCCCAAGCAACTGAGACCAGAGGATGGAGATGGCTCCCCAGAGAGGGAGATCCCCCCAGCCCTCAGTGCAGGGACCCCAAGCCAAACAGCTTCTGCAGGTTAAACTGCCAGGCTGCAGCCCCAAAGGTTTGTCTGGGGTCTCTGGAGCGCCAGCAGCGTGGTTTTCCCCATGACAGCCCCGGTGCGGTGGGCTCAGGGCCCCTCAGCAGAGGTGCTCTGGGGAATCAGGGAGCGCTGGAGATGTCAGTAGCGAGCCCTCAGGGCCCCACCGGTGTCCCCAAGCGTCGGGCAGATCCTGCACCCCATCACGAGCTATGGGCTGCCTTCATCCCCCGACCTGCAGCCATTGATCCCAGCTGTTTTCAGATTCTTTCTGCTTCCCATCACAGCAGACAGACTCTCACATTTAAACCAACACCAATTAATCCCCCCCAAATTACAGGTCTGAGTAACACCCCCCCTTGCCCAGGGGAAAGGATTGTTCCCTGGTTCCCCACAGGAGACCTCTCCCTGCAAGCACCTGGCATGATGAGCACAGCCCCAGGAACGGGCTCCTGACACAGAAAAAGGAAATTGCGTTCGATCGCTTCAGCAAGGTGAGCTCCCAGCTCCGCAGAGGGGAAAGGGGAGGTCAGGGTCCCTGCCGGGGCCACAGAGCGTTGGCAGGGGGAAAGCAGCCAGGCAGCTGCGGAGGCAGGGACGCAGAGGTCAGCAGCGTGCCGGGCTGCCTCGGGGCTGTGTCCCATGTTGGCTTGGGCATGAGGCTGCATGGGGACGTGGCTGACACACGAGGAGCACAGGGACTCTGATCACCCCATAGCTTCCCAGAACTGCTCCAAGGCACTCAATCTCTCAGGCATTTGCAGTTCTCCACCAAGTGCTGAATCATCCTTCTGCAATGTTTGCATTAGGCATGCAGGAGCGGTAGAGCCTTTTGTAGTGAGAAACGGGAAGGGGGGGACACACAAGCAACAAGAAATGTCAGTAGTAATGCTCTCGCTGTGCTACCTGCCCTGCGGGCCCTCGTAAGGCTACGCAGAGGAGCGGACAAAGCTTGGGAGTGCATACCCCAGAGGGACACAGGCAAAGAGTTTGGGCACACAGCAAGGCTGATGGTTTGGTTTCTTCAGCATGAAAGTCACTGTGAGCCCCTGGAGCACGCCCTACCTGTCCTCATCCCCCACTAGAGCTGAAGGCAGACCCAGCCCCAACCATGCAAAGCTCCTGGGATCCCACATCCTGTCACCTACCACAGGGTCCCATCAGCTGCATCAACTCCTGGTCAGCTCTATCAACGATAATCGGAACTAGCGATGCCTCACCTCTAAAAAACCAAAGCCCTCTCCAACCACTGAGAAATGGATGAGTAAAAGTGGTTTATTTATTTAGACTTTCAGTAAAACTTGACAGTATCCTGCACTGGGGGATTTAAAATCTTGCAGACTACCCTGGTTACGCACAAGGACACCAGAACTTTTGTGTGTTTAATAGATCTACTGAGATGTGGCAGATAGCAGAGGATTATCTGGGTTAGTCGATGAGAGAGGCTGTAGGGAGCTGCGGAGGGAATTCACTGCTAAGAGAGACCAGTTTCGCTGCAAGGGAAACGTAGTGTTGATAAATGGAAGTTCACACACGCCATAGGGATCATCTGACCTACTCCTGCGTATTGCCAAATTCACTATCATCTATACCCACACTGGAAAAAGCCCTGTGTGTCACTGGGCAGCTCAGTAACAACAGCTATTAAATGCTCAGAGACAAAAGAAACATCTTAAGGTTTGAAGTGCAATGGGCTAAAGAAATGTAATATTATTCTGGCATTGCGTATTAGCTGACAGGGCGGCCCTGCTCTAAATAACTGTCTCAGTTACAGCCTGTGGGCTGGAACAAGTGAAAGCAACACAAGTTGGATAAAGGGAACCACCCATGTTTGTAATTGCCAAGGGGTCCTTCCAGCCATCCCACCCATCTTCCACCCAGCACACAGCCCTCCCTGCAACTCCTGCAGAAGGCCAGAATGGGAGTTATTTACCAGCACCTGGAGACTTTCCAGATGTGCATCCACATGTAGTCTCTACATCCCTGCATGGGGCTCAGCTCATGGCAAGCTGTGTTGAGATGCACCATTTCTGTGGGATGAGCTTTGGGGAAGATGTTCTGGGTGATGTCAAAGGTGGGTGGCAGGTCTGGGGTGAACTTGCAGGGAGACCTAGTCCAGGTGAAGCACAGCAGAGTGGAGGGATGAGGGTGGCTGGCAAGGACTGGAGCTCAACCCTTCCCTACCAAAGTGCTGGCCAAAAAGGCCAATGCCATGGAGTAGGTGGCATATGGCCTTGGCCTCCTTGGGCAGAGAAAGCCAGATTTGCATGTCAGGGAAAGCCATCATCAAGCCCGTTAACAGGTTCAGCACAGCTGGAGGGACACGGATTATCTCCACAGGCAGTCTGAAACCTGAGGCAGGGCTCTGCTCACCTTATTACAGCCAAGAGGAGGAGACCAAACTCCCTCTCTGGCCAGGAAGCCTCCAGTGGCCGGAAGGCCTGTGGGCTGAGACGATTTTGGTTGGCACCAAGCTAGATCTAATTTATCTGGACAGACCCATTTGTTGGCAGCTACTTTGTGCTCCAAGCAAGGACGTGTACAACAGCCCCATCCCAGCCAGCCCTCCCCATCCGCAAGAGGCTCTGGGGCCAGTGGGAGAAGGTCTAGGAAGCACAGAGAAGGCGCAAGCGGACAGCCTGCCCAGACCAGGCTTCCCATATGCTGCAGGGCTCCAAGTACCACTGATCCAGGGGATGAAAGAAATACCGACCAGCAGACTTGATCCTGAGCTCCCTGGGAACAAGACAGGAATCAGCTGCTCCCGTTAGAAGTGGAAAGGTCACTGTCTGGACTGCCCTCAATGCTGGGCATCTCAAGGGTGTCCAAGAGGGGAAGGGAAATAAGGCAAATCCAAGCATTTGTGCTCTGTACAGATGGACTCTTACTAGCGATGATGGCCTTTAGCACTTCGCTTTTGCTAGAGTACAGCGACGGGAGCGGACGCAGTCCCCTGGCACAGGGTCACTCCTTAGCCATGCCGAGCAATTAGAGCTCCTGCAATAAGGCAGATTTTCCAGCCCTTGACTTGTGCTGGTAGTTGTTGCCTGCACAGCCTCCAGTTTGTCATTTACTTGTCATACGCTGCTGTGGGTGAGCAGCTGTATGGGAATGACATCTAGTCGCAGCAATGCTCAGAGCAGGGGGCAGGCAGCAGTAAACACCTCCCAACTTCTGCCAAAAGCAGCTACTAAAGCCCCCAAACGTCGCTCACGGCTCCGCACGTCTCCAGTTATGACCAGCAGACCTCAGGATGCTTTCAGACATCCTGACCACACTCCTCTCCTCTTCCCAGATAGCCTGACATTTAGCGATGCTCAGATGCACACAGCTCGACTGCACCCGCGTGCCAGGCAATTTGGATCCCCGCTGCTCCTTATTGCTCCTCCAGCCTCTGTTTTTCCCGCATGCTTTGCCGGCAAGGACTTTCTGTTTCCTTGCAGGTCACAGAAACAGGTGCCATGATCTGACCCGTGGGTTCCTCCCAGCCCCACTCCCGTTTGTAGATGAGAGCTATATATAGCAACTTAACAGCAGGTGCTACACAGCATCCACGTGTCTCGTATTAAATGGACTAAGAGCTACACTTTATCAGGTTTGCTTAAATGTGATTAGAAACCTGGGCAGATTTCCCGCTTTGAGTGATCATAGATGGCGCAGGGAAGACAAAGTGAGAGCTTCTGCTCGCGCTCTCATCGTGCGCAAAAGGCTGGCTGGAGACCCGATAAAAGGAATTACTGTTTTAAGGCAGGAAATCAGGAATTATGGGGACTTACTGCAACGAGACAGCGTACAGCTGACTGTGCTGGGGGATTAGACGCATTAACCGGCGCTGGAGAGGCAGCCGAGCCCCCTCCATTAGCCGGCCTGCTCCTCCCCATTGCAAAAGGTTACTGAGCCCATCTTCTGGGGAAGTGCCTCGGCTCTCGCCATCTGCAGCAAACCACCGATATTTGGGAGAGGGAATTCCCTCTGGCTGCTGAAGCGTCTCGTCTCTGCCCTGCGAAACACCACTCAGCGTTTGCTGAGCTGGAGGCCGTTGAAAACGTCGCTTCCCTTTTCCCCATGCTTGAATTTGCTGGGGACGTGCTGGCAGCCTGCCAGACCGATAACGAAATCTGCCAAGACATCAGCATCAGCCAGGGTGAGGGGGCTGCCAGGGCTCGCCCGGCTCACACGGAGGGTTTTCAGACTGCTGGTACCTGCTTTCACCCTTCCCTCCCCCAGGAGAGGCTTCAAGCAACGTCCGAGCTCTCTCTGTGCTCCCACCACCTCCATCCCTCGCTCCTGGGCAAGGCAGCAGCATCTTTGCACCTAATCGCAGATGAGCTGGATTTACAAAAAACAAACCACAAATACAAACAAATCCCAGAACACAGAATTTGCACATACTGTGCCAAAATAACACCCTGGGGCTGCAAAATCATGCTTTGCATTGGGAAATGCCAAGCGAGGGCTGCTCACAGCCACTGCCATAACCGGCAGCACCCTGTCTTTTTCCACAGGATCCTTCAGTGAATAGGACAGACACCGGGTCAGAATGAAAGTTGTGTAGAAAACAGACATTTCCTAACAGTCACAAGCCTAATCCTGCACCCTAAATGGCACCAATTAATGCAGGGAGGTATATAAATCATTAACTGGTCTAACGCCCTTCATGAGATGTTAGTCTCCAAGTTTCTGTTACAGGCACTCTGCCCTTTTTCCAAAAGCATCTTGCACCTGCAACAGGACACAGCGAAGGGCAGGACGGTCCCGTGCTCCAGCCTGACCTGGCAATAGCTCCTCTGATTCCTTACAGATGATGGCACCGAGGCCAAGAGGGGCACAGGACCCCGCGTAACCCAATGGGTCACCCAGCACCTGGGAGAAGACCTGCAAAAATCTCGTTTTCAGAAATAAGGATTTTTCCTTCCAATCAATTGCTTCACATGACACCGTGCAGCTACATCTTTCATTCTCCATGTTTTATTTTTACAGAGTAAAAAAGAATATACAGCATAACGAGAAATCGCTAGTGATCAGCATCTTCAGTGTTGAGCACACCAGACCAGGATGTGCCCTGGGAAACACATCTTCCTTCCAGACAGGACATAGGTGTTGCCAACACTGCAATTTGCTCTGACGTGCATATTTCATCCATCAAGAAGGAACCAGAACGGGTGTATTTGAATTATTATCTCCTCATAATGATACAGGAGATGCTTGATGGTCTCTGTACAGTTGCAGAACTCTCACTGGGTGTACACTGCTGGCAGGACTCTGCCGAGGATACGTCCATGCAGGCTCTTGCTGGACACAAGGGCAGGAGAGATTGCCCTAAACAGGAGACGTGAGCCTGAACTGCACCTGCTGCGTGATTTGCACCATCCCCCTTCAATTGTGACAACACTCAGTTGACATGGACCAAACGGATCAAAGTAAAAGTGCATCACTTGCATACTCTTCCCCAGCCAAGCTCCCTATGCCTTATGAGAGGGCTATAAATAAGGCAACTTTCCCTTAACCTTTACTCTTTCTCCAGAGTTTTTCAGGAAGAAAGGGAGATCAGCTTCACCTAACACTCCCTGCAGATATTGGGTCCCAAATGAAGGCTAGGATATCTCCAAAGCATCGCCTGGACAATTCATCCCCTGCTCCAGAGCATCATGCAGCTTCTGCAGGATTCCCACAGCTCCCAGCCCCCACAGAGCCAGAAAAGGGGGAGCAGCTTTCATCTCCACCAGCCTGTGGGACAAAATCCACTGCTTACCTCCCAACATGTCTGCTTTAAGATGATCAAGCCGTACTTGCTTGTTCTGTCATTATCCCTGCGCTCAGACTGAGCTCCATGCACAGCTCTTCTTAGTCCAGGCAGGCATGAGATGGTCTCCTGCTCTCCTCCTGGCCAACAGGATCCCAGGCTTTTTCACCAGTCCACTGCAGATGTACTTTACCCTCTCCACAGGTGGGCACAGCCCAGTTTCAGGCTCTTCTTTATGCAGCAATGTCCAGAGCTAGGAGTTGTCCTGTCCAGGGCTTAGAGTTGTCCTCCAGCTTGGCAGTGGCTCAAGGGCTCTCCACACCTGCCAGCCAGCCCAGGAGCTGCGTAAGGCCTGGGAAGTCTTAAAGAGGAGCTTCAGCAGAGGTGCAGAGGCACCTGGCCATTAGCACTAATCCTCAAGACCTTGAGCACCATCTCCTGGTCATTCCTGGATGCAGTGGCAACTTAACCTCATGCTTCCTCCATTTCAGCATCACGGCAAAGACTAGGGGACAAGCCACACATGCAACCAAGGAAAATAAAAGTGGGGGCCCTTCGGGATATGTGCAACACTTCAACAGGGCCCTATGCTTGCTGCCACACACACAAAAAAATACCATGCAGAACATTAGCTCCACCAAGCCCCTCTCCTGGGGGCACCCTTTGCTGTTCACTTCTCTCTGAGTTGTAACAGAAACAACGAACTATCTCACTGGCACAACCACCTTGGCACACTCCTGTGCGACCATCTCTGCCTGGTGGCTGTCAGCAGCCAGCACAAGACGCTGCTGGAAAACTCCAATCTGTTCATCTCCTGCGCTCCCGTGGCTCTGGGCAGTGTGATGAAACGGGCACTGCTCGCCGCAGGGTCTCAGGCTGCGAGATGCGGTGGGGATCACCGCTCAGTATGTAAATATCGCAGTGGCAGAGTTCAACCTTTTGGCATAAGGGAAAGGAAGATAAATGCTACCAGTCCCCTCAGAGCCACAGGAACCCTGCATCTATCTAATTGCACTTCATAATGGATTCAGCAAACCATTAATTATCAGATTATATTTTAGGAAACTGCAGATAAAAAAGCTTTATGAAATTTAGCCTTAAAGGGGCCAGTGTGCTCAATGAAGCTGTTGCATTGTGCTGGCACCAGAGAAGCAAATTTTACAGTAGGTATCTGAATGCATTTTACAAAGCAATGTCCTGCATGCCACAGGGAAGTCACAGCAACTATTGCACACCTTCATTAGTGCCAATCCACTGACACCAGTAACGAGGGGCCCTGGCATGCAGGCACAGCTCCTCCTTGCTCAGATGCGCAGCTTCAGCATGTCCTTGGTGAATTAGAGGAGGGGTGGGAGATCTCAGGGCTGTTTGTTCACAAAGAGGATGTGGATGGCCACACCTGCCTGCAATCCTTCTTGGTAACGGACAGTCGCAGCAAAAACATGGATGGGATCAGACTTGTGCTACACAAGGTATTACCTGAACGGCTCCAAAGCCATTTACCACAACTCCCAAGAAGTCTCAGCTTGAGCAGAGAGGCCCAAACGTGAGCTCTGCGCTGAAGGACTTTTCTAGCCGGCATAACAGGCAGCACAACGGTACAGGGGAGACCAACAGAAGAAACAAAGCACCCTTACGCACCGTGCAGAGTAGCAGATACCTGTGAGCACATCACTGATTCAGCCATAAAAATCTCCACCCCGAATTCTCAGGGCAGCTGCTTCTTTGGTTTCACATACCCATACCACCCCGACTTTGTCCTGCACTAGTCTCCTCCTCTCCGCTCTGTTCACAGCAGTGGAGGAACACACGTGAATACACCCAATTCCAGTCTTTTCCTCTGCTGCTTTATTTCTCTTGAGCCAGGAGGAATAAGTGGTCCACCTCACCCGAGCCAGCAGCTGCTGACTGCAGGGAGACTTCCCAGGCTCTTGTGAATGTCTACAAACCTTTCCTGTCCTTGGCCATGCTGTGCTTGCACACCATTTCTTTTGCAGTGTCGCATATCCAGGGCTGTTCTCCCAAAGAAACCCTGAATTTCCCTGCAGGTAGAGCTCCTGAATGAGTCTAGTGGATACCAGGTGCCACGCTCACTTGGTTTCTTCACAAACCAGAGTGACTTTGTCATCAAACAAGTCCTCCATGGTCACTGCCACCAGCTCAGAGCCAGCTTGGCTCATTTGGGATTCGGGTAACGTCACAAAGACTTGGGAGCCAGCGAGTTGGGCCTCATCAAAAGAGATGATGTGCTCTGCTGCTCCTTGGTCCGATGTCTGAATCACCTGCATGGAAGATGACCTCAGAGTCAGGCACTTACAGCACTGCTTTCCCCACAATCATGTTGCTACCCACATCTTTCCTGGCCCCAGCTTGGTAATAACATTTAGCTTCACACCAGACGTCTGCAATTACAATAGGCGTGAGACTAATGGGAAACACCAAACCACACACACCAATGATGCAAAAGAGAAGACAGGAGTGATTAAAATATTTCTCTCCACTAAATTGCTATAATTTAGCTCCACAAGCAGTTGTAGACAATAAACGCTCCGTGATTATCCACTGGAGGAATGCCAGCCCAGGGAATCTTGCACACTTAGCTCCCTCATCCAAGGAGCTGTTCTCCAGTGATGACTGAGATACTGAAGAGAAGGAGTCTGGGTTCAAGCCTAGCACTGGGCCTCCAACAAAACACCTATAATCTCATCTAGGTTTTAACAGCTTCTGAGTAACCAGGCACCTCTGCACACGCTGTCAGTCCCTCCTCCTCAGCTCCTGAAAACCAGGACTGAGCTGCTTCCCCCCACAGCGAGCCCACCTCACACTAGCACAAAAATCCCAGAGCACTGTGGGCTGAGGGGCTTGCATCCTGGACTCCTCTAAGAAGGGCGAATCAGGGAGCAGAAGGGGTGACAGGAGCTGCAGGGTGGATTTGGGAAGAATAAGAGGCTTGGAGCGGGAGGATGGATGAACAACCATGGGGGCTACGGCACAGAGTAGTCTTTACCTGCACAATCTGGGCCGTGGTGGCTTGGGAGAAGACCACCTTGGGATGTTCAGTGCCATAGTGCCCCTCCAGCTCGCCCTGGGAGGGGAAGAGCTCCCCACAGAGCTCACAGGTGAAGGTGCTCTCTGTCTGCTTGAAGTGCTCGGTGGCAACATGGCTCTGCAGGGCCCCTGGGAAACGGAAGGATGCTGAGCAGTACAAGCAGCGAAACGGCTGGGAGCCTGGGGGAGGAAGCACCGCGCTGAGCCTGGGCTGCAACGGCCAGGGCCAGCCCAAGGGCACAGGGAGCTGCAAACGGACAGGACACACAGGGCTGAAAACCACCAGGGACTGAGGGCACAGCGTGTGCCAGCGTCCCTTCTCCCAGCTACGCCACTGTCTGTCAAACAGCTTTTGGCTGTTCTAGCTCCCTGCAGCACCGGTGTTCAGAAACCAGGCTGGTGTATCTGACTGCAGCTGTCCCTTCTCACAAACATCTCTTCTCCCTGTTCCTTTGCACCATCCAGCACTTCTTGTTGGCCTGGCTTCCACCTCCTGATTCAGCTATTGCAAACCCATTATTCACCCCAGGGTCTCTCTCCTCTCAGAGCTATGTCTAGGTCTTCTCCTTCCTCACTCTCCAGGCTGCTGTTGGCTGCCCCAAGAGATGGAGGCTGATCCATCTCCTCTCCTGCTATCCCACGCACAGCCCTGGGGACCCACCTTTCGTAGCAGTCTGGTCTGCCAGTTCACTTTGCCCTCACAGACTTCCTTCAGCCTGCACATTCGCCAAAGGGCCCTTGACGTGTTCTCCCCAAGCCAGATCCCTCTCTGATCTGGTGCTAAACCCCCTTTTCCTCCAGTCTCCCACTAGCTCTATCCTCCACAAACCCCAATGCTTGGGGTTCAGTTCCTCATTTCTCTGTGCTGACATCTCCTCACCTGCACTTAGCTCTCTTCTCTGCTGTAACAAGCAAATCCAGATCCCTCCTTGACTCCACTGGCTCCAGAAGCTTAACAAACATGTCCCAGCCTCACCAAAACCAGTGCTTTTCCAGTTCATCCATATTTCCTGTTTACTCACTCTCTGCTTCCTTACCATGTCCATCTTCACTCCCCCACTTAGACATCACTCACGGAGAGCAGCAGTCATTGCTCACAAGGTTAACAACAAAAACAGCAAATGTAACAGACCTGAGTGCCTGCACTTCACGTGGACCTGCAGGAGAGCCAGCGTGGGGAAGAGCTCCTTGCATGTCTCGCACTCCTGGAACTTCACATCTGCCAACAAGACCAGGAACAGAAAAGTGTGTACCCAAGGTCTTCTACAGAAGACCTTCTGGACTAGAGCTCTGTTTATATCTCAGCAACACCACACGTGTGTACAGCCATGAGGAGCATCTTTGGAGATATGGCAGGAAAAGGAGAACCCAAAAGCAAGTGAGCTGCAAGACGCAGAGATGAGACCTGCCAGAAGAGACTGCTGGATATACAGAATCTATTGTGATTTGCAGGTAAACAAGATGCACAACCTTGTCCTATCAGAGTTATTACTACATTTCTCCCAGCAGTTGCCAAGTGTTTTTGTTTACTAACGAATGGGCCATTACCTGTGTGCTCTGCCTTGACGTGCTTTCGGTGAGCAGCAGTGCTGGAGAAGGTTTTGTCACAGGAGCTGCACTGCAGGGAGGAGAACTTGGAGGAGCGGTGATTCTGAGCTGCAAAGACATCAGGGTGGTGGGTCCGGTTGTGATACCATAACCCTGACAACTGCTGCAATGATAAGGATCAAATCATGGTTACAATACAAAGCTGTTCCAGGGGCATCGTGACAGCAAGAAACTGCATGGAAAGCAACAGGAACAGGGGTGGTGCACAGCAAATACAAGACCTGCTCATCCTCCCATGGGACAACAGCTAACACCTCACTTCTGTTTCTCCATTGCCCCTGAAGAGCTGAACACTGCCGAATTCCTCATCCTCATCTCACTCTCTGCAGGTCTCCTTTTGGTGTGAATTTTTGTTCCCTTGTAGGAATGTGCTCCCACACACACTCCCACTGAGGCATGCCATTTGCAACACGAGTATTGTATTTTTATTCCTACGCTTTTTGTGAGCTAGAAGCTTAGGTGAAAGGGATTCCTGAGGGTCCAGATGGGCAGGTATGTAGCCCTTTGCAGTCACAGCCCATGTCCCTCCATGGATCTGCCTTTTCCCTGCAGATTCTGCCTCCTCTGTGCAATTTTTCCTTCTGCCGACCACAAACTGCTGCGCTCAGTGCGCACGGCCAGGAGAGACATCCTGGTGCAGGAGCGTGCAACGGCAACCTCCAGCACACGTGAGACCAAATCCTTTGCCGCACCAGCTCACCTGGTAAGCTTTGTCACAGATCTCACAGCTAAAGGGCTTTCCTCCGACATGGGTCACCATATGGCGCTCCAGGAGCGACGGGGCACTGAAGACTTTTGAGCAGGTCGGGCAGGGGTGGTACTCCCGGGAATGGGCTTCGTGGACATGCTTGCGGTGCTCCTGCAGGGTGGCAAAGCTCATCCGGCATTTCTTGCAGTCATAGGGATCTTCGATGTCTGCTGCCCAGAAATGCAACAAAAAATGCAGGGGGCAAAGAAATCAAGGGAAAAAATAAAAGAATTGAGAATTCACAGAGAGAAGGAAGAAAAAGCAAAGAAAAGCTTGTTACTTCCCAGACAAAAACCAGCACTGAAGTTCTGGCTTTGCATACAGATATCTACAGCTTCCCATGGTAGGTTCCCAGCAGCTTGCGGTTTGCTGGAAGCCAGCCCTGCCATTTTCTTCGGGATAACCCTACCCACAGCATCAAATCACTAGAAAGTCTTGCTTTTCTTGGAAGGGAAAAACCCCACCATGAGACACCCAGCCAGCCTGCAGGCACTAGTAAACCTGCACGAGCCTCTGCTGGCACGGATGGGTCTGCCATGACCCCACAGAAGCCATGTCCTGCAGGGTGGACGGCCCAAGCCGGGGAGGCAGCTGGCTATACTCACTGTGGAAGGTCCGGAGGTGGATGGAGAGCCCGTTGGCCTGGCGAAAGCCTTTCCCACACTCCCGGCAGACGTACGGCTTGTCCCCCGTGTGAGTCCGGACATGGCGCGACAGCTCAATGGACTGGGCGAACACGGCATCGCAGTACTGGCAGGCGTACATTTTCCCTGTAGTGACAGCCAGGGTGAGAGCCTGCACCTAACGGGACAGGAGTTCTGTATGGACTCTGCCTAATTCCAAAGGGAGAGGGAAGAGATTGTAAAGTGGACAGGCTTTCCTGGGGTAGCCAGAGCATCTCAGCGCAGGGTCAAAAAGGTCCTAGAGGTGCTGAAGAAAAACCACACCTGCACAGGGAGCATTAAATTACTACAGACCTCAAGTATGCGGAGGTACTACGCACTTCTGGAGGTCCTACATACTTCTGGAGGTACTACACATTGCTGTGTCTCACGTTCAAAATTAATTGACCAACAGCATCACACTCATGCAACAGTGGGAAGTACACCCAAGCATACTTACCACAAACAGGGCGATACATCCTCCGCCCATGAGCTGGCGGAGGCATGCCTAAGCCCCAGTAGTGCATGGGGCTGAGTGCAGGGGCAGGAGAAGCACTGGCATGAAAAACTCTGTGAAATTCAGCCAGCAGAAGGGACAGAAGAAAGCAGGTTACCCAGAGGGAGGAGGATGTATCAGAGGAGTCTAGATGTGAGGGGACAGAGAGGAGCTACTCAGGGAAAAACAAGGAAGGTGGAGGAAGAGGAAGATCCCCTTAATGGAGAGCAAACTGCTAACTGGGTAGATAATCAGAAGACCTGGAGAAGGAGGTGGCAGAAAGGTAGAATGAGGAACTGCAGGCAAAACCATGTGGGTGAAGGAGATCTGGGAGCAGCCTGCTGCTCATGGGTCCTGCAAAGGATGGGGAAGCAGCCAGGAGGCAGATGGAGGAACAGGGCACAAAGGGGTGGATGGAACAAGCGAAGCCCATGGCCGGGGTCCCACAGGGAAGGCTCACCCTCAGCATGCTTCTTCTTGGTGTGGTAGGCAAGGGCCGACGCCTGCATGAAGGTCATCAGGCAATGCTTGCACATGAAGGGCCGGTCCCCTGTGTGCAGCCGCATGTGGTTCTTCAGTGTGGAGTTGGCCGCGAACTTGGCCCCACACTCCTCGCAGGAGAAGGGCTTCTCATCGAAGTGCTCCGTAAGCTTGTGGTACTGCATCCCTGGGGAGGCAGGCAGGACACCGAGATGGCATTGGCGGGACCCAGTGCCAGCTCTGCCTGACCCTGCTGCAGAAGCACCACTCCACCCAGCCTGCAGGTCCACCAGCCCACCCACAGCACCAGGGGTTCACCAGTGTCCTCCAGCCCGCCTGCAACACTGGGGATCTAGTGTCCTCCAGCCGAGGTCCACCAGGATATCGGGAGCCGCCACGAGGATGGCAAAGACACTCATCTCCTCTTACTCATCCTGCTAGACCAGCTGCAGAACTGGAACAGCTTCATTATTTTGGGAGGCTTTTAAATTTGCCAGTAGCCCCGCTTTTCCTTGATGAGCCATGTGGAAAACCAATTAGGGAAGAACTAATCAGAAAGTGGTTGTGCTCAGTGGGGCAGGGGAAATGAGCTGAGCTGCGTTTCTCACACACGGCGCTCACAAAGCTGCAGGGAGGAGGAGGAGATTTCAGACTATCACTTTGTTATATTGTCAAGATTTCTGTCCGAACACCCCTGCTCCCACCCTGCTTCCATCAGCCCTACCTGAGGCATGAGCAAACTCTCTGCCACAGATGTCACAAGCCACAGGGAGCCGCTTCTTCTTCTTCTTGGCTGTCCCCACCACCCCGTGGACCTCCAGCTGATGCTTCTCCAGCTCCTTCTTGGTCGATTTGACCTCACTGCACTCCTTACACTGGATCTGCTTTCCTCTGGCCACCCGACAACGTTTCATGTGCACCTTCAGGCGGCAGTAGAAGTGGAAGGTCTTATCACAGGCTTTGCAGACAAAACTCTTCTTAGAAGAAGCTTTTTCTTGGGGTTCCTTTGATTCCTCAGCACCAGCACCTCCCGCCTTGTCCTCATCTTTGTCCAGAGCTTCAACCTGGGATTCACTGTTCACCTTCCACTTCCTGATCCCAGGTTTCTCCCCGCTTCCCTCAGTCAAGAGACCTACAGAAATAACAATTCCTGTTTTGGTGGTGACCAGTAGAACTGGGCACCAGCCCCTCAGTCTCCCATCTCCTGAATGCTCCTACACAGACAGTTGTCCCTGCTCAGCAATAACAGACACACATCGGACATGCTGTCCCATCACAATGGTGGCACATGGCTCTGCTCAAAAGCAGACGTGGCCATGCACAGTACGACGCATGAAAGAGTGGTCCTTGAATTTCTCCACCCACACATATCAGGGGCTGGATGAGATGGCAAGAGCCAGGGCCAGATTTTCAAAGAGCTTGCTCCACAAAGAGGAACAACTGTTGCTTCCAAGCATCTGCATCCTGCTCAGACACATGAAGTTACGGCCGTGCTTAACTTTTGAAGATCTGAGCCTCAAGTATGATACTGTATAAGTCTGCCATTGAGAGTGGATATCCAGCCATTAATTACAAGCAATCTCAGGAACACTTCCCAAATGCAAACTCTCTGAAAGGGAACAGATAATCTTGCTACAACCCTTTTGAGTCTTCTGGTTAGGGCCCTGAGGTATCTTAAATTGCTCATTACATTCACTTCTTACAAAGTCTAATGCTTTTCTGAGTCCCTGTAACACCATCATCTCAAAAAGCACAAGCTGGAAAATTCACTGAGGATCTTGTCCTGGTTTTGGCTGGGATAAAGTAAATTTTCTTTCTAGTAGCCGGTATAGTGCTGTGTTTTGGATTTAGTACGAGAATAATGTTGATAACACACTGATGTTTTAGTTGTTGCTGGGCAGTTGTAGTGTCTACACTAAGTCAAGGACTTTTCAGCTTCTCCGGCCCTGCCAGGTGCACAAGCTGGGAGACCACAGGCAGGACAGCTGACCCAGGCTGGCCAAAGGGATATTCCCTACCGTATAGCACCATGCCCTGTACAGAACTGGGGAAGCGAGCCAGGAGGTGGGATTGCTGCTTGGAAACAGACTGGGCATCACAGGGGTTTTCTTCCACAGGTGGTGAGCAATTGCATTTGTGCATCACTTGTATTATTATTATTATTATTATCACCATCACCTTTTGTTATCCTGTTAAACTGTCTTTATCTCAACCCACAAGTTTTTTTTCCATTCTCCTCCCCATCCCACTGGGTGGGAGGAAGTGAGCGAGCAGCTGCCTGGTGCTCAGTCACCAGCTGGGGTTAAACCATGACAGATCTCAATCTACAGAAAAGACCCATAGGGAATGTACGTATGGAAGAAATCAAAATACAAATGGATATATTTGGCTGCTTTGCTATAATGAGAACCATGCAACTGTATGGCCATGGAAACCACTGCAGATTTCTTTTGCCAATGCTCCGGAAATTCAGCCTGTGCTTGCAAAACTTCTTTTCTGACTTCCTCACTATGGGAAGAGCTCAGCAAAGTGTCCTCCCTGCACAGTGATACTTCTCTGGATTTCCAACCAACTAGAAACCAGGGGACACATTCCAATAGATATGGAAATCTTAATATGTCAGGTGGTGGGGGAGAAAGAGACTGTAAGACTGGTTTCCAGTTTGCCCTACTCTGTCAAGATAGCAACACACGCCTTTCACCTCTAAGGTCTCTTCCCACATCCCTAAAACCAATACTATCAGTTTTTCTGACCCAAGTGAAGAATCTTTAAACTTCCCAGAAATGTTGAACATCAAAAAGAGTCTTCTTGCAGGGCAGGATGAACATGGATGAAGATATGAGCACTGAGGAAACTAGGACTGGAAATTCCTAGAAGAAGTGCCATGGAAGCAGGGGGGTAACCTGAGTCAGATGAAGTGGAGTTTTGCCACATACTCCAGTGGGCCAAAAGCTGGCTCATGGTCCTCCTGCTCTTATGCCTGTGAAAATGTTGTTCAGGATTACAAACCTTTAGCCTAGACAACAGCACAAGACTGTAACGGTATAAAGGCAGGGAGAGCTCTTAACTTTAGTCCACCTTCATGGGCAAATGCACAAAGGGGCCCCAGGAACAGCTCTATCTCTTCAGGGGGACTCTTCCTGGAGAACAGTTTTGAAAGCAAGCTGAAGCAGATCATGTGAAATCAATGGCTAGGTACCTGCACTCTGTAGTCTTGTGCCAGTGTAATATATACATCCTGGACGGCAGGAGGAACCTTACCTGACAGTGGAAAAGACCTTCTAAGTCTGGCTACCATGAGACAGGAGAATGAGAGACATGCTAAACTGCATGACACAAAGCTAATGTGACAGTAAGGTCCAGTTGCTGAACGAGCAGGTTTCTTTAATGGCATCAAGTACCACAGGCTGGCTGCTGCTGAACGGCAGAGGGGACATGCAGCACTGCTACGTTGGGGCAGCAATTCCTTTCCACTTGGCAGCCAGCATGTCTCCCAGAACCCCTCCTATGGGTGAAGACAACATTTCATACCTCATTAGAGCAGCGTCAAGCAACAGAGGTTACCCAGCAAGCTTCCATCCTTGGAGACACAGGAAGCTTGGAGGTCAACCCAAGTACTCTCATGAGAAATAAGACCAGACTGAAGAAGTGATTGCACATCAAGTTTGAGAGACAGGAACTTGGCATGCCTTGGCCATGCCCTTGGCTGAGCCTCCTGGGAGCAGATCCCGAGGGTAAACATACCCCAGAAAGGTCCCAGACATGAATTCCCCACTGTGGGGTCCTCCAGAACTCTGGACTTTCTATTCTCCGGTGGCAAAGACATTCAGCGCTGGAAGAAAAACCCTGCTGTTTATTATGGCGTATTTCATACCAAGTTCTCTTTCTCTTTTGTAAGTGGTCTGCTAAGTCATGAATCCTGGTGGTTGCTCTATCCTCCCTGCAATTCATGACAGATATTAGACTCCAGAAGCAGAAGATCTCTTGGTGTGTTGACCATCCCATTTTCCACTTCTTCAGCTTAAGCTGGAAGAAAATTCCACCTATCCCTTTGCATCTTGAAGGTCATTCCAATGGTTGCCGACATGCATGGTGGCTTCTAACACAGAATCTTTAGAGCGAATAGCATTTTGCTTGCAGACCCTACAGTTTAACAATTCCAGGGGCTGACTCAGGCCTAAGTGAGATGCTAACTGTCTTTTTAAACATAAGACTACACAGAGGAAAAGCCTTTTTGCTGGAGTTCTTGACACATTTCTGAGATCTGAAAGCAAGGCATATCTTGACAAACATGATCTCCCAAGAAGTGACTGTACGGAGACCTGGAAAGCAGCTGGCTAGAGAGGAGGTTATGGAGTTGACTGGAAGAGCCGAACCTCATCCTTGCAAGCACCAGCCACAAGGGAAAGTGCTCTGACTACAGAAGGGACCCAAGGAGAAGCCAACAGATTTCCTGTTGCTGAGTGTGGTTGGGGACGGACGCAGTTTCCTCCAGAGGGATGCCAAGTACTTCAGCTCACCTAAATTAAGTATCAGATTTTTTTTTTTTTTTGCGTGGTAGAGATGTAAAAACTGTTGCTTTCAAGTGGAAATGCAAACTGTACGCATCTCCATGAGGCACATATGTTCTTCAGAAATGTAAGATCTCCTCTGTTTCAAGTGGAAACTCACATCCCTCAAACATGAGGCCCACAGTTATCATTCATATCTCATGCCAAGAGCCACATGGGTATTGATCCATAAAGCCACCTGCACCATTTAGGGCTGGTAAGCAGTGATATCAGAGCTGAGAGGACTGGCCTAGAAATTAAGATATGGAAGTTCAGTGTGAAGATCTGTACGATGCCAAAAAGGGGCTGGTAACTGGCAATCCTCCTCTAGACACTTCATACAGAATGTATGTTTTTGCCAAGTAAAAACCATTTTTCCAGGGCTCTTGTTTTTGATGTTGCTTCTTGCTTGATTTCGTCTCAACCTTGGCTTGAAGCCCTGCAAAGACACTTAGTAACAGCAGTCTGCTCTCTTTGATATTGGTGCCAGAGAAGCAGGCATCTGCCAGAGCAATCTAGCTGACTCCCCAGGTCCCTCACTGGTAAGCACTGCAAGGTGTTCAGGAGCTGAGGTGGGCTCCACACTCACAGGCACGTGCAATTTCTGTTGGCTTACCTCATCAGCACTGGCACATCCCACATTCAGACAGGGTCAAGGGGAGTGGGGCAAGTGCCTGCAGCAGCAGGAGACAGAGAAGGAATGGAAGATAAGAAGGAATCGCCTTTTCTCTGGATGTCCTCATCAGAGCCATGACCAGGTGAAAAAAAACCAACTGGATCGGTAGCAGCTCTTGGTGGAGTTAGAAGAGAGGACCTAGATCTGAACTGGGCATGAATAGTGGATCTACAGTGTAGGACATCTCTCAAGGAGACCACTAAGGCCACTGAGTCAAGAAAGGGCAGCAAAGCATGCGCTATCACCCTCTGAGCCCTATGTCTTGAGCAGTAAGCCAGGTCCTTAGTTTCTTCTACATGTACACTGCTCTGAGTCACCCAGTCTCATCTACCACCCCAACAACATTTCCTCATTGCTCAAGAACGTGGGCAAGTTCATGGACAGCAGCTTGCTCTCTGCCCCCTCCCAGCATGTGGGGAACATTGGCTTCGCCTCTCACTGTCAAACACAAAATGATGGCGAGTGTCGAAGCCAGGAAGCTTGTGTTCATTCACAAAGACCACTTATGGTCCTGGCCCAAATTTTCAGACAAACCTTCTACCCCTAAAAAAAGACAAACTATTAATAACAAGCTGCTTACTCTAATACCTAGCAACCTGCTAGTATTTCCACACTGTGCATAAGCTGAGCAGCTCTGGCACCATGAGTAGTTGGGGACAGATTGAGCTGAACCAGTGCCTGCGCTTGGATAAAAATCACACTGTGTACATCCTAGTGGACTCTGCAGCCCAAAGAATCTGGATGCGCTGGGAAACACGATGCCATAAAAATGTATGTGAGCAAGCAGAATAAGCAAGTCACATTTGCATCCTTTTCAAGAGAATGCAAACCTGCAGTTAGCTTCCTGGCCCTCTGTTATCTTTTTTCATTAAAGCACCAAATTCTGTTAAGCATTCTTCCTTCAAATGACGGATGCAGAGACACAATTTGGCTCAGCTGGAAAGCATCCCACAGCTCAGGGCTGGGTCTCACACATGGTTATTGCTATGTGTTTGTTTCTGGGGTTCACCAAATTGCTATCTGCATATGTTTCATTCATACCTTTGCCGAACTAGTACAGTATAACAACATTCCCCTACTGCTGTGGGACTCTCCCAGGGGATCATTTCCTCTGTAAAGTGTATACATAGCAAGACCACATTAACGCACAATGAGAAAACAAACTCAGAAACTAGTCTGGGACTACAAAATGCACCATCATGCTCATCTTTGCACAAGACAAGCGTGCTCCGATGTGACCTTTTCGTAATCGGCCTGTGGAGTATCCACACATGAACAGATAAAGTCAAGGGATTGTAATACAAGTCCAAATTCATACAGATCCAATAGTACGGGAAGAACCAAAGAAATCCCACCAGTTAAGGATAAAAATTCTGAAAAAGAACCCAATATAGATACAAATTACATAACTAAGTTGATTAAATTCCTCTGGTGCAAGGGCTGGAGTGGAGATATGCAAACACAGTTAAGGAATACCAGTATGGTGTCGGTTATGGTCTCCACAACCCTTGTAATGTACAAAACTTTAATATGGTGCATTTTACCAGCAGGAGAAATGCACAGTCCAGTGCTTGGATCCAGAGGCCACCCCTGTGAACCCTCCTGCACGTACAACCCCAATATTTGGCCAGGGGAGAGTTCTATGAAATGACCTGAGGCCAGCAGGACACTGAGGTTCCCTACCAAACTGCCCAAGACTCCCATAATCGTGTGTAAAAGATCAGGGAAGGATGAAAGCCTGTGCTTTTCTTACCCACATGCCCCAGCTCCTGCATCACTGGCTGCAGGTCTGGGAAGGTCTCATGGACATTGCACAGCAGCTGACAGATCTTGATGGCTGGGACAGACTTCTCCTGGGCTGTGCTCAGCGCCGCTTTCAGGGAGGCCTCTGAACTATCCTTCTGAGCAGAAATACTCAGTAGCTGGAGAAGTAAGAAGAAGAAAACATCACATGACAGAGATTTTGGGCTGTGAAAGGTCGGGATGGTCTGAGAGTGAGGGCACATCCATTTTATTTCATCTCTACTGCTGGGAACCTGCTTTGAGAAACCAGAAAAGAAATCCCTTTCCATGCAGGTCTTTGCCCCTCCACTGATGTCTGTGCATGAGCTGAGAGAATTTCAGGATTAAAAAAAGTTACTAGAAACTAAATTCTCAGACTTTCTGGTTTTGTATTCGCTCACTTAAAACCACTTTTCCATGGAATGAGCGGTTCCTCAATGCCTTACAGCATTACCTAACTCATAAACCTGTCCTTTATACACAGCTCGCTCTGGGCTTTTCTCTCCCTTCCAAATCCAAACCTGCTTCAGCCAGCCACTGTAAGAACCAAAGTGAGGATCTGTGCATGCCCGTACGCACCTCACCCTTCCAGATCTCCAACAGCAGCTAACCAGAGCAGGAATGAGCAACTGCAGACTGCTTGGTGGAAAAGGCTAGCTCGCTACTAAAGCACACAGACCATTTTCCTTGTCAAGGAGAAAAAAGGTGAGGGACTCCGGGACGCTACACAATCAGGGCATCCTCATTGCATTTTCTAAGAGTGTTTCTTCTCGTACGTCCTGGAACAGCCAACTGAAATGGAAACCCACTCCCTGGCAGCTCTACTTTCTCTAGGACTGAAGCACCCTTGCAGAGCTTAAACAGTTTTGCTGTGTTTGAATACCCACATTTTCACCAACTAAGAATCTCACTAGCAATTTCCTTTACCTAAGAACTCCTGCAGAATTTATATAAAACACCAAACACACTCTCACTTCAGCAGACGGGCACCTCCAACTTTGGATGCCTTCCCCAACCTAAGTAATGTCCCTTGATTTCAGTACATGCTAGGGTCTGTCCAGTCCTTTGAGCCCGAATCATGCTGGCTCCGAGAGCATCCCCTCATACCTCTTTTACTGCTTCTGTGAGTCCTGCCTCCCCCGGAGCCAAGCCCTCCAGGTCGGCTCTCTGCTGGATGGCCTCCGAGATCAGCTTGCTGTGCCGCAAGATGATCTCAATGGCTGTGCTCTCGCTGGTGGCCACTGAAGAGGAAAAGAAAAAATAAAGGTATTTAAAAACACAAAACCCAAGGAGAACCTGAAGGCCTTAGCTGTGCTTAGCTTTGTCCAGCACTCTCTCGAAGCTGAGCTGTTACCAGCTTTAGGGGCACAGGAAACAGCAAACAACTACAGGCAACTTTTGGTTATACTAATTGCAGCACTCACATCCAGCATAAAATCCTAGCAGACCACACTTCTCACTGTTTGTCCATCTTCAGGCGAGAGGATCAGATTTTCCAAAGCACATTGCCGAAAGAGACAGTGACAACCTCAAAAGGCAGGCATGGTTCTCCCAAGACTCAGGATTTCTTCTCTCCCCCAGTTACAGACATCCCATTCTGATTTTTGCAGAAAAACAGGCATTTCTAGGCACAATTTGCCTCACCCAAGGACAGCCACGTAAAAAGCAGCTGGATGCACCGTGCACCAGAAGTGCTGGTTTCTCCAGGCTGAGCACAGAGGGGATGGAGAAGAGGAGTTCGGGCAGAGGCAGCTACACCACAGGTGCCCGACTGCAAGCAGGTGAACCCCGGCTTTGTGCCCGCAGGGCCAGCACACACAGCCAGGCTCTGGATGGTGGCCAGCTCTCAAAAGGTTTGCTCATTACAAAACCTGAAGGCACAGAGCCACAAGCAAAGCAGCTGCGTTTGTAGACCAAAGTGCTTTTCCAACCAATCAACCATTTCAGGACACGGGTGTTGAAACCCATTGGAAGAAAAGAGGTTCCCGGCCAGGGAAAGGGCAAGGAGTGAGAAAGCAGCTCCTGCCAGCAGCAGGAGAAGCTCAGGGAGAGTGTGGGGGCACACCAAGGCCATTACCTGCTTGGAAGAAAAACTCTGCACCGGGCTGTTTCCGGATCTCCTCCATGAGCAGGTTCAGCGGTGCAGGTTCCCGCACAGCCAGCAGCAGTTGCCAAACAGCAGAGGCCGACAAAGACTTCTCCTCCAGCACTGCCGACACAAGGGAGGCAAAACCGCCAGCCTCACGCTTCACAACCTGCTCCATCGCCTTGGAAAGACCCACAGTGAGGCACTAATAAGAGACCCCATCCATCTGCCCTGCAGCACGCTTAGACATGACCGTGGCTCAGCCCAGACCCAGCCTTCCCTCGCTCCCACCCTGCTGAAGACCAGCGCAGCTCAAGTGGTGACCACTTGGAAGGCAAGCTCTTCACCTGAACACATCAGCCATTTCCTCAACTCGCTCCGAAGCTGAGCATCTCTCCTCAGTGCCCACATCAGCCACTCTTACTCACCAGCCTTCACCTTCATATACGTTACCTGCTTCACTCAGCTTCAGATATGTTACCTGCTTCACTCTCACTATGGGATACTAAGGAATGATTAAACGGAGTCCGGCTGGAGGACTGTGCCAAACCAAGCCATGACAGGTAGTAAATCAAGTCCTCAGGACTTGATAGGGATCCCAGATGGGGATTAAAGCTCAGTATCTACTTGCACACGTGCAGGAGCCTGCTTACCTCTCTCTCAGCAGGAGCCAGGCTCTGCGCAACAGAGATGCCCTGCAGCAGCGTCTGGGTGTCTGTGAGGAGCTCCACTAAGTTTTCTCGGTATCGCCTCAGCAGTTTGGCTCCGTAATCCTCTGGGCTCCATTTGGCTGAATGCAAGTGAATGAAAATAAGAACAGCTCAGCTTGCAGCATCTTCCCAAAGTGCTTCAGACCTACAGGAGACCGAAAAAGCCAAGGCAGCCAGTTCTGCCTGGGTGACTAATGCTCAGCACACCCGGATTCACCTTCAAGCAGAGGATGAACACAACAAATCAAAACTTCTCCAAATCAAAGACAACAAATCAAAACTTCTCCAAATCAAAGACAACACAGAATATCCTCTGCCCATACATGCCTACAGAAATAGATCTCTGGCACCCAAATGCCTTCCGAGTCTCAGTCCCGGTCTGAGCCTCGAAGAAGAAAGACTGTTTTCAGCCATGTTAAGCAGGTAAATATGTGGCCCTCTCTGTGAAGGCAACACCTCGAGATGTTCATCAGCCTCTTCTGATGCCCTGGAATGAAGGAGACCCCATTACTGACTCTTGAAAGAGAGCCTGTAAGTGAGAGTCTGATCCACCCCACCAAGGAGGAGCTCTGCCACATGCTCCGTCTCAACGGTGTGTGACTATCAAACATACTAACATTTTACATACACCCAGAAGGTCCAAAGTAATCAAGAACTTAACGGGCTGGGTTGTCCTTGGTCAAAATGTTAAATGAACACAAACCAGACGTGTGACTGCAAAGTGGCAGGAACACCCTCTTCTCTCCCTTACTCCAAAAAAATGCAACTTTAACCTCATTCCTTCCTCCTCTCATATCTAATTCCATGCTGGGTCTGCTGAGGTTTGCCCTGATGAATCTGAGAAACGATTACTCTAGAGTAACAGCACAACCCTTTAAGACACCCCAGTATCAGGAGACAATAGACTAATTCAAGAAAGAGGAACAGTGTTTATTCAGGATAACGAAGACGCTTGGGCAAAATACACTGTGTACGAAAAGTAATATATGATTGCACTTGTTGCCAGATCAGTTGATAAATAAAACTGGAAATTGCCAAACAGATGAATTTGAAATGGATTTTATTCACTGTTGGAGTCACTAAATTGGAGAACATGCATAGTCATACTTTTGTAGAGGAAACCAAAACAAAAAACTGTAGTTCATCCGAGACATCTGTGTGTGTTTTTTCTTTGCGTGCTTAGGTCTTTTAATCATGTTGGTTCAGTACCAAACAGAACAACCTATTATTCACACAACACTACTTGGGAGAAAAGCAGCTAAATACACACAGCTCGGTGAAAAGAAAATAGTCTCTGGGATGCAGAAGACATACAGTGCCAGATAAGAAGAGAAAGCTCTCCAGTATGGTGAAGGAGGCAATAGTAGGCTGTGGGAATAATCAATGGAAGATTTTGAGCTAATATGAAAAACTCCCTGGACAAAGACTTCTTGGAGACATGAGTCTACTCCCTAGCAAAGTGAAGGGAACCTCATTAAGCACTTGAGGTCTGTAGGGTTTAGGACTTGGACGTGCCCTGCATGGATCAGGGGATGGTTTACAAATAAAATATTTTCCCCCTACTCCCATTGGAATGTTTCTGATTTTATTACACAAATTTGAGTTGATATGAATGCACTCTCAGCTCTGCTGCCGTACCAAGGTGAGCTCCATAACAAGAGCACGCCCTGCCCCACTGTACCAGATGTCCTCCCTTCTCTTAGCGGGATAGCACAGGCATCAAAAGCTGCCATCAGTGGCTCGAATCATTCCCTCCCTCTTCATTTCCACGATAAGAAATATTTGTGCTTCTGTTTGTTCAAGCTGCAATTTGAAGAGATTCGGCTCTATGTAATTAAGGAATGCTCCTCCTTGGAATGGGTATTACCACTAGATAATTAACCATGTTGGGAGTCTGGTGTTTCAAGAAAGCAATCGTGCTTAACAAATGACAAAGCAAACTGCCTGTCGGGAATGTTTGCTACAGAGGAAGTTATCAGCATTATGAGCACAGTTTTGCTTTCTATTAAACACTCATTTACATTTCACTGCATGTTAATTTAGTTTTTAATTTTTAAGTGACTTCAGAGCTGGTGAAATCTGCCTTTCTCTCTGAACTGCTCAGGGTGTGCCTAAAGCCACCCAAACCTTGGAAGGCTTTCCCACCAGCCGAAAGATGAGGCCTTATGAGTCCCTGATCCACTACTCACATGCAAGAAACAATAAAACCCCACCAAAACAAGAAGAAGGGGACTAGCTGTCCAAGATAATGATGTCTAACGGGGACACTAAGTGTGGGTCTCCCATCAGCACACTCTAATCCGCACAGGAGACCACAACTCAACAACCACGATGTGCAGAAACACTACCCAACCAAACACACAGCCCACAATCTCCCTCAATCACAAGGAATTCACGAAGACTGAAGTCAGGTAAGACATTACCTGTATTTAATTTCAAGACATCTACAGCTTTGGGGAAGTTTTAGGGATTTGCTTTCAAAGCCAGCAAGTACCATGAGTTAAAGTCACCAATGGACCAGAGTTTGGTAAAGATGCCTTCATTGCTGTATTTATTATGGAGACACATGCTGCTGCTTAAAAGTGACTGAAAACAAAAAAAGTAACTGACACTGGAAGACACAGTTCTCCTGTTTTCCAGATATGACATCCCAGTTTCTACACTATCAGTGGCAAATGAGGGAGGAGCCCAACAGGCTTCTCATTTCATTGCAAAGCAGGGGCCTTCTTGCTGGCATAGTCCTCCTACCCCAGTGCTTCCAGACCATTTTTGTTCACATAAAAAGGGCATCCCATTCCTTTAAATGAAAGTAAGATTGTAAAGTCCAGAAAAGCACCCAAACTTCCCGGCAATTCCCTGAACTGAGCTCCGAGGCATCTAAGTGTAGTGTACCCATACCTTTGCCATCAGAGACATTTGCTGTTGCCACCAAGTTGTCTAGCAGACGGTGGAGACCAGGGAATGAAGCTTTCACAGCCCCTAGAAGTTTGACCAAACTTTCCGCTTTCAGGCTTTTCTCTTCGTCCACCTTCCTGAGCAGATTGTCCATGGCTTCCCTCTGACAGCCGCCTTCACAGCAATCCAAAACTACCTGCGACAAAGAAGCAGTCAAGAACCTGTTTGCAAGAGTTTCTTACACAGTACTGCAATAAACACATGTCCACTGCTTCCACGAATTTGATTAACTGGGAGGTGTTACGGGGTGCTGATTAGAGGAACGTCTAAACATGTCCCAGGTATATCTGACATATGTCACCTTGAAAACTACACTAGCAGGTTCTTCCACCAAGTCTAGCTCTTGGAAGTGGCTGACAAGCAAAAAACATTTTTTCAAAGGGAACAGAAAAAAAAGACTTAAAGACAGGATTCAAAACAACATTTAATTTGGTATTTTTAGCAAATACTTTTTAAATTAACAGTCTCTTTTTCCCTTGTCTCCCCAATTTTTCTGCTTGTCATTGAAAGACAGGGATGGAGAGAAAAAAAAGAAGACTCTCTTTATTTAAATAAGCATCCTATTAATTGAATGATTATTTCTATGACAAGGCCGCATGAGACATCTCTTACGTGAGACGCAATCACTGCAGCTTGGAAAAGCTCTGGTGTGCCACTATAATACCTACAAGGCTCCTACAAGGGAAAGGCAGTTGACAAACACAGGTTGACTTCCACTCTGCAAACGCTGTGTCCCAAGCACTTGAAAAGTAGGACTGGCAGAAACTCTGCCCCATTCCCTGCTGTCATAAGCACTACACTACACAGTCCCATTAATAAAATTATTAAGATCTGTCCTAAACCTAGTTACATTTTTGCTCACTTTCCCCTGTTGGAAAGCTCTTCCACAGTCTCATTCCCCTGTTGATTCTTCTAATTTTCAGCTTAAATTTATTCATGGCCAGCGTATACCCATTTGTTCATGTGCCAACATTATCTTTTAGCTTAAAAAGCCTTCTAAACTCTCTGAGGTGTTTATGCGACCCTTCTTCTCCAATTTCTTTATAAGAGTGCAATCATATTCCCTCCCAGTCTTCATTTCACTTGTCTAAATAAGGCAGTTCCTTGTAAAACAGCTTCTCCACTGCCCTGATCTTAAGACTGCAGATCTGTCTCCACTTCAATACAAATTCACCTTTTTGGAACAAGACTGGAACCACACACAGAAATTTCAGAGGAGGTCCTAATTCTTAGTTCTTGTTACTGCATCTAAGTGCACACTCTTTGCTTTATTTCACATCATTCAATTCTCACTACTTAGTTCTCCAGCCATGTAAGTCTCCGCCTTGCAGATGCTCCTCTGTGTTGACAAAATATCCCAGTTTTGCTCACCAGCAAGTTTTGCTAAGCATGATTTGATATTTTTGTGTCAATAACATTAGTGTTAATATTAAGTAAGTAAGTGCCAAGAATTCCACTGGTAACCTTGCTCCAACCTGTCAGTCCTGTCTTCAGCACAATCTGTAGTTATCTCCCAGTAAGATATATCCTTTTTTAATATCACAGCTTCCTCCAGTTTAACAATTTCCTCACATGAAATTCAAATGCTTTGCTCAAGTCTAGATCGAGGCAGAAAAACCCATTTTTATCTCATCAAATAAAGATTCCAGGTCAGGCAGAAACCATTTACTTGAACACTCTTTGCTGCATTTTATCCCATTTTTTTGCTTACACACAGTGCTTCAGCTACATGCGTCCTCCAGCCTGTCCCAACACATATTGCTGTGCAACCACAGAGCTGACTGCCTAGACCACTGCTTCCCTCTCCCACACATCTGCCCTGGCCATCAATTGGGACCACTCTCAAATTGGAAAATGCATTAATAAACCTTGCTGTCGCTCTCATAGCCACATGTGTCAGCTCCTTCAGTCTGCTGGGGAACGCCCTCTGAGCTGTGTTTCGCTTCAGCTGCAGGACATTTCTGTTTCTGTCTCTCTCCCGGATTTGTCCCTAGGCTCAGTCGTGAGTTTGCGGGTCTTCTCCTCTCATCATTCTTTTTCTTTACTTGATCAGAGAAATGTTTGTTGTTTTGTCACAATATAGGCTGTGGTGCCCAGCAGCTTGACGTGCCACAAGCCTCTCTTCATACCTCTAAAGTATGTGTGTTGGGTTTGTGTGGCAAGGTTTTGGTAGCTGGGGGGCTACAGGGGTGGCTTCTGTGAGAAGCTGCCAGAAGCTTCCCCTGTGTCTGACAGAGCCAATGCCAGCCGGCTCCAAGATGGACCTGCCGCTGGCCAAGGCCAAGCCATACAGCGCCTCTGTGATAACATATTTAAGAAGGAAAAAAAACAGTTAGAGAGCTTTTGCAGCCAGAGAGAGGAGTGAGAAGATGTAAGAAACTCTGCAGACACCCAGGTCAGTGCAGAAGGAGGGGCAGGAGGTGCTCCAGGTGCCGGAGCAGAGATCCCCCTGCAGCCTGTGGTGAAGACCATGGTGAAGCAGGCTGTCCCCCTGCAGCCCATGGAGGGAGGATGAGGGGGTGTAGCGATTCCACCTGCAGCCCATGGAGGACCCCACACCGGAGCAGGTGGAGGCACCTGAAGGAGGCTGTGGCCTGTGGGGTGCCCACGCTGGAGCAAGCTCCTGGCAGGACCTGTGGCCCCGTGGAGAGAGGAGCCCACGCCAGAGCAGGTTTGCTGACAGGACTTGTGACCCCGTGGGGGACCCACGCTGGAGCAGTTTGCTCCTGAAGGTCTGCACCCCGTGGAGGAGACTCACGTTGGAGAAGCTGGTGAAGGACTGTCTCCCGTGAGAGGGACCCCACGCTGGAGCAGGGGAACGATGAGAGGAGTCCTCCCCCTGAGGAGGAAGAAGCGGCAGAAACACCGTGTGATGAACTGACCGTAACCCCCATTCCCCGTCCCCCTGTGCCGCTGAGGGGGGGCGGAGGTTGAAGCCAGGAGTGAAGTTGAGCCTGGGAAGATGGGAGGGGTGGGGGGAGGTGTTTTAAGAGTTGATTTTATTTCTCATTCCTCTACTCTGTTTTGCTTAGTAATAAATTAGATTAATCCCCTCTCTAAGTTCAGTCTGTTTTGCTCGTGACGATAATTAGTGAGTGATCTCTCCCTGTCCTTATCTCGACCCACAAGCTTTTTGTTGTACTTTTTCTCCCCTGTCTGGTGAACGAGGGAAGTGATAGAGCAGCTCTGGTGGGCACCCTCAGCCAGGGTCAACCCACCACAGTATGTTTCTTTGCCAGTGGGACATTTCAGTTGTTCCTTGCAGGTCCTAAGGCTCCTCTTCAAGATATTCATTCACTCAGGTCTATAACCTCTCATACAAATTCTCCTCTCTTGTTGAGGATGAAAACTTCAGACAGTTCTTCTACCTTTAACATAAAAGAAACTAATCCAACAGCTCCTCCTGTGCTCTTACAAGCAGCTGATCTCATTAATTAGTTTCTCTCATTTCTAAAACTCTGTCCTTTTATAGCCAAAACTCTGTTAGTGAACCTGTTGACATATCCTCCCATCTAATTCACACTGAGCTGACTCAGTCTGAAGTCATCTTTTAAGAGAATCATAGAATCATAGAATGGTTTGGGTTGGAAGGGACCTCAAAGATCATCTAGTTCCAACCCCCCTGCCACGGGCAGGGACACCCTCCACTAGACCACGTTGCCCAAAGCCTCATCCAACCTGGTCTTAAACACTTCCAGGGATGGGGCCTCCACAACCTCTCTGGGCAACCTGTGCCAGTACCTCACCACTCTAACAGTAAAGAATTTCTTTCTAACATCTCATCTAAATCGACCCTCCTTCAGCTTAAACCCATTCCCCCTTGTCCTGTCACTCCACTCCCTGATAAACAGTCCCTCACCATCTTTCCTGTAGGCTCCCTTCAGGTACTGGTAAGCTGCAATTAGATCTCCCCGGAGCCACCTTTTCTCCAGGCTGAACAATCCCAACTCTCTCAGCCTGTCCTCACAGGAGAGGCGCTCCATCCCTCTGATCAGCTTCATGGCCCTCCTCTGGACTCTCTCCAACAGCTCAAAGTCTCTCCTGTACTGGGGCCCCCAGAGCTGGACGCAGTACTCCAGGTGGGGTCTCACCAGAGTGGAGTAGAGGGGCAGGATCACCTCCCTCGACCTGCTGGTCACACGTCTCTTTTGATGCAGCCCAGGACACGGTTGGCTTTCTGGGCTGCAAGCGCACACTGCCGGCTCATGTTGAGCTTCTCATCAATCAATACCCCCAAGTCCTTCTCCTCAGAGCTGCTTTCAATCCATTCCTCGCCCAGCCTATAGTCGTGCTTGGGATTGCGCTGACCCATGTGCAGGACCTTGCACTTGGCCTTGTTGAACTTCATGCGGTTCGCACGGGCCCACCTCTCCAGCCTGTCAAGGTCCCTCTGGATGGCATCCCTTCCCTTCAGCTTGTCCACTGCTCCACACAGCTTGGTGTCATTGGCAAACTTGCTGAGGGTGCACTCGATCCCACTGTCCATGTCACGGACAAAGATGCTGAACAGTGCCAGTCCCAGTACCGACCCCTGAGGAACGCCACTTGTCACTGTTCTCCACTTGGACATTGAGCCGTTGAACACAGGAACACACGAAGGAGTATAAGAGCAGCATCCTTTTAGGGAGCTCATGCTATATCCTAGCACTGCTCCCAGGCAAGTGTTGACAGGCACAGAAGGGGTGGCCCTGGCAGTGGGGGATGCACTGCTTACATTTTGAGACCCATTTTGACAAAAACCGGGTGGGACAGTCAGAAAACATACCCCTGTTCTGCCAGCAACAGGACTTCTCCATCCCCCGCTGTGTCCAGTTAGGATTGCTCCTGCCACGGCCAGTAACCTTGCTTGTGTTGTCATGCACGTCTGTCCTAGCTGCGAAGTAGTTTGGTTTGAACATCAAGCCGTGTAGGGACCGGAGCCAAAGGGAAGGGAAAGCACACAGCTCAAAATGCCCACAGAGCCTGGACAGAAGGAAAGCACGGGTGTTTTTACCAGCTACTCTGACTCTCCAGGTTCAGGGCTGTACTGCGGAGCGGTCACTGAACTCTGCGACAACCCAAGCCGTGGGACACCATGCACAAGAGGTTTCCTGTTCTTTTGTATCCAAGTTTATTTCTCTTAAGTGAGAATCTACACCCAAGCCATGCCCCAAATCCTCCACCCTACCTCTCCACGTTACAGAAACACTAATAAAGCCATAAAGTCAAGCACTCAAAAGTAATAGAAATTCTAGGTAAAAAGTTCCCCAGAAAAACAGGGATATACAAGATTTACAAAAGGGCTTCACAACACATCCTGTACTGTTTTTTGAGCAAAGAAAATCAGACTTGTTCCATGCATGGCTTGGGCCAGGCACAGAAAGAACCCAGTTGCCTAGAAAAAATGCTGTTACACGTAAAACTCACTCTTGTCTTGCTGAATAAATGTGAAGCTAATGAGGCAGTGACTGTGAGAAGAAAAAGGAAAGCCTCATCTTTATGAACCCTTGGAGAACTAGATCCTATCTCTGCCAGCACAGAGCTCTCGTGCAATGCTGGATGAATCAGGTAAGATGAAACCTCCAGAGGTGGCCACTAATTCCATGTTCATTTTCCCACAACTGCACATGAGACACCAGAGATCTCAACTGCACATATGCCACAGGCCCACCATTTTAATCAATTTAACTTCTGAAATAATTAAGCACTTTTCCATTTGTCTGGAGGGGAAAAACAAACAAACAAATAAACCAAGCCTGAAAAAAGGGAACCCCCCAAGCTCAGTCTACACCTGGCAATTTCTGCCTTATTTTCCTGTGCCACAGCAGGGGAAAAGCTATGCACCCGGCCTCAGCGGAGTGCTCCCCAAATACCTTTGTTACTTGCTCGGAACTTGTGGGCTAAAACAAGAGCACGAAGGGATCCCATAGAGAGGAGAAGGATTTTGTATTCGGAGCAGGGTTTGGAGGCTCTGCAGCAAACGGAGCATGCAGTGGCTGAAGAGAATAAGAAGAAACACTAAATAACACTAGCCCTTCACCAAACAAGACATGGGTCGTGTAGTATATGATGATGCAATTAAAGGTTGTATCCTGTGCCCAAGGAGCACAATCATGATGGCAGAATGGTTTTGGTTTATTGTTGGGTTTTGGTTTTTTTCAATGGGAAGGGAGATAAAAAATGGCTGCATTTGAACTACCTAATTTCATGAAGACAAAAAAAAAAAGAGTGCAGGGAAAAAGTGCAGTCTTTAAAAGAAAGGCTGCACTGCAACATGCACAGGCATATAGGAAAAATCCTAATCTCCTGACGGCTGATGCAGCTTTCACGGCTAGGAGCTCAGGTCCTGGCATCTCCACGCGGGTCTCTGCTGACAGCCGCAATACCCCCAGCAGATGCTGAGTCCTGTGCTGCATTTGCGCCTCCTTCTCTCCTCTCACATCCCCATTCCGGGCTCAGCCACGCTGCTTTCAGAGGTGAAAATTCATTGGCTGCCAGTGATACCCCAGCTGATGAGGACAAGGTGGATGCCTCTGTTGGCAGCACCTCCTTTGGCCCTCCTGCACCAAGCCGCACCAGTACTCAGGGATGCTCCATGCTGGACACTTGGTCAGGGACCGCAGCAAGTGAGCAAGACATTAACTGAGGGACTCAGAGGACGGGCAGAGGTTCTCAGCCCACCTGTTGGGGCTCTGGTCAGGCTCACTCAGAAAGCAGGCATCATTCATGTCACTGAGCACAACAGTGCTTTCCACTCCCTATAATCCTGCATCAGGGGAACTAACTGATGTGACAAACTAGGACAGGAGGTCTGCAAGCTCCCTACTGAACGCAGCATGCTAGGGCACCCTGCAAGTTTCAGCTGCACAGGTGGGGTATAGCCAGCTCCCCCCCAAAATGCAAAAAAAGCAGGTTATACACAATATTTTGTGTCATGGCTTGTGCAAATCAGCATACATAATGCAATTGCCTACAGGAAAGCAATAGTCCTCCCCACCAACTGCTGCATTCAACACATCAAAAAACCAAAAAATCAGTCAGTGAATGTGCTACCCTTGCAGGCAACTGTCTGATAAGAGTTAAAGAGTTAAATCTGGGAGAGTCAAGTGAAAGGTAAGCTGATGACCCCATACACAAGGATGTAATTGGCAAGCAGGCAGCACAGACGCATTAGTGGTTCTGCTGAAACCAAACTCCGCTACAGAGCCTTCTCTGGGCTCACAAAAAGGCATTTTCAGGGCCTACAGAGAGTACCAGGCACCTCCTCTGTCCCAGGCTCCGCTTGCAGGGACAGCCTGACACTGCGCCAGGCAGTGCTCATCCTGGTCTTGAGGCTGACTTCACAGCTCAGCTTTCAGTATTTCCGCAGTTCAGTGCGGAAAGACCTGGGACACACACGTGCAATCCCTGCTGGGCAAAGGGGAGGTGAGATTGCAAACCTCACTCGACAAACCAAGTGGTGAGACGGTGCCTTGCAGACACAGACACACATACCCCCCCCCCGCCCTCAGAGGTTTCCTTAATTCCTATTTTTTTACCCGCTTCTCCGAGGCAGTCAGGAACCCCTCTTCTGCCGCCTCCAGGAACTCTACAATGGGGCTCAGCTGTGTCACGCTTTGGATCAGCTCCTCCCTGCGTCCCAGCAAGCGAGCGGTCAGCGTCTCTCCCTCGTCTGTGCTCTCTGGGGGGAAAAGGATTCAGAAACACAACAGAAGAAACAAGTCAGTCTGAAGGAACTGACAGGCTCCTGAACTGAGTGAGACTCTGTGAAAGATCTAAGTGAATAGCAAAGCTCATCCCAAGCACAAGCAGCAGAGGAAAACCACTTTACTATTCTCTTTAAACTCTATGAAAGGAAAATGTCTCATTTATCTAACAGAGCACAAAGCCATAAAGCAAGCTGGAGGTTAACACCAGGTTTGCAAGGCCACTGCTTTGTGTCAGACTCAAGTAAGAAAGGAGCTTTCAATCCTGAGGCTCAGCTGTGCTCTGACCCACGCTGGCTGCACAGCCATCGATCCAGCCCTCCAGGCAGCAATGGGGAGAGTCCTGTGCTGCCCGCACCCCACTGCTGCGGGACAGAAACACTCCAGGGTCTTGGCCAGCAGGCGATAAACCTCCTGCATCTGAGTACGGATACAGGGTTTCTGGAGACCTGCTTTGCCTGTAAGCTTGCCCACTCACTTTGCCAGACGCTGCACCCGCTTCTCTACCTGTTTGCTGCAGGGCTTCTCCGCTGCCCCCTTCCCTCTCCAGCAACGCCACTCGCAGCTTGGGATTCACATCTTGGAACAGCTTCAGTAAAGATATGAGGGTCTGAGCATCCAGGGTCTCAGCATCCTTCACTTTGCTCAGCAGCTTCTTGAACACCGACTGTTCCCCTGCCTCTGCCAGACAGGCAACCAGAGCCTACGTCAGAACAGGCAAATGCAGGGAAGGTTTTAATAACAGTCAACTGCCCCATACAAACCAACACAAAAAGTAGAATCCTGGGGGTCTTGTTCAGGGAACAAAAAAATCAAAAAAACAAAAAAACCTCCACAAAAACCCCACAGCAACACAAGCTGAGCTCACTACCAGACAAGGTCTTGTGCTGAACTCATGCTCTGGTCTGAGGCCACCAGCCCTGGGAAGGAGGGCAGCAAGCCCTGCCTGCCAGCTGTTATCTTTACAGCAAGTCCCACAAACTGGAGCTGGTTTCATCGCCAAACACATCTTTTCATTTCTTTCCCTAACGGCTGAATGCCATTAAGTCTAAGGGACCTAATAAAACATGGTTTAAACACCATCACTTTGGAAGCCCAAGGTGATAGCAGGCAGAGGATACTAGATTTCACTGCAGAACAAGGAGAGATCACTTGCACAGAAAGCAAAGAGCATTTTAAGTGGGACTTTAAGGAATCCCCATCCTCAAGTCACAACAGAGTTGCATGTCCTAATGAAAGATTTGGAGAGAAGGCACGCAAGCACCGAGTGTCATGGACTCTCAGCACGCCCAGCAATCACATCCAAAATCCACTCCAGTGACCTGAAACAGCAACCAGAGGCAAGCATGCCTGCGCAGTTATGGAAATAAAAGGAAAAGAAATAAGCTGTAACTCTTGCTCCCATTTCCCCGGAGCCCTTTAACGCTGTAAATATTGCCCCTAAAGACACACACTCCCCAGCTCTCCAGGAGAGATGCCAGCCTTTCAGAGCAGGCATCCTTTATTAGAGACTCCAGGGATGCTATAAAAGTACCTTTGAAGTGGAGAGCTTAGCCCAGCTCCAGAGAGAGCGGCCATTTTCTGCTGTCATTGTCATTTTTATTTCTGTGATAAAAAGACTGAATGCAACTGCTTGGGGCCGCACCAGGGGGATAGTGGACTTGCTTTTCCTAGCAGGTGTAAATGCTCATATATCAGGGCAGCGTGACAGTGCAATGACCTATTGCAAAGAGTATCCACAGAGGGGAAGCTGCAGGAGTCCCAGCTCTTACCCGCTAACGGCATTTTTCCTGCCGAACAGAGAGACGTGGACATGAAGGGCTCTGTTATAAAGGAAGAAAGGAGATGCCACAGATGTGCTGAAGAACAAGCTTAAAAGGTATTTTTTTTTAATGCAAACATTAATTTGTAATGAGACTTGATAACCAGATCATGTTTGTTCTCAAGGTTTGCATGCCTGGCCCCTTCCAGATCAAAACGATCCTGTAAAACACAAAATATCTTGACTTTCACCGTCCTAAAGGTGCTCAGCACCCTGTCAAATACACATTTTACTAATGTGGATGAAAAGTAAACTTGCATTGTCACAATATTTTTTTTTCATTTTAAATTTTATTTTTTTAATTACAGTCAGCACAGCATTGGTACCCAGAGCTCCAGATAACATCCCTTCCTCAGTGCACGGTTTTGGTTAATGGAAATGAGTTTTCAGAAACTGAACGGCTCTGCTATTTATAGTCTCTTTCCGGAAGACCTTTCCTTGGACACGTTGCTCAGTGGGAACAACAGCCTTGAAAGAGCACACAGTGCCTTTTAGACTTACTTTGAAGCACTAACAATTCCCAAAGATCCTGGAAAAAATGGAGAAATACTGATATTAGCTGGAATCCCAGCTTCCACTTAGTCATAATATGCCCACATTTTACAGCCTGATCCATTAGGTTTTCACTGCTGGGACACTCGCAAATCCCTTCATGGCCAAATTGGCACAAATTAGCACACATCCAGCTTCCAGACTGGAGGAAAAGATGGGCTCTCTGAGCAGGGAATCCTGCTCACCAAGATCTGGCTTAAGCTTGAGGTTCAGTGTGCATTGAGAAGTTTGGTCCTAGGTGAGGGTGTCAGTTCTGTTGGCCACAGCACTCCTAACTCAGTACCACTGTGGTCAATCACCACAAAACAGCCCCCCCCCAGTTCATCTCAAACCTCCCCATGTTCACGGCAGCCCCAAGGCAAGCTCTGAACAGGAATCGCTGCAGATAATGCCACAGGAGGCAGGTCTCTTATCTCCATGTTATCTCCACATCTTCCACATTTTTCCAGATTTCTTTCCTAATACAATCAATTCCTACACTGCTGTATCGCTTTGCCCCACCCAGGATCTCTTGCACTGTTCCATTGCTCCTCATTACTTTCTACTGCTTCCAAAGTACCTCGCTACTTTGGGTAGGAAGATGCACGAGGCTGCTCATGCTGAGACAACCTGCTTTTGAAACGTGCAAGAGCTGAGTTAGTGCTGTATCCTCCCAGCCAAACGCTCATCTCCCTCCTCACACCAACCCACAACACTCCTCGTAAGCCACTGTCTCCAGGACTTCTACCTCCCTGTCCAACATAATCGTGAGATGACGTTTTTCTGGGTGGGGACAGGGATGCTTGAAGAGCAGCTGGCGGATGGCTCCGGGGGTCGGCTGGGCTGCACTCAGTCGGTGTGCCATCCTCAGGGATGTCCTGACACATGGAGAGGAAGGACCTCAACCAGGTGGGCAAGTAACACACATCCCACCCAAGAGTGCAATGGCCCATAACTGAGACTAAAGAGGGATGCGGGAGAGAGGGAGGGCAGGTCAGTGCAGCCACTAGCCCAGTTGGCCATTAGCCTCTTCCCTGCAGGGGGGAGAGCAGGGCTATGGCTTTTCATGCCTTACCCACACTCCTGCTCCCACCATCAAAGCACAACTCAGCAAAAAGCCACTTTAGTGACTATTACTGAGTGATCTCCCTGAAGCATCAGCTTTAGAGCAAATGCAAGCACCCAAAAGATGGAGGGCAGGAATCTGCAAGAGATAGGCTGGACAGCCACAGGGGTTATAACGGGTGACAGAAGCAGCTAGCTCCCTTGAGACCCTTCTCTCTCAGCACATCCAGCTACAAGACTGACCCCTGAACGCAGTAAATCCTGTGCCAGTACGTCAATGCCCCACCTCCATTCCCCGAGGAGAGCTGCACCGGCCATTTGGCGAGCTCCCTGACCAGAGGAGGCTGGGCACCACAGGCAAACCTCCAGAGACATTGTCATCAGTCCTCTGTGAATGCAAGTTGCTTTGGGGTTTTTTTACTGGTTAATTTTTGATGTGCATAAGGTGAAGAAAATACAAAAAAGCCACTGGAAACCTGCACAGACAGAGCCACTGCCCACAGGGTCGGTGGCACAGACAGCACAGAGACTGGCTCTACACATCTGGACCACAGAGAAACTCGTAGGCTACGACCGCACCATGAAGTCAACCAACTATCACTGTGCATACAATAACAGGGAAAACTACATTTCCATTTCTGGTGCAGAAATCTGAAGTGCCTTTTTTTTTTTCCAAGCCTGCATTTGTACGTGACCCCAGTACCAGGAAGGCTCCGTGGAGAACGCTGACCCCTGCTCGCTCCACAAAGCGGGAACAAAAGCTCAGCCCAAACTTCCACACAAGTACACTGGGGGGGGGGGGAAGTTCTCCAGCTCTGCCACCATGACATAAACCCCTCCCAACCTATCACTCCTAATCAGGATGCAGAAGATAACAGGAAACTTCTTTCTTCTGCCGCATCTAGAAATCCCTGCAGCTGCAAACGAAGGACGACAATAATTGGACAGGCCCATAGGCAATGGAAATGATCCACAAACACAGTGACATTTATTCTACACGGGAGAATCAACGCTCCCCCACTTCATCTGAACCCAGCAGTAGAGGGAACAAATGAGCTGTGCAATAATTTGAATTGAGTTTCTCTAAGAGAGCACAGGAAGATAAGACTTGACACCAGCAAAGCTCTTCTACGCTTCCCCAAATTACTGCAATTTCGGTCTTGTTCTCATTTCCAAGCAGGTTTCATCCAGGCCAGAACCAAATTAGATAGGAATAGTTTATGCAAGATACAGAGAGAGACTCTAAAACAAAAACAACCCCAAAAATCACATCTCCCTAAACAGAGAAGCAACTCATCCGCATTTTTCAGCCCAAGGAGTGGAACGTAACATCAAGCTTAGAGAGAAGCAATAATTCCCACAAAAGCAAGCCCTGCACCGCAAACCTCCTTGGGGAAAACCCCCATGACCTAACAAATCTCCACTGTAGGAAATAAGGCAGCAACACCGGAGAGGAGCAGACAGGAGTCTTGTGGGGAATGAGGCACCCATGCAGGGACGAGCTCATGAGCAAAGGAACAGAAATACAGAGGCTACGTCCAAGGCAAAATGCCACTGAAACGAGAGGAGCCTGAACACCAGGACAGCCCTGGTGTCAACAGGCTTGCAAAACCCCCACAAACACCCGCAAGCCCCCACGCTGCCCAGGCTTTGCTCTCCAAAATACATCACCACTTGCCTATAGAGATAAGTCACCCACAAAAGGCTCCTGAGTAGAAAAAGGATGTGCACAAGGGATGGGAGATCTCCCCTGCAGCATGGCAAGCACGCCCAGCAAGACTGCTTAGTGCAAATAAACAGCACCTCACCCGCTTCCAGACTGACTCTTACTTGCCCTGAGGCACCTAAGAGACTTCAAGCAAATGACCGGCAAAATAATACAAAAAAGGGGAGGGAAAAAAAACAAAAAGGAGAGAGAAGAAAAAAAAAAATCCATCGATGTCTATCACTGGCACAATCTCAGCCTTAATTACGCATCCCGAGCTGGGCTCTTTGGAGCTGAACTTGCACTTTAAGCTTGACTTTAAAGACATACCGCTGTGTTCCCCCCCTCCGAAGAAAACACCAGGGCCTTGTGGGAAGAAGCTACTCCGTCTGCTGGAAAAAGAAACCAGGCTCGGTGCTGGTGACCACAGGTCCTGCTTGTCCCAGAGGGGAGCTCAGAGATGGACAGATCTGGCTGAGCCCTTGCTTGCAACGGGCTGCAGTCTGTCCCCGTCACTGCCCTGGGGCTGACGCTTTTCATGCTTGTCACAGCGGAGAAGTGATTTTTCAGGAAGGCTTAAAGAAAATCCATTTCTCATTTATTCAGCGTTTATTTATAGCTGCAGAAAAATTGTCCAGCTGCCATTTTGTGGTCAGACACCCAAACTGTCTCTGAGCTCCACAACCTTTCACTTGGCTCCTGGTCTAACAGCTCATTTGGGAGCACAAAGGGCTGGGCAGGGGTCTGCAAACCCCACCTGCTGGGTCTTGGAGGTGCTGAACAAACATGAAACAACAGTTACTGCAAAGCCATAGAAAACGGGGCTGTTATGCAGAGCAGAAGCAAGGCAGCACGCCTGCCTGGGCACTTTGCAGGTGCAGTTCTGCCCTGTGACCATGGATGCAGCACAAGCAGGCAAAGGAAGGCATGCCAACGCGGGTGATACCTGCCGCCGTGGGTGCACAGAATTGCCAAATGCCTTCTGGCAGTGCCCATCCACATCGCACAGCACCCTCCCCAGCTCTGTTTCAATTGCCAAGGTGCAGAATAGGTAAAACCTTACATCTGAAATATTCTTCTGATCAGGGTGACGAACAAACATACAAAAATCTAATCCTTCTCAGGGCGCACAGGCACGCTACGAGCAATGCACTCACGGGTGCTTGTCAGCCCAGCCAGGCTTGGGCTTGCTGCTACAAACACGAATTAGGACCCACATCTCCCTCCTAAAGCCCCAGAGATGTTAAGTTCAATACCATCAGGAGGGTCAGCAGCAAAAGGAACACAAGCTTCCTTCCGTGAACATTTCAAGGCTTGTCAGAAAAGAAACCTGCACTCCTCGACTCAAGGGAATTCTCCTCCCTGCTGTCATACAGATTTTTTTCTAATAAACATGTTGTCTTGGGTTTTTAAAAGCAGAATGCCAGCACAGCCCAAATGTCCCATGTCCCATGGTCACACCGGTACTGGAGGGACCCAGTGACTTGAATCCAGACAGCTTCCTGGCCAGCAAGCGCATGGGAACTGAGACAGCATCGCGTCCGCAACCTAGGGAACAGCACTTCTCACTTTAAAAGGTCAGCTAACCACAGAGCCACTGCAGAGCCGGCAATAAGTCACACTCTCATTTTTCCACATACAGAAAAGGTACATGGAGCCTGAAAAGAAAAGGTTCATGCAGCCTGGTATAAAAAACACTCTATCAGAAACAGCTGGGGTGAGGAGAGCAAATACAGTCCCATCCTCACTCCAGAGCAGCCACAGCTTTTTTTGCAGACCCTGTGATCATGCAGCAGTGTGCAGCCCCAGCATGGGTGCCCTCCCGGAACCACCGCAATCGTTTCCAAGCTCCGTGTCCTCCTGCACTGCTACACCAGTACAGACGTAACCTGCTGTTTCTGTGGTGGCTTTGAGCCGGTACGACAGCTGGTATCTGGCTATCGTTGTTCATAGCACAGAGTATCCTTCAGATTTAACAAAGCACCAGACTCAAATATCCCCTCCAACAGTAACTCGAGCATCATTCATCAGTGATGACTGCTTTTAAAGTAGCACATCGCCAGGAGAAGCGCAGCGGGGCGGCACCCGTAACCCCCCCCGTAACACTCCCCACGAGCAGCCTGCCATACGCAGAGCGGAGCAGATGCTCCACAGCAAGTCCTCGCCAAGGGCTCAGGAATCATCTATTTTGGGATCTCATATGTCAGACGTTTACAAGTCAATACAGCTCCCGAAGCAAATGCCATAAACAGGAGAAGAGAAATCAGCACTGGAATGCTTCTACAACACAACGAAGATGTCTTCAGGGCACGACATACATTTCTTTACCTACGCGCACGAGCAGCTTGCTCTTACAGATGCTTCTCTCCAGGGTGTTGTTCAGGTGAGCACGTGTTGCCCTTCAAACAACCAGGCACCAGGGCCCCAGTTGCCCACAAAACAATTTCCTAAACAGGGCAAAAACTATTCTAGCCCTCAGCAGGGTGAAAAAAAAGCTTGTATCATTTACCCAAGGAAACACACCTACCTCCTTTTGAGAGGCATCAATTTCTCTGCACTCTTCTAGTCTTTTCAGCACCGTTTGGGCATCAGAAAGGGCCTCAGAGAAAATACTTTCATATTGAAGAAAGAAATCCAGTTTATAGCTTTTGCTCTCTGCTGCTGTGTGAGAGAAACAAGATGAGTTATTTGCTAATTGAAGGGATTCACAGAAAGCATGATGTGATTGAAAGGCATCAGTTTGTAACCAGCACATTGGCTGTAATAGGGAAACTGTGACTCACAAATCCCTTCTAAAGATATCACGCAGCCTGGAGGGAAAATCAACAGTTTATTTAACACCAGTTATAAATGGACCATTTATGTTAAATCCAGTACAGCCTCTGTTTTCCTCCCATGCTGAACAGGAGTTTAAAGGATAAGGTAGCATTAGCAGGCAACTCTGTTCACTTATTGTTATACAGATTGCCTTATCAACCTCATGTTCTGCACTAACGCAGATTGCCCGTATGTCAGAAGAAATCACATGCATGGGTAGGAAGAGTTTTGTTCACTACAGCTATGGTAAAGTGGTGAGAGTGAAGCAACTGCAAAGGCCAAAGGAGAGTGTTGCACATTGCCAAAGGAAGAGAGTCCCTGCATGTACATGTTGCTGCTGCTCCCAACCCAGGGCAAACTAAAAAGAACAAACACAGAGGAAAAGATCCCCATAAGAGGAAAACATGAGCCAACGCAATTGCAAGTAAGAGGCAATGCTGTGCCCAGACCTGTCAAGTCTCACCTAAATCCCTTGCTCCTCCTTTCTCCTCCAGAGGCTCAGCAAGCTCCTCTTCTGCGCTGCCACCTTGCTCAGCACAGGCAGGCCGATCAGGACGAGAGCCTGAATCCTCCCGGAGGGATCTGGAGTCACTTGGCATCGCATCCTGGTGAACCCAGGTGTGATTCACGGTAAGTTCCTGGCTAGGAGGAGAAACATCTGCTTCCACTTCTGCTTCTACAGGGCCAGGAGAAAGGGAAACTCTCTGAGAAAGGAAGATATCTGGTTTTCCTTCGGCAGGTTTTTCAGACTGGGGTAGGTTATTAGCTTCAGCTTGGTTTCCAGATGAGTCTGCTGGCTGGCCGGAGACTTCTCTCACTACCCGGTCCTGAGTTGAACAGCTGATGAGGTCCCTGAGGAGGTTTTTACAACTAACAGCCACATCAAACATCTGCAGACTATCTGCCACCGAGATAACTTTGGTGAAATTGTGTTTCCCCAGTGGGAGTTTGCCACTGTACATCATCTCCAGCAAGAGCGCAAACTCCTCAGGGGTCACCACTGAAGCATCGATGGAGATGGTGTCCGTGCTGTCCAATAAGGATTTAAAAAGCAGACTGGCAGCAGCCAAAACCACCTTGTGCGCTCCAAAACGAACATTCCCAATGAAGATGGTGCAATCACAGAACTGCTGCTCTTTGCAGAGAGTGTGCAGCTGCTGCAGCAGCTGTTTGCTGTAACTGGGAAGCTCCATGGCACCAGGGTCTCCTGGCCTCCTCTCGCGGTGCTCTCCACACCACTTTCACACAGCCCAGCTAGCAAAAAACCAAGGGATCCTGTTAGCACTTTGCTCAAATAGTAGCAAGACAGAAAGAGTAAGCAAAAATTACTTTTCAGTGTACACCACCTAGTAGCTTACTGTGCTGCAGTTCTGTGGTTACAGCAAGAAGAGGCCCCCATCTGAACTCACATTCCCCAAATTCAACAACTTACCCCACTAAGGCTGAAGAGTCTAGAAATGTTCAAATATAAATACTTGAGAAAGAGCCTGGAAATGAGTATTGAGTCCCAGAAGTTCTAAAAAAGGAGAAGAGACTCCCTGATATGCCCCTGACAGAGCTCAGGGAGCTGTGAACATTCTTCAGATCAATGCTGAATTCAGTAGCTGGTTTCAGAAAGGGCAGGTGGGGAAGCAGTGCAGGAAGACCAGTTCAGACCATCTACCAAACACAGAGGAGAATCTGAGGTATTGGTTTTGACCTGCAAAGCACTAAGTGGTTTGGGACCAGTTAATTTTCTCCCCACATCACTACTAAGATGAGCAGGGGCACGCAAGTGGGAGACAGAGGTCTGCTTGCAGCCCAGGGACTTCAGCACCTCCCTTCTCAGCACACCACAGTCCTAACTCATCGGTTTACAAGTCTCTTCCCCAAGCTGTAATTTCTTGCAGAAGTCCACAGCCCTAATCCCATCTACCAGAGCATCCCTTTTGCTTCCCCCTCCCCCCCACCCCCGAGTGCAGAAGGGAGAACAGGTAGGACATCTGCCAACAGAATTTTATCAGCAGGGCATCTGGAGTTTTTATCTAAGCTAGATAAGATAAAGATGTTACTGCCTTGTCTACACTCTAGGATGCCTCACACTGGTGCTGGCAATGATGCTGAAACAAAACAGCATGAGCACTAGAGGAAGAGCACCTGGATGGACACGATTTACATGACCTTCAACTGCTTAACATCTTTGCACCCAGCTTCCTACTCTCTTGTAGAGAACAGGAGTAATATTGTCTATCATCAGGGCACAAGCTTTAACGAGCTGATGCTCATACACCATGTTGAAGCGCTGCCTCGCACAAAAGCGGGCTCAGAGTAACTCCCAACTTGCACCAAATTGCAAGTTGCAAGCAGACGCTGGGCACAGCTGAGTTGGCCCCTCTGGAGTTCAGACGTTGTGGGAAACAGGACCTCCTGCCCACAGGCAGGCAGGACCCCAGCTGTCCTTCTGCACAGCACTGCCTGCGGCGGCTGTGGAAAGACAGGAGGAGACAGGAGACATCACATCATACCACAGCTACAGAGGGCTGAGCAACTGGTTGGTGGATACGACCCGTGCATGAGAGCAATCCTGCTCAGCCAAGAGCACCTCTGTGCTTTAAAGATGAAGTACTGTGTAACTTCCTTTTCAATCATCAGGGTAAGATCACAGATGGTTTTGACACCACCTCAAAGCAAAGGTGTCATGCTCCCCATCTGAATACCTTTGAAGGGAGAACACAGGGTAGGTGGGTCCTTTTCTGGGAGGCAGGGAAACCTAAGGAGTCACTGATTACCCCCTCCTGCTCCCCAGGAGCCAGAGCTTTTCTGGGTGCATTGCTACCAAAGGTGTCTCATCTGCAGCTCATCTCTGCTGCTTTGCAAGTACCAGGCCCACCCCCTCACCTGTGTACAGGGCAACCTGCACTTCCAGCCTATTAAACACTCAGGCTCTGCTATCCTCCCACGCTGCTGTAAATCATGAGTAACCAAGCTGCCATCAGCAGAGTTGCTGCTGGTCGTGGGAGAAGAGACTCATTTCTTTTGCCAGGCTCAATGTAATAGCAGTTTTAGTCCACCCACTCCTTCCCTGGAGCTGAAGGACTTCCAGTATCTGAGATGAAATTGGGTCTGCTGGTTAAATAATAATAGCTGTGGCTCCTCCTACAAAAGGACAAGCAGGAAACATCGATGTCCTGGAAGAGATGTCTGCTCACTTCGCCATGAATAGCCTTCTGCAGAAAACCTATTGCTTCCACTGAGGCAAGCTGGAAGAAGTAGCAGCACCGTCTGCTCCCTCTATTCCTGGCAAGAATATAGAAGATATATTTGCCTATGACAGCTCTAAACAGCAAAGCTTTAAGCAGCCTAGCAGCACCTCCCCTTCTTTATTACAGCAACTCAGAGCACTGGAAAATGTGTCCTGAGCAATTAGATCAGATATATTCATTTTAATACATTTTACTTCTTTAATTATAGGGACCCAAAGATCTGCCAAAGAGAACAGATATTTTTTAAGGAGGGGATGGCCAAGACCATCCTCAAGGCAATTGCCCCCTACTTAGAATACACCTCAGGCTTTTATTCGAAGCTTACAGCCAGAAGGGACCACCAGCACTCTGATTTCTCATCCATCACTGCCTCCCAGACTTCCGGGCTTAGGAACTTGGGTTTGGCTAAAGCTTCTCCTCCAGCAAGGTGCCCAGTCAGAAGAACCAATTTTTAGGGGCAGTACCCTCTACTGCCATAGTTATTTACACTGTTAAATGACGTGCCTGGTTTCTTACCTGAATTTGTCTGGCTTCATCTCCCAGCCATCTTCTAGATGGTTTTGCGGAGATTTGGTTGGGGGACTGGGCCGAACTGGGAATCTTTCTGAGAGCAGGTAACTAATACTTCAGCACTGATAAGTGCTTCCAGAGTGCGAGCCATCAGCCTCTGCCAGCACCACCGGTAAGAAAAAGCCGTTTGTCACTTTTTCAGCTTAAAGCTGCTTCTCTGCATCCTCTTTGGAGCCAGGGTCACTGGGGATGACTTATGAATTTCAAACTTAAGGTAAAACATGGTTGAAGCAGGCTGCTTCCAAGGCCTCAGACACCCGACCTGCACAAGTACTGCCCTCTTCCAAAATATTGGCTCACTTGAGTCAGAAGAGGGGACAAAGGAAACAGATGTTTGCTCATCTCAGCTGCACTACAAACGGGCTTTGCAAAATTAATCTCTTGAGGAACATCAGGGACATCTTAAGCCTCGTCCTGCCAGCTTCCCAGGGAGAACACCAAGGTGGCTTAGGAGTTTTCATTCCACTGACTTCCAGCGAAACTGGGAAGTCAATCAATTTGAGCCAAATTTTCAAAAGTGCCTAAAATTCCTAAAGCTCTACTTGACCACATGTTGATAAAAGTCCTCCTGTCGTCCTCACACAGCAGGCATCATCTGTGACTGCTCTGAGGAGACTCACTTCAGCAAAGCAGCCCCTTCTTCTTCTGAACCTCCCAAGTAGAGGGGGTCCAGAATGTGTCTGCAGCAGATATTTACCCCCCACTGTCCAATTCCAGCTCTTTCCTCCTTTTCCCAGGTATTTCTGTCCTCAGATACCTCCACAGTTTGAGGGGATCTCATCTTTTTCTTTAAGCTACATTAGAAGAGGAAAAGGATGTCAATAGCACCAAGGAGGAGGAAACAGGAACACCCAACTCTATGTACATAACTGAGAAGGAGTTTCCAAATTAAGTTACTTCTCTTCATTATTCATATAATTACTTTGATCCAGATTCAAGAGATTCAAAAGCCATCCATGTCACTGGGTTCATCAAAAGATAAATGAAATTTAGGACTGAGCACTTTAGCAATTAGACACTACAGAGATAGGTGCTTCAAAGACGTACAGATGAGACCATCCCTCCCTTGCAGCTTCGAGGCTGCCACGGCACCTTCACACTGTCAGAAAGCCCATCACAAGGCAAGGAAAGAATTTCAGTGCCACAACAGCCTTAGCAAATGTCCTGGTTCTGGCAAGGATAGAGTTAATTTCCCAAGGAGCCAGGACAGGTGACCCAAGCTGGCCGGGGGCTATTCCATACCATGTGACGTCATGCTCACCATAAAAGGGGGCTAGTCGGGTAGGGGAGGGGCGGCGCGGTTCTGGGACGGGCTGAGTGTCTGGTCGGTCGGTCGGTCGGTCGTTGGTTCGGTAAATTGTTCTCTGTTATCACCCATTGTTAATATTTGTTATCAGCACTGTTGTTGATTGTTTCTTCCCTCTCCCTTGCTGTCCCAGTAAACTGCCCTTATCCCAACCCTCGAGGCTTTTGCCATTGGTTTCTTTCCCGTTCTCCTCCCCGTCCCGCTGGGGAAGGAGTGAGTGAGCGGCCGCGTGGCGCTCAGCTTCCGGCTGGGCCTAAACCACGACAGCAAAGGATCCTCTATGCCATAATTAAGGGCTTTTACAAGCTGCTGGTCAATGCACATGTTGACATTAATAAAATAATGCCAAAACCTACTTCCTGTATCAATTAGGAGGATCCCAGTGGCCAGCTTGAAGAGGACTGAAATTATTTCCTGGGATGCACACAGAGCAGGATTTTTTTAGCTTTCAAAAACCAAAAAAAATTTAAGAATAAATTATTGCTGCACTGCCAAGAAATTAAGCAATACCATCATATTGGCTTTGAAGGCACAAACCCACAGCCTTGTGCTCCCTCTGCTGCCAGCACAGTGCAGTGCAATGGCAATGGCAGCAGAGAGAGAATGAAGATTACTAAAAGCAATCTGCATACCCGCTGTAAAAGTAGAATCAAGCAATTCCTAAGCAAGCTCTAAAAAGCTAAAACAAAGCAGGCAGAAAAAAAAAAAAAAAGTGGCCAGAAAGAGACAAGGAAAATGCAAGAATCCAACTTCTCTGTCTTAAGTAAATGCCACTTCTGTTAGAGCTGATCGGAGGCTCTCACAGGAGCTAAAATTCGAAATAGTCACCAAAGCAAGCCTGGATCCCAGCCCAGGAAGGCTCCTTGCCCCTGGAAGACGAGCTCAGCCCATCACTGCCCGTTTTGCACTTACTCAAAGGCTCATTTCAAAAGACTCAAGAACATCAGTAAATGCAGCAGGACAGAAAGCCGAGGCTTGTTCTTTCGTGTTCCTTGGCCCTGCAGTCCCTTGGGTACGAGAGCAGCCTCCAAGCAATGGGCAACTTCCTGGTTTTAGCTCTGAGGAGTTAAGGACAGTGACAGCCTTAAATCAGAATCTGAATACTTTTTGTGTGTGTTTACCAGTTTCCTGTTTTCTTGTTACTAAGATGATGACCTTGCAAACAGGGTTATTGGAAAGCCAGAAAATCATGTACTGCAATTCAATTTTCTTACCTCTCCTGCCAAAAGTAATTCAGACTTTGAAGTGTGGAAAGGGGCTGAGGGGTCATTACCTTTCTCTGGGGTGCTCCAAAGGGCCAGAGCAGGCAGCTCTCCCAGGGGATAACGTAAAAACCAGTACGAGGAGCCAGGGCACACCAATTTGTTTTTCAATCTATTTTATTTCAGTTCAGAGCATCGGCACAGACAGATAACAGAGGGAAATAAGCAACACTTTGACTAAATTCAGTGCTCCACAGTCTCTAAAGGCAGCAGAATACACCACTCAAAAAACATACACTTTAGCTATCTGTCTGCACTGATGCTCTGAATGGAAATATAAAAGATGGAAAAATGAATAGGTATGCTCCAACTCTTAACAGCAAGCTTTCCACTACTCTTCAAAGTGAGGGCTGCTGCCAATTCCTCCTGCCCCAATGAGAGCACAAAATCACGCAGTGGAAAACCAGCACAAAACCAAAGCAACAGCCAAAGTTTGCTCCAGTCTCTGCTCGTCCATGTCTCGCTATGCCCAAAAACACTGAAAGTGCTAATTACATTTTGCAGGTTCCCATAACATCCTCAAAAAACAAAAGGTGGACATCTGAACTCATTTTTAGGTAGGTTTACATCAGAGAAGATTGTGTGTTGTAATTTATTAGTGGCTTCTAAAAAAAAAAACAACACACCATACAACAAAACACTACTTTGACCAGCTTTTGCAATCCATTTTGGTGTCAGGAGAAGTGCAGAAGACATTTGTTCCTACACCCAAGAGCAGACAAGACACAACGCACCCATAAGGTGCCTTGATCCCTCTTCAAGCACACGGGGGGGGGGGGGGAAAGCTTTAAAATTACACTTTTCAAGGACGGTCTGCCCAAAAAGGGACCTGATTCCCTCAGATTTGTTAGCAAAGTACACAGAATTACTTTGAGCTGAATCTATTGAGACAGAAAGCCAGGAGGCACCTGGACTTCCACCACTGCCACCTTCTCCTTCAGGCCTCCACAGCCCTGAAACTCCATTAAGGCAAAAGGAACTACAACTACTCTTCAAACAGGAGCGCAGCTGCTTTAAAACAGAGATAGAGAAGGATGCAGCAATGTAAAAGCCTAATGGCATTTACCCCAGGAAGCCAACTCGCTTCCTCCATCTCCTGGAAGACTTAATTGCCAAGATGTGGTCTGGGAGATCACAGACACATTTTCAGCACCTTCTTTAAGCAGCACGTGATGGCAGTTAACTGAAAATATACTGGAAAGAGAGATGAAACAAGAGCGAATGAGCAGGCTGGGGTGGTCGGATGGGAGAGGACCTCCACTCTGGTACTCCAATGGGCTGTTCCTGCATCACCCCATCCTTTGACTGGCATTGGAAACTCAAATTCCTCCACAAACACAAGACACTTGGTATTCTCTTAACCAAAAACCTGCAGAATCATGCTGCCTCATGTCATATCCAGGCCGATAAACCATGTGTGCCAGCCTTCCTTTCCAACACAGGAAAAGAAATTACTCCTGAGACTCACCTACAAGCCTGTCTCTCTTCAGGGAGGAGACGGGTTTTATCAGCACATTGCCATAATAAATCTAACCCAGCCTGGGAAAGGGGCTGCCCTGCTCCTCCCTGCAGCAGCTCTGTCCGGCTGGTGATCACACAAGAAACTGGATCAGACCATTGATTTCTTGGCAGAAAAAAAAAAGCTATTTATTTGTCTCTTGATGGCTCAGTCTTCCAACTGATCATCTCAATGAACAGACATAATTAGTAGTCCACAGAAAAGAGAGGAATCTGCTGTGGCAAAAGGCGTGGAAGAGCAGGGTAATTCCCTTCCGTGCCTACCTTTAGAAAAACCATTCTGGAGAGGTTCACAGCTTCTGCCCACGCAGGGGCATGGGCTCAAAGAGGCCCTAAAGCACACCTTTGGGGGAGCGGTGGTATCCAGGTGACAGGCTCTGGCTCACAGGTACAGCCAAAACACTGTGGGAAGCCTCTTTGCTTTTAAGTGTAGGCTGCAAAAGGAAAGAGCCCTGCGATATCCACGGCAGCGATGCAATCAGCCTGCCCCGTTCGGCAGTGCTTTAAATGAGAGGGACCGCGGTCCTGCACTTTGCTGGCCACCCGTGGAGCGCCCACCCAGCGCACCGCGGCCTAACACAGCCCTCCCGAGGGGATCCACCTCCGGCCGGGCTGCAGGCAGGGGCAGCCCGCAGGTTCCCTTCAGCCTCCCTGGGCAGCCTGCCGAGGCTTCGCAGGAGCCGGTCCCTCGGGACGGGGCAAACCGCCCGGGCCCTGCCGGCCCCCCCTTCGGGCACCGAGGCCGGGCCCGGCGGAGAGATGCCGGAGATGGGGACAGCCCGGTGGGGGTGGAAGGGGACACACAGTCCGCCGGGACACCCCCGGGGTCAGCCCGCAGCAGAGGGGCCGAGGGAGGGAGGGAGGGAGGGAGGGAGGGAGGGAGGGAGGCCCGGGCCCGGCCATCCCCAGAGCCCAGCGGCCCCCAGGCCCCGGCCCGGCCGGCGCCCCCGTCGCCATGGTTACCTTTATTGGGAGCGGCGCGGCGGACACGGCGCGCGGGAACAATAAAGCTTCAACAACAGCCGCCCCGCCCCCCACAGGGCCCTGGGCCGCGCGCCGCCATCTTGGGGCGGCACATGACGAGGGACCTGGGAGGGGGCGGTGGCAGCTGGGCATGCGCAGTTCTACTGCGCGCCCTCCCCGTGCGCGCGGACCCCTCCTCACCGCGCCTTCCCCCCCTCACAGCGGCCGCTCTGAGGCAGCGATCGGCCACGGCCCTCACCGGCCTGCGCCCTGCCCCGCTGCCTCGGGCGGCCTCGGACCCCCTCGGTTAATAAAACATCGTCCCCGTGGGGGTAGAGCCGGGGCTCGTTTCCTGAGGGCGGCGGTGGCGGTGCTCGGCCTTGGGCGGTGGGCGGCTGTCTGCGAGGGGCCTGCCGGGCTGAGGCGGGGCGTCCCCGGCAAGGGCGAAGTCTGCTGCTGGGACCCATGGGCTGGGCGACGGGAAGGGAAGACTTGGGCCTTGCTGGGCCTTACTGAGCCAAGGTTATGGGTGTACTTCGGGGGCGCCGGCAGGGGACCGGGGTAGAGGGACGCGGTGCTGGCAGCGGGTCCTGATCTTCCCTCTGCACCGTCAGCCACTTGCCCGGCCACTAGCCCTTGGTTCCACAGCCACGGCTGGCACGGCTGCCCGGCCCTCCCGGCGGCCATCTCCCTGTGGTAGTGCTCCCCTGCGCCTCCCCGTGCCGCCCTGAGGGCAGTCTGGCCAGCCTGCCCGCAGCCCGGGGCTAGGAGGTGAACCGGGGAGGGGGTCACAGGCAAGAGACCCCCAGGGTGTAGGGCTGGCCCCAGGAAATGCGAGGGAGAAAGGAACTGCACGATCCTGACAGATTTTGGCTGTATTTTGCATGAAAAAAAAAAAAATGCCAGAGAGTGCAGGGAGCAGCAGAGCAGGTTCAGGCACTTCTGTGTGTATTCCCAGGCTTGGAAGGGGGCTGTCTGCTGCCATCTATTGATGGACCGAGCGGGAGGCCTGGTGAGCCGGCTTACTTGCATGAGCAACAGCTAATTTCGGGATAAATGCATGGAGGTGGCGAGAATCATACCTAGCTTTGAGACCAGGCTCTGTGTGACCTGGTAAAGAGCAGCAGGCAGGGCCCGGGGTTGTGGGTCCAGCGACTGTCAAATCGCCTCTGCTGGGATGGGGATGAAGTTCTGGGGCTGGCATGTGGTCGGGCAGATCAGCTTGCAAACAAATGGGTATTAATTAGAAACCTACAACGTCAGGATGAGACCTGCTTTGCTCTGGGGCCTCTACGCTCTGCCAGGGAAATGCCTTTTGGCTGGGATCCTCAGCTGTAAGTGACACAGCAGCTATTCTGGCCATTAGAATAGAAATGGCATTGCAACAGCAGGTTTCAAGGTTACTTTTGGTGAATGCAAGGAAGGCAGGACAGGCCATTTTCCTGCAGAGGTGCAGAGGGAGGCTCCTGGGGGACCTGCTCAGACTGCGGTCCTTTGCCAGTCTCCTGCAACTAATTGTCTCTGTTACAGGTGTCGGTCCCCGCTCTACCAGTTTTCTGGTGAGTGTGCCTATTTACGTGCTGAAGAGATCCCCATGAAAAAGTGCTGGACGCAGATCTGGTTATTTTTATCCACAGACCGGTGGTGATCAAAGCCAGTTGATGCTGAGGCCTTGAGAAGTCACTAGTGGCTCTTGCTCTGTGCCTGCTGACAGCAGCTGACCTGAAGACAATGACTGGGCTGTGTCAGATGAAGAACCTGCTCCCCACCTGCTGCAGGGAGGTGCCGGCACTTGCCAAGGAGCATCGGTGAGACAAATGGCTGCGAGCACTGCCTGCTACACTGGAAAGACCATCCTCATCGCTGTCGGACCTACGCTTGCTGGCAAGGTCATCTCATGCTGTCTGAGGTAGTGTCGAGCCACAGTAGAGTAGGAGCTGTGCATTGTGGTAGGTGCCTTCTCCAGAGCAGCAAAACCTTTCCTGCAAAGTGTAGGATGGCACAGAAGAGCCCTTGTGTCTCTGGTACCTTGAGAACTGGTCCTTGGAGGAGGAACTTGCACAAAAAGGGGTCTAGTGGGGCATGAGGTTTTGGCTCCATGTTTGTGAGCCTGCCTGTATAAGTTCTGCCTTGGCTTCATGTTGTGGTACTTCCAGCAAACTCCTGGAGCAGGCACCTGTGATGGCACCTTTGCACCAGGATTAGAGAGAGGAGAAGGCTGAATGCCCATCACATCCCAGATCAAGGCAGCACAGCCATAGATGACAAAACGGTGGCTCTTTGGTGAAACCAGCTCTGGAGCCGAAATCGCTGTTTGCTTGGCAGTGTCGGTGATTCAGGGTGGACTGAAAGGATGATGGCAGCCTGCTGAGCAGCTATGGTCTCCTACCTTGGAGGTGATGGATGGTGGTGTGTGGTAATGACAGGACAGTAGAGTGATGAGAACAGATGGAAGAGAACAATGATGATGCCTTCAGAGAAGCCAGGCAGGCTTTCCTCTGAGGGCTGAAGGTAAGGTGGTCAGAGGGGACGGTCCCATGATACTCTGGTGACAGGGACAAAAACAGATTAAGAAATGCCCTTCCCTATCTGCCTGTTTCTGTCCCCTCTGCTGCTAAACCCAATGGGTTTTGGGGCCATGCAGTGTAAATCAAAGCCAAGAATAGCCTCCCCAGATAAGGAAAAGGGTGAGGAAATGGGACAAGAACAGTGTCCCAATATATCTTTGTTGATTCCCATCACAGTAACACCCTGTTGTCCCTTGGAAATGTCTTTGTTCTCATACAGTAGGTACTAGTGAGGGGAGATGTACCACTTGAGTGTTTTCTTTCTTCAAAGTGTAGGATAAAGCTCCACCAGGTGACTCCTGGGAACCCGCAGGGGAAGACACGAGCAAAGTAAGCTGGTTTTGAGTTCACCACCCTGCCAGGGATCACTTGTGTGTCACACGAAGGAGCCCAGATGAGCATGTACAGTGGGTCCAGCTCCTGCTGTCTCACTGAGAGCAGGCAGAAGTCCTGCAGGTCCAAACAGGCCTTATCTCTTGTTCCCTGAAGGAGCCCCTCTTGCTGAAACACAGCCCGCTGAAGGAGCAAGGACTGCCCTGCCTTGCTGTGCCAAAACTGTCTCCACACAGCTTGGAAAGCTCACGGCAGGGAGTCATATGGGGTGAAACACAACCTCCCCTCCGAAGCTGGGACACTGAGACTCAGTCCTTTCCTCTCCAGAGGAGGTCACGTCTTCTGGAGGGGTGAGTCCAGGAGGTCTGGCTGAGTGGGATCACGCCAGTGGTCAATTCCAAACCACACTGTTTTCACAAGCTTTTGATGTGTGCATCTTTTCCAGGCAACACAGACCATGGATCTGCTTTGGATGCTCTTAGAGCATCTCTTGGTGACAGCTGGGCTGTCACATGGCACAGATCTGCCCACGCAGGGGAACAGAAGTAAGGCAGGGAGATGCAGCCATTTCGGCTTAGCACAGGCAGGAACAGCAGTAAACCAAGCTCAAGGCCACGCAACCACATCTTTCCCCTCCTAGTTCATAATCTGTCCTTTGCACCGCAGCCTGGGTGGTAGCAAGCTCCATCCCTGGCTTGCAGCTTCTCCTTTGAGCACTTGAGGGCACTGTTGGAGTTTGGAAAGAGGCAGATTTCTGGGGTGAAAGATTTGTTTCATGTCATACCGTGGAGAGGCACATCAGTTTGCAAGGGCTCTGGCTTTCTCTGGAAACCTTGCTGTTCACTGGGGTTTAACTTTGGCATGAATACCCCATCTCAGTCAAAACCTTTTGCAGAAAACATCAAGTGATGGAGATGACCTTTTTCTGTAAGCATTTTTCCCTTCCATCTTTTTAACCCCAAAGCTTCTCTCTTGAGGGTCTGATTTCAGGGAAAGGGGTGGGCTGCACAATCAGTTCTTCAGGGGAAGCAGCAAGTTTGATCACATGGAAATACACTTCACCTGCACAGATACAGTAAGTTTCCATAGTGCTGTTGATGCAAGGGCTTGCAGCCTGTCCATGTGCAAACACAAATCTCGTTGCTCCTGGTATCGGCCTCCAAGGGAGCCAGCAGAGCAGGCTGTGCTCCGGGGTCAATGCTACAACGGCTCAGAAGGACTGCACACAGCACTGCTGGGAAGCTGTGCCAGAATAATTATTTACATGTGCTGGCATAAAGTAATTACTAATGGAGCGGAACACCATGCACAACCCCTCCAAGCTGTCCCAGAGGACACACTGGGAGTTACCAAGCAAAGTGCACTCTCCGTGTACCAAACTCCAGATTTCCTCCTAGCCCAGTCCTTTCCCCTCCTCCCAGGGGAGCAGCTGTTTCATGGCGGAGGAGTCTCTGTCCCTCCTTTTGCCCATCCTCTTGCCTTTGCCAGCACATTCCAGGGTTGTACTCAGAGACTGTAAGTTGCTGTTATTCTGCCTAAATTGCCCTCGAAACTGAGTCTGGTGAGGTCATTTGGGGAAGGGGACATTCTCATTAAGAAGCAGGGACGGTAAATGGGTTTGGAGTATTTCACTGCTGCGTTTCTCCAGCCAAACTGAGTTTTTATTCAAGAGGTGACCCACTGGCACCCACACTGACTTCCTGGTGCCCTCTTGTAGTTTCTGGTTTGCCAGCTTCCTTGGCTTTGGATTTCATTGCTTTTTATTGCCATGATTCCCAAGGGGCACCATATCCTTGGCATCTGCCGTTCCTGCTCCCTTCTGCATGGTATGTGAGGAAAGATGTCTTGTGTCCAGGTTTCCACAGGATGCCAGACTGCATGGCAGTCTGCTCAGTGTCTGAGCAGAACATGCTGAGAACATCAGGCTTTCCAAAGTGCATCTTCACCTTCTCCGTCAGATTTCTGACTTGAATGGCCTCTGGAAAGTACAGTCCAGGCTCTGTGGTTGCTATTGCAGCGATCGCATATCTGTGATCTATTACTGAATGTAATCAGGTGTCTTCCAGTCTTTTCACAGACAGGTTGGAGTTTCAAGAGGCTGCAGAGATTCCTTTCAGGATGGGGCACAGCACTTGTCTTCAGCTGAGCATCAATATCCAGCCCTGGCACCACTCCAGGCATGCCTTCATCCTCAACTCAGCATGCCTAGGCATCTGTCCATGACATCACCTCTTCAGTCCCCTGGTATTAGTGCCTGGCCTCTTTTAAGCAAAATCCCACCCTAAACGTGGCCCAGAACTCACCCCTCACCTGCTGGTATGAGCTGCTGGTATCTGTCACGTTGATTTTCTGTGATCTCATCAACCCTGCTATACAAATTATTTTTCTGTCTCAGTACCCACTTCTTTTGGGATCTTTGTAACATCCCTTGAGCCACTCCTTCCAGCCATGCCAGTGTTGTAACAAGCTAAAAGTCTGCAGATCCATCTGCATGTGCAGTGCAAGGTAAGCCCAGCTCAACTTGAACTCTTTTTTTCTCAGAGCTGATCTCCAAAGCTCCTCAGTACAGGCTTCTTCTTGGTGATCAGGGATTGCTCAGTGTATGAACTGCAGTGAGCTGGTGGGTTCATCCCCTTCCAGAGGACACAGTCAGCAGCTCCTTTTCTGTCTGCGTGCGACCTCCTCCCTGTCTGTAGATGCTCTGTTAGCAGAGCAGCAAGCTTCTGGCTTGACGGGATCCCCGCTCCTTGACCTGCAAGCTGCAGACTGCACTGAGCACAGAGCAGTTCCTCCACTGTTGCCCAGAGCCACACATTTTTCTGTCCACTCTATTCCCTTGTGTCCATTATACATCGCTGTCATTGTGTTTCAAACGCTAGCAGCTACCACTCAGTTATCAATCATTTCTCACAACTGTTAGTCTTGTGACATTTCTTCTGTTAGATCTGCTTCTCTCAGCATCTCCCCTATGGGTTCCTCTTTAGTACCTCCGCAGGCCCATGCTGATGCAGAGTTCCCCACTCCAGAATCAAATATCTATTTCTTCTTCTGTGTCTTGGCTTTGGGTAAAAAACAGTATCTCCCTACTCTCATTTTTTCCGGTGACAGCACCCATCAACACTTCTTTCGGCTGTTCTAGTGCTTCAGACACCATTCCTGGGCTGAAGAGTCTATTCTTCCAGAAATCGGATCCCCATTTAGATAATAAAGGTTTTCCTGTCATTTTCCTGTCTACTCCCGGTGGCCAGCTCTGCACACAGCCTGTTTTTCCTTCCATGCATGTGCATGGGTTTGTCTGCAATCCAGCATCCCCGGTGGTCTGGGTCCTTCCGTGTTGTCCATTTGCTCCGTTTCTAGGTGCTGATTTGTTTTCCTATTAATCTCACTCCCTCCCTTGCTCCAACTCTCCCTAGACTGATTGCTGCCAACATGTTTCATGTATCGTGTGCTGCATAATAACACAAGGGAAGGGGACTCCATGCCTGTAACCCCATTCTCTGTAAGAGCTATTTCCAGAGGTGGCAGGTGCTGGCGGGGCTCCAGCCATGCACTCGCCTGCTGACTTAACTGCTCTCCCTCCAGACTGTCCCCTGTGGTGCATGTCCTTCTGCACGTCCCAGCCCAGTTGCTGCATGGACCATGTTCCTGCTGGGGCAGAGACTCCTGCCAGTCCCCTTTTGGGCCCTCAGCACATGCAGGCTGCTGCACGCCAGTGCCTGCTGCTGACTGGGAATGGAAAGCATGGTTGGCTTTCCCACCACCATGATTTGCTTTCTGTGCTGGAGGAGCAGGTATGGAGACTCCTGCAGTGCCCTGATGGTGCCAAGGTAGTGCCACAGTTTGGCTCACAGGCTTCTTTACAGCCAGCAGGGTTGAGCTGCAGAACAGAGAAGGCTTGATGTTCTCCATCACTCAGCCACGCAGGTAAATCTGTGCCCTGTGCGCCTGCCTGGCAAGCATCCTGCTTCCAGGCCTCCCTCAGAGAGGAGTAGTGCCCCAAACACTTCCAAAGGGTCCTTTCTGATGGACTGGGACTGTCTGTGGGGTCAATGAAGGCTAAGTAGGAGAGGTCCTGATGGCTGGCATCTAGCAAGGTGGGACCTATCCCTAGCTGATGCAGGCTGAGCAACCAGCCCCCCATATGCAATCCCTCGGACATCCCAGTCCAAATGCCAGCCATTTTGGGAAGCGGTGTTGCAGAGGAGACTTTTTTTATCAGGGAAAATGAGTTTATGGAGTTGCTGGTAGTGATCTCTCCATCCTCATGCCACAGCTTGTTGTCCCTGCCATCTGCTGACACATTTGTTTGTGCTAGAGATTGAGCCATGGAGATGACTTGGGGGTTAAATATAACCCCCATCTGCTTTCTACAGCAGTCCACAGTCAGCTGGATAGGAACAGTGGAGGGACTGGCAAGGCATGAGAGAAAGAAGAGAAATTATTAAAATCATGTTTGTCACCCAAGAAAACATGCTGTGTTACTCCGGCTGTGGTGAGGTGGCAGGAGCACTGCCAGCCATTCTGGTAGGAAAGCACAGCCGTCCTGATCAGGACTGGGCAAGTACTGCGTTTGCTGTCTGATTTGTGGCCTGGAAAATTGCAATCCAGAAAACATAGTTCACATTGACCCAAAATGGTTATTTCTTTGCAGTTTTCCTTATTGGCTCAAACTTTGGTCATGTCCATGAAAGTTGAGGCACTGACCTCCAGATTCTTCTCCATGTGGGCAGGATAGGCTCCCAGGAAGAGGAAAGCTGATCTGAATCCTGGGCATGGGTGGATGGGGACAGTCTCCTGTCCCCACACTCCCTCCATTGTCACAGAGGAGCCCCCAGCCCTTACTGATGTGGGAAAGCAGCTACTTGTACCGACCAATGCTACCTGGCAACTTCAACCCAATTAGGTCAGCACTGGCACTGAATTTCCTCAAAAATTCGTTTTCACGTGGGAGGAAAATTCAGCTGCCGTGTGAGCTGCCCCTGCCCAGCAGGCTCCCTGCACAGCCTAGACCTCCTCCTCCAGCTGCCCTGGCCTGTCCTGCTCCCCTGGGGAGCAGCCAAAATGACTGACACTATTAATGCACGCCGAGCCAGCTGGGGCTGCAGCAGCCCTGCCCGACAGCCCGGTTCCCGTATAAATCACTGGGTCACGGAAGTTGCGGCATTTATAAATATTGATCCTGTCTTTGGGGAAGCTCACCATTTCAGAGAGGGAGGTTTTTCTAAATAGTGTTAAATAGAGATGCTGGAGTTATTTTTGACTGTGTCAACAGCATGGATCTGTGTGGCTGCCCTGTGCGCGGGGCTGAGTGCACCAGCCTGCTCCTGCTCCTCTCCCCTGGATCTCAATGCCTCGGGGATCTTTATTTTGGGGTCTCTCTGGGCAGGGCAGACCTGGAAAAGGTCTGTGTGTCACAGAGCTCTTTGCAAGGGAAACGTTTTATCCCTCTGACTGTTTTACCCTCTCCTCACACACTGGAGACAGACTATGCACGGCCACCCACCCCTCAGAGCTGGCTCGGGGCAGCAGTAACACTGTGCTGGCTGTGCAATATGCTCTGTCCTGATGCACGGTACCCAGCAACTGTCACCCTCTGGTAAAAACACCATCAGCACCTTCTCTGTGCCTCCCAGGCATCTGTACCATCTGGAAAATGGAGGGGAGGCTCAGAAATAGGTTGACAAGGTTTCCAGGGCCTCACGAAACTTGAGAAAGTTTGTTGGGTGAGTTATGTGACTGAGATAGCATTTCTAATCCAGCCTGTGAATGCTATGGGGTGCCCTCAGGAGGTGTTTTACTCCAGCTGCAAAGGATGCAGATGCTCTGGTGGGCTGGAATGCTGTTTTTGTGTGTGGAGGATCACTGGGTAGACACATCTGGGTAGAAACCAGAGACCTTAATCTAGCCTGATCTCCTGGGATGGGGAACCAACAGAAAAAGAAAGTAGTTCAATCATGGTAAGTGGTTTCAAATTCAATGACACTGTCCAAACTCCCCATCCCTGAGGATGAGGACTCCCATTTGGAGCTCAAGACACATCCTGCCATGGTCCTGCCGGGGTGCTGGACGCTAAGGGCCATGTGATCCCTCAGGAGGCAGTGCTGGGCATAATCTCTGTAGCAACTATTGCTTAAATACTAGTGTGGCTAAGACTACCCTGGCCGGGATATGGTACAGATAAGACAGAGGTAACCATAGAGGGTTAGCAGAAGCAACTGAAACCCGTGCTTGTCAATCTGGGTCGCTTGGGGAGGGAGCAGTGAACCAGGAGTCTTCCTCTGTGCAAGAGACCTTTAGCTGTTTGCTCGGACCTGGCATCTGTGGACATTTCTCCTGAGGCTGACCTCCTACAGGGAAGGGTAGGCACGGGGACAACAGACCAGGTGCATGGTAGCATTTGGTCATCCTCCCAGTAGAGGCCCCAGCCTGGCCAGGCCCCAGGGACAGCACAGAGCTTTTCCATCCCAGTGGGATCTGCTGGGATTTTGACCAATAGATTGCAAAGAAGCATGGGCAGGCAGGTGCCAAGGAAGGCAGAGGAGGCTCTGGGGACAAGGAGTGTCCCAGAGAACCCCACCACTTACCTCAAACCAGAGGTATAAGCCAGCCTGCCCTGCCTTCCCAATGCAGTGGGTTTGCTGCTCCAGCGGTGCCGTAGCATGGGCTGGGAGCAAAGCCACGCTGAGGAGACTCCGTTCATGGGACCAACAGGGACAAAGGAAAGGCCAGTCCTGCTCTCCCCAACCCACAGTGGATCCTCTTCTTGCATCCAAAGGGAAGAGTTGATTCTTGCACCTCTCAGCCAGCACAGGGACCTGTCAGAGGGACACCTTCCTGGAGGATTGTGCGTCTCTCTGGGGGTGAGATCTCTGATGAGATGGGCTTTGAAGCATAGAGTGCATTGAAAATCGTAAGGCAAAATGAGCCACTCTTACAGGCAGCCAGAGCAAGCTCCGAGCTGGCACACACTCGTTCTGGTCTATCCTTTCCTCCTGAGCTCTGCATCTCCTAGCCCCTTTTACCACCTGGGCAGGGCTCTGCATCTCTTCCCAAGAAGGGAGGCAAATTGCTCCATGTGTCACTGGGTGCCCCAGTCCGGAGGGGAAAGCAGAAAGGCTGGTCTGCAGCTGCTGCTCTCCTGCTGCAGGGAGAGGATCCCCGTGGGTGGGGGGCACGTAAGGGTTAGCAAAACAGAGTGACTTGGGGTGATGGAAATTCAGCCTTGGATTGAGTCAGATGCATGAGTCAGCAGGTCCCAAAGCACAGATTGCAGCGTCCAACCTTGGGCAGGGAGAGGTCAGCATCCTGCTCGTGCTGCACAGGTTCTGCATGGGGATGGCCGAGGGCAGGCCTGCATCTACCCATGTGGGATGCAGAGGTCTCGGAACAGTGGAGCAAGGTGGATGGGTACCTCCTTGCCTACCACCCTCTGCTCCCTGGGATCTGTGGCCATGGCAAAGGGACTCCGCATGAGTCATGAGCCTGGTCAGCAGCACACCCCCTTCCCTGGGAGGAGAGAACCCCCAGGTCCGTGCTTGCCTGCTGTGGTTCAAGAGAGAGCAGCACCTGATCGGGTGAGTCCCTTCTATGTGGTCCCTGTGCCATGGTCCCTGCTGTCTGGAGTGGTTCCTCTCTGGTCCTTGCACACCTGGTTTCCTGCAAAGAGCAGGCACCTGAATGCTAGTGCTGCCCCATCCTACCCCACGGCTTCCTGCACACACTGTGCTGATTACAACGGACAGGAGCCTGAGGCCAGCTGTGTCCTGCCACCAGGATCCTCACTGGAGAGCTGCCACTGTGGGCATCAGGGTCAAGAGCCAAGTCCAAGCTCTACCTGGTCTTTCTGAGGGTAGAGACATAACATGTGTGGGGCCAGGAAGGAGCAGGAGATATGGGATGAACATAAAGTTGGGGAGATGCTTGGCTTAATGCTGTGCTCAAGATGAACTTACCCCATTCAGTTGTGCATGAGGTGTACGCTTTTGCAGAAGGTGAAGTGGATGAAACATGGAAGAGAGTTGTTTTTTATTCATTCAGTCATCAGTGAGCATTTCAGGAGACCGTAAAATTTACAAATAAATGTCCATCCCTTCTGGATGGACCATTGCAACCACACAAACTGCGTGGTGGTGTACCAGAGCTCTGTCCTTCAACCCTGACCCTGGAAAAACAACTTCCTTTGACGCAGCTTAACCTTTGCAGTGAGCCTTGAGAAGAAACTGGTAAGCACAGCAGTGCTTCTGCAGAGCAAAGACTTGGGATCTCCAGACAGCCCTGGAAGCAGGGTGAGACACATTGACCATCTCCTGCAAATGCTCCAGGACTACATGCAGGCCAGTATTAAATGCATGTTTGTGGTAAGCCACCAGGGACATCAGCCTGCGAGATTTTTAACCTCAATCTGAAGTTGTCTTCAGAATTTTTCTCTTCCTCAGCCTGAGGTTAAACCACAACAGCCTTTTCTTTTTGCAGAGCAGAAAATCCTGGGATTTTCTTTAGCTGTAGGTCACTTATATCTTCAACGACCAGTACAGGTTGCAATACCCTATAAAGAAGCTATAAATCCAGAAGGACTACAGCCAACATCACAAACAAGGCATTTGATATTTTTAGGATATATTTCCAAGCAGCTGAGTGTTCACTCACCACAGTTACAGCTCCTAGAGAAGATCTGCCAGATCTTCTCCAGAACTAAACAGAGGATAGAAACAAACCTGGAGGCTTTAACTTTCATATAAGAAGGGCAATTCAATTAAAAATTAAAGTGAGCAAGGGGCTCGAGCAATTGCCTTGTGAAGAGGCACTGAAAAGGTTGGGATTCATCATTTTGGAGAGGAGAAAGCTGGGAGGGATGTGACTGAAGTTTACAGAATCTCCACGAGGTGACTGAGGTGCAGATGAAATCAAATCCCAAGGAGAAGAACTAGGTGCAGTCAGTGGGACTGGTAGGATATCACTCTGAAACAGAGAAAAGGAAAGATTTCTTCATGCAGCGAGTAAATCCTCAGGAATTTTCTGCCACCAGAGGCTGTGGAGGGAGATGCTGTCAGCATGGTCAGAAAGGAATTAGACCAACTGATGGCCAGCAGGTCCATAAGGAAATACCAGAGAGAACAGGCGGTATGTGCTTTCTCCTGTCCCAAGGATTCATACTGACCATGGATGGTAAAGTAAGAGGTGCTTGGGCTGTAGAAGACTCACTCGAAACAGCATCTCCTGTGGCCCCTGCTAGATGCAGGCTAGACAGGCTGTAGCTCTGGCCCAGGAAGGCGTCTCTTATACTGCTCTTCCCTCCTCTGTCCCATTTTTCTCCTGCAGGACTTTTCCATCAGTTAGCACTCAGCTAATGGGGCATCTCAGCAATGGGGCTGAGGGACGTGCCCATGAGGATAACCTCCACTCTTACCATGGAGAGGGCAAGCTTTTGTGGATAAGAAGGAAACACTCAGGGAAGTGTGTGCCGTGTCCGTGTCCAGACATTGAAACCATCCACATTCAGCTACATAGAACACCCTTAGCAGCTATATCCTTGCCTGCACATCCCTGAAGTGCCTGTGGCTCATACTGGAGCCAGCAGTCTTGCTGTGCCTCTCTGTGCTGGACATGCAGCCCAGGGGTGGGCCACAGCTCCAAGCACTTCCTCAAAAAGAAAATGCAGGCAGTGGATAGAGCTGTCCTGGGCCAGGGGCAAGAAGATGCATCCTGCCCCAGCATGGGTCCAAAGGGGATGTGCCAGTGTCGCACAGATCCTGCACACCCATCAGCAGAGGCTGTGTACCACATACCATACAGAGACCCATGCAGGCCATTCAGTTTTAGTTCTTTCTCTTCAGGGTCTTTGCAGAGGCGAGTAACCCATCTGCTTTTCCCAACATATTTCCCCTAAATTATTGAGACTCCTTTACAAATGAATCCCACCTGAACAGGGGGCCTGGTGTGAGGTTCAGGCAGACCTAGGACATCATAATAATGAACCATCTTCCCAGCCAACTAGTACAGAGCTTACTGCAATTACTCCATTACAAGAAAATGCTTATTAAAGATATGCAGGAAGCAACTAGGGATGGGTAAAATGGGTTGGGTTGGCTTAGGAAGAAGGCTCCATCTCCATCTCTCAGTTCCCAACATATTCCCAGTGTCACAGAGAAGTAATTTAGAAGATCTCAGTCCTTCCCAGGGCCCAGAAACTTGTGCATAAGGATGCTGCTGTGTTTCTTCACATCTGTGTCAGGATCCAGGACTCCTCACAGTTTCGGTAGCGTGCTTGGAAAAACCTCGTCTGCAGCAGGGAGCTGAGCAGCACAGTTTAAGCCCAGGGTTTCAGTGTGCTGAATAGTTTGACCAAAGCATCCACTCTGGCTTCAAGCATGAGACGCATTTCGAAATGCAACTGGTCAAGGATGAAAGCTGCAATTGTCCAGCGAGACAAAGGAGCCGATGAATTTCACTGTCTTCTGAATCCTTCCCAGGGTGATCTCAGTTCCTGCCAGTGACTTCCTCATTCAGGAGTCTCGGTCAAGTAACTTGGACAAACAATATTTAGCCTCAAACTATTTTCAGAGTATTTTTTTGCATATTTGTTGTTCATTTGCCATGATGCCTGACTGGGCTGCTCAGCCACATGCAACAGCTTCTGCTCAAGGATTGGGTGGACCTGAAGCTTTACAAACAGAAGGAAGATGGGTGCTGAATAGCATCCGGCAAACAGCACAGATGCGTGTTTGTGCTGTCCTCCAGAGAGTGCCAGCATCCACAGTCGCTATTTACATCAGCCTTCCTGCTGGGCAGCCGACCAGAGAGGTGGCCAGCTTGGCTGCCGTGTGGGGAGCCTGCGGTTTAAGTCACGTCAACGTCAGATACAACCTTCCTGCCACGACGCTTGTCGGAGCCCTTTCACATCAGAGAAAGGACGTTTGAGGTGCAAAGACGTACCTACACAAAGCTTCATCTGACCGACCAGAAGACATTTTACCAGCAGTGCTATGACCTTCTTAGACTCGTGAGACGTGGAGGAGGGGCCCATACCCATAGGGCAAAGCTAGGTTATTTGTATGCTGTAATTGTAACATAATCCAGCAATGCCCTGGGAGCCCCTGTGGCATGTCCCAGGAGTGACAGTCTTCCTAATTCAGAAACTCTGTGTTCTTGTGATGCCACAGAATGATGCCTGCAGAAATGACGAGTCCACTAACTCCTCCAGGGTGAAAGCAGCCCATGAAAAACTCTTCTGCTGCTCCAGCTGCAGCCCAGCAGAGTTTTCATCACCACAGCCATGAAAGATGATGATAGTGATTCTTCCTAGAGGCAGGAGGGCAAACTCCCAGTATGAGTCAGAGCATACCTGCTAACTCTCCAGTATAACTGCATAGAGGGAGTTCCTAAGCAAAGTGTGTCTGGGGAGGGAGGCAGAGCTGAGCTGCCCCATTGGCACCTGCATCTGTAGGACCCAACATCCCCTCTGCTGACCCTTGAGCAGACGTCAGGAGAAGTTCAGGGGGGGGGGTTTCCTCATTTTATGTTTTCTTCTAGCAAGTTTATTTCCAAGTTTTGGAAATAACTTAAATCTTTTGCTTTTCTAGAATAAAATTTGTTTCTGATGTTGTTCTAGATATGCCTTATAGGGGAATTACAGAAATGTCCAAATGCAGCAACCAAGTGAGGCTGGGACAAACAAGACCTGGGGACTGCCTCCCAGCAGTGCCTGGGGAAATGAATTTTATTGCATGCTGAGGAAAAGGAGGACACCTCCCTCCAAGGGTCACCAGCCAGGATCCTCACCAAAGGTGATCTGCACATTCATGAAATCCTGCCCTTGATACCTTCATAATATCGTCCTTCTCAGGCTGGGCTGAGAAGTGCTACAGCCAATTCCTGACAGAGAAGCTGTGTGCTGTGCTGAATGTGAGAAGGAGCAACTGAACTTCTCCCAAGCAACAAGTGATAGGACAAGAGGAAATGGCCTCAAATTCCTCCAGGGAGGTTTAGGTTGGATATTAGGAAAAATTTCTTCACTGAAAGGGTGGTCAGACATTGGAATAGGCTCCCCAGAGAGGTGGTGGAGTCACTGTCCCTGCAGGTGTTCAAAAAGCGTGCAGACATGGCACTTCGGGACATGGTCTAGTAGACATGGTGGTGTTAGGTTGACGGTTGGACTTGATGATCCTAGAGGTCTTTTCCAACCTTAAAGATTCTAAGATTCTATTCCATGATTCTATGAACTGCCACAGACCCAGCCACAATGCTCCTGTTTTTGAGAAAGTTTTGCTCTAGGTATCATCCCAAGAGCTTTCTCCTCATGAAAATACATTTTCAAAATGCATTTTCCAAATATCAGTCAGATGCGGAAAGGTATTATTTCACTTTAGCCAGATACAGAATGAGCTCCCAGGAACATCACATTGATACAAATGAAGAAAGGATCAACATCGATGAACATACCAAAAAAGGGAGGTTCGGCCAACACAAGTTTTGCTGTCTCAGGTAGGACTTGACGCAGAGCAAGTATGACTTTGTGCTTGTCTGCCTTTGCAGATGTCAGTAGGAGCCAAGCCTGGCCCTGCCACCATGTCAGCATGTGATGAAGGTGGAGTATCTCTCTTCTTGCCACTACGGGTCATTTCAGGTTTTCTTAGCTGAAAATTCACATTTCTATCTTCACCAAGACCCAACAGCTTGTGTTTCGCTTCCCATATCCACAGAAGAGTGGCCGGTATACATTTCAAGGCTGTATGGGATGGAGAGTTTACCACGTCTCTGGACTGCTTGTTCCAATGGTCCAGTTATTCCCACTGTTAAAAATAGTTACTTTATCTCTAGCTCGACAACCACTAGCTTTGCTTTCCAATCCCTGGATCTTTTTCTGTCTTTGTCTGCCCTCTTAAAGAGCCCTTTGCACTCAAAGAATTCCCTCACATCAGTTCTCACAGACCATGATTAAATCACCTCTTAAAAACTAGATAAACTAAACAGATCATGTTCCATTAGCCTCTTATGGAGAATGATTTCTAGCCCTGGGATAATTTTCTAGTTCTTTCCTGAGTCCTTTCCAAGTTTTCAGTGTCACTCTCAAGCATAAGCACTAGACCTGAATGTGCCATTTTAGTGATGATGTCACTAAAATCACACGCAGGAGTAATGCCACCTCTGTGGTATTCCCTGCTTGTGTATATCAAGATCATATTCAGCCTTGCAGAGTAGTGGGAGTTTCTGTTCTCTGAGTTTCAGCTGAAGCCTAAACCTTCTCCAGAGTCCCTGCTTTCCCTGGTCCATCATCTCAGGAGTGGCCTGCACATCTGATATCAAGCAATCATTAAATGTTGGCTAAAGTGTCCCTGGTTTTTTGTATTCCGGTGCCTATGAACCCCTCATCCCTCCAGCTTGATTTCTTCCTGTGCCACCAAGTATCCATCTGTGTTTTTCTTTAGATAAGATTTTATCCCATCCCAGGCAACTACTCTGTACTGTCATTAATCCCACAAACAAGCTTTTCCCATGAAGTTCATGCACTTGCAGCATACCAGTTGCTTCCAACAGGGAAAGAAAATCTTTGCCATCACTTTGCACAGTACAGACCATTCCAGCTGATTTCTATAGCATTAATTCAAGTATTTCTTAAATGAGAACTTTTAGGAAGCATCACAGGCTTCCTAAAGTTTGTATTCCAAGTTTGCATTCTGGGAAAGGTATCACAGGGTTGACGGAGACAGCGCATCCCACTCTAAAAAGGCATCTGAAATACTGAAAGGACATGCTGTGTGGAGGGAACCACCCTTCTTCTTCAGCCACAGAGAATCCCAGACAGCTCCTAAACTAGACAGCAAAGTGAGGCGAAGCTGAACAATGAGAGTTAAAGTCCCATTTTTCAAACAGTCAACAAGAGTCAGTGAAATGCAGCATTCAAACCCCCCCAAACTCTTGCTCCAGCATTCATGCATGTTCCTCATGAAGAGCCCAGGATCCTCCCCCTCCCCGGGACAGATGGGAGCCGGGGCAGCCCATCCCCGTGCATCCCACACTCTGCACCACAAGCGTGGCTCTGGCAAGCGCTGCCCTTCTTTCCCCACAGCAGATGTTGCATTCACAGGCTCTCCTCTGGATGCATTTGCTGCACATCTCAAGGGGATACTTCCCATCAAGAGCCCATCAAGGCTCTTAGTTAACAAAATATTTAAGAGGTTATGGTGGCCCTTAATAGAGCACTTAGAAATATCCTTAATGTTAAGAGGTGAACTTCAGTTAAGTACTTTGCAATGGGAGAAGCATGGAAAAGTCAGCTTCATCGTACATGTTTGAGCTGTATTGCTGAAGGGCTGGTGTCAAACCGAAGCCCTGTGAAGCCAGAGGCAACCTGGAGGGTTTCAGCAGAGGAGCTGGATGGGCTCCAGAGCCACCAGTGTGGGCCCAGAGCCATTCACTGTCCTGCACGTCCCCCTTGGTCTGTGCATGGCAGGGAGAGGGGTGGGCTGAGGCTGTGCAACCCTTTCGTAGAGCAGCAGCTTGCTTCGTCTCAGGTGTGCACAACACAGGGCAGTCTGTGACCTGTGTTGTTGCCCTGTGTCCTCTGAGGGACAGCCTGGACAGGCTGGTGGGTTTCTGATGGAATAGTTTAAAAAGGGGATTTGAAGGAGGGGGAGGGTGAAGTCAGCTTAGTAGAAGGAATATTGCTCCCGGACATTAGCAATAATGGAAGGGGGAACTACCGCAGGTTTGGAGGTCCCCACTCCAGGGTAAACCCAGACCTCTGCCCCAGGGAAGAGAGGAGGACCCCAGCACGGGTCCCTTGTGGGTATATCAGCCATGCAGGTGGCAGTCTGCACACCTCTGGCCAGCTCGGACTGCAGCAGGAGGTCTGAGGAGCTGACAAAAGCTTTGTTTTCAGAGGAACAGCCTTCCCCAGAGGGTTCCCTTTGGGGATGAGATGAATCCCTGGCTCTCTCCTGACCCCAGCTCAGCAGAGCTGGGCTTTCCCTGAGCAGCGAGAAGATGCACTCAGCCACTCTGCTTGTTTGGCTGCACGAAAACATCCTGCATTACCTGCTGCTCCCACCAGCCCTCCACAGGAAACCAACTGCAAAGAAAAGGCAATAACTAACTATGGACCAGCCGCATCTCAGATGGTGAGAGGCTCTTCTAGCTTTTCTGGATGGCTTTTGTATCCGTACTTCCTCCTCCAGTCCTTTGCTAAGCACCGGTTTCTGAACCAGTACCCGGCCTTCGGGGCCCCTGCCATCCTGCAGCCCCCACACCAACACACACAAGCCCTTCAAGAAGGAAGACCTGGCAAGAGGACTGGGAAATATTGTCACTCCAGCTGAGGTCACTCCACAGCCCATCTTTTACCCAGAGACCTCAAATGAAGAAACTGGAAAATAACACTGGAACATCAACTCACATGTTATTCTCCAGCTTGTCATTACCCTGAGTCAGACAGAGACGAGCGAGGAGCCTCTACGCAGGCTAGATTGTAATTGGAGTGATGGAAAAGACCATTAGGTCATCTGGGCCATCTGCCCCCGCCAATACACGCCTTTTCTCTGCTTCATGTTATCTAGTGCTTAGCTTGGAGTGAGTCAAGTGATGCAGCTTCCAGTTTCCCACGGGAGACTTTTCCTAATAAAACTAATAGCTGAGATGCAAATGTTTCCTGATACTCTGCCTAAATATGCCGTTGCTCACATATACATCCCATTACTCCTGCTGATCCTCCCATGGGGCTCTCTGAAAGCATGTCTCTCCTTGGTGTTCAGACCCATCACATTCCTGCTGACAGTTACTGTCATATTTTCCCTGGATTGCCATCTAGACAAGCTACATTTTACAGTATGGTGGTAATGACTCTAGACCCAAGGCTGCAAATAGCTTGCTTCATCCTTGGAGCCTTTGGGCTCCTCATAAGAAGTCACATTCCCTAGAAGTTCTGCAAAAAGGGAAATATTCTGGAGAGGGTTTAATGCAAAATCAAGTGTGGGGTTTAGAGAGATGGGCCCTTGAGTAAAAAAACTGTTTCCATATTTCTGAAGTTTCTCATGATGATTCTTTATCTTTTGTTCTGATCTAGTTTTGCTTTTTAAAAAAATGATTTCTCCAGGGATCTCCATCCCTTTTCCACACTTAATTAGAGCTTGAAGTCCCAGCAAGACAGGTGATGCCACTTTGATTCAGGTGCCAGGTGACTGACTTAAAGGTTTGCAGTTTGTAAACAGAATTCAGTGTTTACTAGCAAGGTGAACAACGGATGGAGAGAAAGTGATATAGGCAGATATATAGATTGATGCCTTGAGGAGCAAGAGATGTAGCCATGACTTGGAAACTTTCTAAAGACTTCAGTGCATACGACCTGGCTCCTTTCCCTCACTGTGAATAAGAGGCTTATTAAAATAAGTGATTTTCAGGGTTGTGCAACCCCCCCCCGGTAGAGCAGCTCTCCAATATTGGATGCTGCAAGGGCAGGGAATCCCCTTGGTCCCCAGCGAGCGCGGTGCGGGACATGCTGCTCGCTGAACCTGGCCGTTGCTCAGCCCTTACAGTTGAGCCGAGCACCCACCGCTCCTCGGGGCTTCTTCCTCCAAGGGCACGGCTGGGGAGCACATTGGTGGCAGTGAGGCATATAGAGAGGAAGGACCTGCTCCCTGAATGAGTCAGGGACGCACACAGGGTGTACAGAATTGCATGTTTTTCGCCAGAACTGAGACCTGGCTTTCAAAAAACTTCTTGCCATTAGCTTTTCAGCCTCTGAGCTCTGCTTGCAAAAATGCTGCCATGCTGACTCGATGCCACCAGCCTGGGGACGCTGCAGTCCCCGAGGGGAAGAGTGTCTTGCGTGGAGCAGAATGAGCTGCAATCCAAGATGGAGCCCCTGTGTAGGTCAGATAAACAGAGCCGGGCCTGCAACAGGAAATTAATTTAAATTTAGAAGAAATAATTTTTCCCTTGGTTGAATGAGATGGGAGATCCTCCTTCTGTTCTTCATTAAGCAACAAAGGGTGAAACCAACAGCAAATTGTGTGCAAACCACCCAACTGCGGCCCTGAACTCCTGAAACATCTTTATTCACTTAATCTGGGATTCAGGAAATTCTCGTCCAAGCCGGTTTTATTGGGTGGTTTGAATTGAGCTCTCAGCCTCCCAATCAGTAACAGATGAACAATTTTGCATAGCATTTTTCTCCTGGATTTTTGGCTCTGCTCCGTCCTTCCTAGCGGCTGAGCTGATGAAGCAGGGCTGTTGTTCATCCTTTTGGAGAAGCCAGCCTTGCCTGATTCTGGGAATGGCCACAGGCTGCCCTGGGTCCTGATCAAGGCCATGTCCTACTTTTCTCAGTTCACCTCCATTGGTGGCTCTTCTCACCATCTCCTCTCTCGCCACCTCCCTCTTGACTCCTTCCTCCAGCTTCTTCAGGGCTGGCATCAGGTACTGAGCCCATAAATACCAGCCAAAAGTGGGTCCCAGGTGCTGAAGGGCAGACAGTAGATGCTGATAAACTGCCACACAGCCTGACTGAGATGTCTGGACATTTGCTGATAGAATACAAGGGGGGACAGGTCCCAGCTGTGGCTGGAGGTGCGTGGGGAGAAAGGATGCTCTATGTGCCCTTCAGCAGCTCTCCAGGCAGGTGACTGCTGGGCTTGTTTTCATCGTTCGCTCCTGAGCATGGCTTTTGCGGTTGGGAGCAGAGCACAGGTGGATTTCTGTACCATTGGGATACCTCTAGCATCAGCATCCACGTTGGCCCGTCACCCCGTGCACGCGAGGGTGCACCTGTCTGTGGGATGCGCTGTGCCTGCAGATCTGCTGTGCAGAACATCTGGACACGTGTGCCAGAGTCACATGTGTGTGAGCCTGTGTGTGCTTGTGTGCATGGCCAAGGTAGTGTCAGTCTGCAGGACCCCTCTGCCCTACCGGGAATGCACGGCATCTGGACCACTGGGAGAAAGCAAAAGGAAAAGGGCGAGACCCTGGACAAAAGGGGGATGTAAAATGCCTGGAGAAATCCCATCCCCCTGGTAAGGCGCTGTTCTCATCTGCACCCCCACGTCCGTGCACGTGTGTGTTACTTGTCAGCATCTATCTGCCTCCACCCTCGCTGCCTTGGCTGCCCAGAGCTGCCAGGACTCAGTTGAAGGTCAGTCAGGAAATGAAATAGGTGTTGTGCACCCCCTTGTGCCCCCTCATGGGTGGGCTCCCTCACCTGCCCGTTGTCCCCCACACCCCTGCCGACCCTCTGGCAGCAGATTTTGCCGGATGATGTTGCTGCCTTGATGTTTCAGCGCTGCCAGTTCCCAGAATAACCTGGTCCTGGGTCTGGGGAAAAACACTTGCTCAGCCGATGTGTTTGCTCAGACGCTTCAGCCCAGGCTTTTATTATTATAATGCCTCCGAGATCTGGGGCTTAGAGGGGGATTTGCTGCCATGTGCCTGACAAAGAGGAGTGACCTCAGCGACACTGGAGAGCGGAGAGCGTGTAAAACCTTTCTGGGCTCTGCGTAGGAGTACCGCTTCCCTTCTTGGCTGCTTTTAGCTCCATCTGCTCTCTCCGCACACAGGTCTCCCTGTAAGTCCCTCTTGGGCGGAGAGAGGACCAGGCAGGAGAGGAGTGTTCACACAAATGGGCTTGACATTATTTGCAGAGCTCCCAGATCAGGATGCCCTGAATTTTAAGCATGAGAGTGATTTCCCTCATTCTGGTGGGTCTGCAGCTTCTCCTCTCCATCCTTTGGGGAGCAGGACAAAGAGCAACCAATGCATCGTCCCATCTGCATGAACAGCTCACCCCACACGCTGGATCTCCAGGGATGGAGAGCTCCTTGCCCCATCGTGTCAGCTTGCCTACAGGGACTTGACCCCGGCTCTGTACTTTTCTACCCAGGTCTCTTCTGTATGGTTTGGTGGTCACCACCATGCTGGAGCTGAGTCAAATCAACATGTCAAAGATCATATTAGGCATTCCTTTGCTCACCCCGTGAAATATTGGCCATCTTTTCTGCCACATGGAGCAAAGTAAGTTGCAAACCCAATGGGAAAGGCAGGAAAAACAGTCATTAATAAATGTACTTAATTACAACCTAATTTCTTGAAAAATGTGTTTGAAAGCAGCTGGCAACAAGTTGAACTATGTGGAAAGTTTGAAGAATACCAGACCAGACATTAATTAGTCAACAGCCTCCAGAAAAGGTCAGGCTCTGGAAATATTTAAAGGTCCCATAATAAGATGAATTTTAATTCCAATGCTGAATGAAAACTTCATTGCAAATCCCTAGAAAATAGACTTTCCCCACAGACTACACCGTACGTGTTTGAGGGAGACTTGGTCTCCACACACCACATACTCCCTATGGGGTTTCCCAAACTATCCCTTCTAGTTACCTCCTGGTTGGAAACTCCACTCAAGCAACTTCATTCCATCAATGGTTAAGTATCATTAGCATGAGAGCTCTAATATTAACCTCTCTAAATTACTGGTTGGCTTCTGTAATGCAGCATGACCTCGCTAGAAGCCTAGTGCCACCAGTAAAATCTGATCTCAAAACCACACTTGTGCATGAAGAGAGACAATCTCTTGGGAAGCCTGCAGAGATGCTGTGGCCATGAACAGTATGACAGGTATGGCTAATGGTTTGAGCCCCTGCAGTTCTGGCAGAAGAGAGGACCTTTCCCTTTGCCACATCAGTGATCATATCCTGGGGGTACGAGTCATTCAGCAAACACAAAAGTCCCAAGAAGGAAGTCTGCTGGTAAAGAAAAGCATCTACCAGTAAAGGATGACATTCACCCAAGTGCATTTGACAGAAAGCCACTATCAGGAGACATTTTCCATGCCTCTGAGTTTGAAATATTTCCTTGCGTCTTCCTAGCTTGTTGGGTCTCCAATCCTGTCCTTATCCTGGCCTTTTTCAAGGGTGCCCTCTTTGGCACGTACCCTGCAGGAAAACCTGTACAGAGGAAGGTGTAAGACCGCTGGAAATGTGATGATATTTATAGTTGGAAGAGACACATCTATTAGTCAGTGGAAGATGTCCTTGTGGGAAGAGAACTGGCCCATGCCACAGCCTGTCTAGTCTAACCATCCCATCCCAGACACCATCACCTTCCTGTATAAAGATACCACTGTTCAGGTCATGTGGCATTGCCCCAAAAGCATGAATTCAAGGTTTGCATGGGAAGCAGAGCATTCCTTGTCCTGCGGCATGGAAGACACGTGCTCAGCCTTCACACAAAACTGCCCATTGCTTGCCCATTCTGGCCGCTATTCCTCTCTGCTGCAGTCTGCTAAATGATACATATCTCCTTGGGAAGTGGGACTGGGACAGGCTGGAGCCCACTGGTGGATGGGTTTTGGCAGAACGCAGCATCATTGAACATGCGACGTGCAGATTTTGACTGAGTGCAAGCTGGTATCTCTGCCCTGATGGTTCATCTGCCCACTCCGCTCTGAGGCAACCACAAGTCCCAGCCCTCCCATGCTCCTCAGCCACGTCCAGAGCAGCTGGCAGGAAGCAGTGGCTTCCAGGTTTGCAGGAAGTTGTGAATAGTTTGGTTTCAGAAATAGCAAACTGTTTGGACTGCAGGTGTTTCTAAAACAAAACATCTCAGTAGCTTTCCTTCTGTGAAATGATTCATGAAGTTTGTGTGTTGGTCCATTTCAGAATAAGGCATTTTCCTAAGATCTCAAACTGTTTTCAGGGAGACCACTTCTGCCATGTGATGGCTTAGTACTGCCAATGCCAAAAATTTGGCAAAGCTCTGGGAACGCATGTCTGACCACCAAGACATTGCTCTGCTCTCCTTTTTCCTTCCTGGCACTTCTCCTACAACACAAATGGAGAGGGAAGCAGGTGCAGTCTGAATAATCGCTATCCCATCACTAACAAGGAGGCAGGAAGCAGCAAAACAAATTTCCCAAGTCTTTCCCACAAGTGGCAATGTTTTTCAGTAGAAATTGTGGGGTATCCTTATCTAATCCCAACCTTGGACTGTTCTGCCAGAGCTGAGAGAGAAGTTTCTCTCCTCTACTTGCCATTCAAAGGTGCCTGGTCCATCTCTGCAGGATCAGCACAAGGTTGCCGGAGAGGTCAGGCTGCCTCCGGAAATCCAGTCCCAAGAGTTGCAAGGGGCAAACAGAGAGGATGTTTTTGTCCATAGCGCATTTTGGAGGGACTTTCCTTTCTTTCTGCTCCATATCATCTTAGTCCTCCCCTGTCATCCAGAAGATGGCGTAGCAGCTCTGAGGGGACACCAGAACAAGGTAGCGTGCTTGGAAATCCTGCTTTCAGATCAAATGTCACCTTGTGCCACACAGATTGGGATTTGCTCACTGATTTTGGGGGATACACCACAGGAAAAGTGAGGTGGAAATGTGAGACGGGGGAAAAAAAAGTCTGCTGTAAGCCAAGGATGGGATCTGGGATGGAGGAAAGAGGTGCTGGAAATGCACAGGACAAATTCTGTGGCAGGGAGAATGGGCTCAAGTCTCTGGCGAACCCAGGCAACAAAATGGTGACACACATTTTGTTCTTTCTGAGTAAGTGCTTGGATCAGACAAAAACAACGGACTGCCTCTGGCTGAGTCCTCAAACCAGTCCTAGGATCTAAGGGCCTTTAACAAAGCAGAACGTAGCATAGTCATGGGGAAATGGGAGTGAAACCTGGCATTTTCTTGTGTTTGATGTGAAGGTGATTTAGGCAGAAACATAAAGTGTCTTGCCAGCAATTGCTGTGGGCTAGGATCCCTGGGCTCCATCACAGTTACAGGTAAGGTACATATCACATATCACATGCATGTGAAGAAGAGCTGTAGGGCTCCATGCCATAGCTAGAGGCTATAGTGGCATAAATACCTGCATTCCCCAAGCCAGAGGAGGCCCTCCTTTGAGGAACGTGTCCTTCCTCCCAGCCACGAAAGCTGGAAAAAGCAGTGGTTGTGGTACCTTCAGGGAAGATTGTGGCACTGGAGCTCACTGGAGCAGATGGGGGAGAGGACCCCCAAGTCTACTTCCCTCCTGCAAAAGGATGTGCCATTAGCTGTGACTTTGCAATCCCAGGAACGATAGTTCGCACATGCTGTTGCCTGTGGTCCTGCCTGAGTGACTCTGCATGGCACACCCCAAAGCCACCAAGGCACCCCATAGGATGTCTGCTCTACAGGGACATGATGTCCACCCGACAGGGACATGCTGCTTTTCAGGGTACAGAGGATGCAGGGCTCCAGGGTTGAAAAGCATGGCTGCTGTAATGGCCCACATGAGAAGCTCTGACAAGGAGGGGCTCCCTGTAATGTGTTCCTCTTGGAGAGACCAGGAGACAGTGGAGACCAGAAGCTGCTTGGAAATCACTTCTCTGTCTTCTCCTGGCCTGACTAGGGGATGGAGGCAGGAACAGGAACACATGGGGTCATGGACAGAGGCACAAGGCATCTTGCCCCGAATCATCAGCTATTTTTGTGAGTCGGTCCCTGGCACACGGGCTGAGGCCCTGTAGCCAATGTACTGCTGCCAGCCACTGTGTTTGTGAAGCAGGAGTGGAGTGTCTTATGACTTGTGTCGGGGTGAGCAGTCCCCAGCAGCCAGGCTGCCTGGCCAGGCGAGTCACCGTCCTGCCCCAGGGCCCCCCGGATGCAGGGTGACAAATGGCCAAGATGCCCTGCAGTAGCAGCTCCCAAGGGCTTTTCTTACTGAGCCAGTTGGCTCAAGGTTTACTCCTGAGTCCAAAACTGGGAATTGATGGGAAACACTGCAAACAGCCAGCAAGGAGCTCTGCAAGACCCCAAACAGCCGGGTCTGCAGAAAGGCATCACTAACCCAGCTGATATCAGGCAGAAAACTGCCTGGGCCCCACCTTCAGCAGTGGAAAGCAAATCCCCTCCCTGGGAACGGAGGTAATCTCTGTGCTATGTCAAGGCGCCTAGCCTTGACATTAGCTAGGACAGTCCCAGCACTGCTGTCCTGTGGGCTGCTACCCACAAAAAAACAGCGTGCCGTGTCTCCACGTCCTTTGCCCAGGGACCTACACAGAGCATCTGTGGGGCTGCCAGGCATCTCCTTCACCTTGACCCTCAAGCCCTCGTTCCCCACTGGGCAGCGAGTGCTATCAGAGCTGGCAGTGTAGCGGAGCTGGGTGAGGAGTAAGTCAAGGGCTTGGGAGATTTTCCTGTGCGCGGTGATTCATGGCTCGTGTTTGTCAGTAGATGGGAGTGTTTGGAGAAGAGCCAAGTCATCATGAAAACATTTACAAATCCCAGACGTTTTGTGGATTTCACCACAAATTATCTTCTGTCCAACACAGCCAACCCACACGTTCATCGACATTTTTGAGCTGCAATTTATTAATCCTCCATTTCCAGCAATGGTGTGAAGATGGAAATGGCCAGAAAGAGGGGACATTCCATCAGAGTTGTACCACCTGGACAGGAGAAAGGTGAGAGGTTAGAAGCCAAATGATTTCTGTCTTCACCATGGCCACATCACCTTGCCAGCAGTCAAAGAAACATGGATGCAAGCCTTCCGTGGGGGAGGAGAGAGAGGAAACTGTGCCAGCTGTTCCTGGGAAGACAGAGGCTCTTACTGAGGCCCATGCCAACTTTACACATGCAGAATAAAATTACTGAAACCATTCTGGTACCGACCGCTTTGTGCCTTTTGTCCTGTCAGAGCGTGAGGAACTTGTTTGGAAAGGAGAAATAATGCCAGAATTGCCCATCACCACCGGCAGACACCAGACTGAAGAGCATGCAAAAGTTTTTGTGTCCCCCTTGGCTAAGCATGCGCCAGCCACAATCCTCACAAGACTGCCCAGCGTCAGAGTGTAGGAAAAGGTGAAAAGCTCTCAAAAGTCATGCCTTATTGAGACAACCTTCCCTGATCAGAGCAGAGGACAGGAGTAGACTGGACTTCATTCGAAAGACCTGTGAGCATCTGTGAGCATCTATGGAGAGCTGTAGTAGAAACATAAAGTCTGAGTGAGGATGTATAGGGGTCAAAGCTCAGGAAGAAATGTCAAAAAGGGATAAAAGAGTATCAGGTATTGATGGCACCAAGGTAATTCAGATTACAGCACATCTGTGAGTAGCTTTTCGAAACAGACCAACTGGAAAAACAAAGGGCAGCCCCAAACAAAGGACAGCATAAAATTAAGGACAGACTATGCCCAAAAAAGGATTCCAAAGAAGTTTAGAAAAAAAGAGTTGAAAGTGTGTAAATCAGCAGTATTGCCCATTGACTCACAGGGATGGACCAGCGTGACAAGAATGATCAACTCCTAAATGGTACCAAAAGGTCTATCCAAAGCCAACGCACGGTCAGCAGCCTGAGAGCCCAGGAGATGTGAGGACTCACTAGCTGGCAGCCCTTCTCCTCTGTGTCATTGCAAGGAGCTCTGGACAGACCACCCGGAGATATGTCTCAGAGCCTGAACGCTGAACACTTGTCCTGGTGCTGTATGTGGGTGCAAGATACTGAGTGTGTGAAAACTTTTTTTTTTTTTTTTTTTAAATAAAATCACCTTTTCCTCCTAAACGCTCTCTCGCAGATATGGGGAAATATGTGGGAGTATGGGGAAATAGATAGGGAGATCTGGGGAAACATTTGCTCACAGTGAGGGAAAGTCCCAGTGTCCTATTCCAAAAAGGATGCAAAATCCCAACCTTTTTTGTGGCATATTGGGCTGATCCCTCAGAGAAGGTACAGACCGCAGTTAACCTGATGTTTTGGGATATACCTGTGCAGATGTTCTTCTCATCCTTTACAGTGCAGGCTGCCCCTCCATCACAAGGTGGAAAGGGACTTTGGCGTGCTGGAGATTTCCTTCAGGGCTCTCTGCTTACAGTGACTCCCTGGGGCAGGACAGAGCTCAGCTTTCCTGCTTGTTGAGCACGGGAAACAGATCCACAAAGGTCACGGAAAGCTGTTCATACCTCTCTGCAAAATGAGGGTCTGGGGAGGTCACCAGGCAGCAAAGGCAAGAAGTTGGACCCCTGAGGAGGACTTGTCCTGGAAAGGTTCACCTGGGAGGGATGTTCCCTCTCAGGCTGACGCTGGGATGCTTCTGGTGTTCAGGGAACAGTTGTCTCCACTCTTACCACCCTCAGGACTCTTGATTCATTAGTTCTGATTCAGATTTTCCCTCTTGTGATATCCAATGTGTATAGCAGCAGATACGGCTAATGTTGTGCACCCTTGTGGAGTGGCTTGTGGCTGCCTCCAGCCTTCAGTTTTGGAGCTGAAGTGATATTTGTGACATTTTGATTTATTTTTTTAATTTTAAACAGCTCCTATACCTCACCGGTGTGGGTAGATAGTGAAGCATGGCAGGGAGGAATGAACTGCCACCCTCCATGAAAACCCATCATGGACAGGCAAGATGGTCCCCTAGCTTCTGAAGCCAGATGGGACCACGCATGGTGGCAGAGGCAAAGCCTGACCCTTTTCTGGACGTTTGTTAGCTTGCTTTGGCCATCCCCCTCCCTGCTCCAGACACCTGTCCCCCACCCTCCATGGCAACACCAAGTTTCACGCGTGTGGAGTGGAAGTGCTGGCAGGACCCGGCGGGTCGGGGCTGGTGTGCCTCTTCACGCTGCAAATGAGCAGCGGAACACACCACACCTTTTGGTGCAAATCACTTTGAGGCATGGCCATGCCAACGAGCGGCCAAGGTGTCCCCAGGTGTTAAACAGCCATTTACCAGGACCAGGTCTCAGGTGTCCCATGCCGCAGCTGAGAGCCATGACCTCTAGGTTGCAGCCAGGCTCTCCCCTGCCTGCGCTCTGCCTGTCCTCTGCCAGGACCATTGTATTCCAGCTAATAAGGCTATGCAAATCACTGAGTTTAAGACCAGAAAAGTAGTCAGTTACCTAATTCAACCTCTTAGGTATCTCCAGGTTTTGATGTTTACTTTGATTTTTCTATATTAGGGCAAATAATTTGGCTAAAGCATCTCTTCAAGGTAGCATGTTACTTCATTGCACCAGCACTGCTTCGTTAAAGACAAACCTTGCCTTGCTGTTCAGTTGGGATTTTATGGTGCTGACAGCAGGGCCATTAATAATGTACCCATTTTCTGATGTATTTTTTAACGCAGAATCATTTTCCAGGACTTTCACAACTGTTTTGAGAATCAGCCTCCAATGGGGCAGTGTGGGAAGCTGCAGGCAGAACCAAGTCCCAAAACTGGCAGGAGGAGATGGGACGACCTCGTTGAGCCTGTCCGAGGTAGGGGACTGCCAGATCATGGGGGACAGGGTGAGGTGCAAGGCAGCCTTACCCCTCAGGAAAGGGACAGAGAGAAATTTAAATGATCGTGTTCCCTCAGCACAAGTCCCAGGATGTCCTTCCTGGATGAACGACAGAGACTGGATGTTTCTCTGGAGCACCACCATAGCTCGAGCAGAGTAATCATAGTAAAACTGCATAAGAAATGTTGGCCAAGGGATAAAATCTCCTGATCCAGGCTTTAAACTGGCTCTTTGGAGTTAGCAGGAAAGTAGCTTGCTTGCACTGATGGTGAGTTTTCTTTATCCTTCCTCCAACTGGTCACTCTGACGGCTCTAGGGTGTCCGACGCAGCATCTCTGCCTCTCACCACCCCACCCCAGCACCTGGATGAGCCCAGCCTCCACCTTCCCCATGAGTGAACTCAAAGCAACTTAAAGCTCTGTTATTTCTTTTCTCCCGTTCTCAGAGTTCTTTTGAATATCGCTTCTCTCTGCTCCAGCTCCGCAGGCTCCAGGGATTTGGCTCTGGCAAATAAGCTCAGGCAAGCAGGAGCTGACTGTTACATGACCCTTCTTGTAATTTGCTGGAAATCTCGTCCGTAGGATAAACAGACCAATGTTAACCTTTATATAGTAAATAAAACTCCAGTGAATGTGGCTACTTAACATGTCTAAAAGCTACATTTTTACTTCTAATATTAACACATTTTTAAGGAAATCTTTCTTTGGCAAAAGCCAAAAAAATATTTGTTTCCTGTTTCAGTAAATAGTCGGCATGGCAGAGCAACTCCATCTGATACTGACTTGCTGCTCCATGCAGCTGATCCCCCTTTATCCCTGTTTACTGCAGGGATACTATTAAATACCTTCAGCCGCTCCTGCTTGCAGATTTCCAGAGAGCCCATATCCTGTTTATAGCATCCCTGCCCTGGTTGCCTGCATGGGGGAGCTCCAAGCAGAAGAGAGAGAAAGAAAAAGGATCAAGGGAGAGATGCTGAGATGTGGAAGGAAAGGCAGGAGGTGGAGAGATGTCTGCTGCCACCTCTGAGCACATCCCACTGAAAGCGACAGCAGCACAGCTAAGTATATCCCTCAATGGTCCCGACGGCGTCCTCTTGGCAGACCAGTGCCTGCAGACCACGTGGGAGTGCTTGGATCAGGCCTTAAACCTGCAGAGCACCTGGGCTGTTGTTGGGGGCTGCATTAATGGTGGAGGGACGTTCTGCAGTGCTTTCCATCCACAAAGCCATTTCTGCAGTACTCACCAGCTTTCTCTGGGGATCAGAAACTCCTGCAGCCTCCATGAAGCCACTGTTGCAACCCCTGCTTGAGAGCTTGGAGCCCAGGACCTTCGGTGCATTAAGCAGACAAGCAGGGCAGGCTTTGGAGGGTGATTTATTTTGCTCTTCCCAAGTGTTCTGTACAGACAGAGCAAGGCTCTTCCATTTCTTTCTGAAAGGACTGCACCCATCCCGCAGTTTGCACACAGTGTTGCTGTCAGAGACAGATGGTGGCCATGAGATGTGTGAGCTGTGCCAGGCTACCTGTCCAGACACACCTGTGCAAAATTTGCACACATCTGGGAAGGGTATCCCATGATACCTACTGGGGACTTCAGCATTTTTTCCTTTCTTTAGACCCTCACGGTGATTTCTTGCTTCCCCTTCAAAGTGTTCAGTTCTTTCTTTGGAAACATAAGCAATAACCTAGAATGGATCTGGGTTTTTTTAAGCCACGTGTGCTTTCTGCAACATATTCATGAGAGCAATAAAAGGCAGAACGATGATTAGGGGAGACAGGAAAGGTTTTGCACATCTCGCTCAGAGGAATCTTGGTTTTGGTTTCTTGGCCAATCTGCCTGAACTGTGACGTTTCACATCACATCTGACTTGCATTCAGAAGGAATGCAAATGCATCCAGCATCTCCCAGTCTCTCCTAATGGGCTGAGTCTGGGCAGCGCCTGGGGCTCGTGGGACACCGGACTTGGGAAGGGTGACTTGCCCTTGCACTTCTGCGGCAGGATGACCGCAGGGCCTGAACCAAAGCTGGCTGAAGTCAACATGCACCCTGAGTTTCACAGGACTAGATCCAAGAAGGGGGGTTGCTGCAATGCTCTGCACTGCATAGCCTGAGTTTTAGGTCTCTGGATCAAGAGACGGATTTGCAAGGCTGGGTTCCCTCTGTGATGGACAGGGAGGCTGGGGAGGGGGTCCAGGCAGCTTCCCAACATCCAGAACTGGGAGCATTGGACCAGGAGACCATTGATGAGTGAGGAGAGGCTCCGAGACACAGGCAGAGAGCAGGCACAGGAGGCTCTGGCTGCAAAGCCTTGGCTTTGGCTGTCAGCTGCAGCATGGGAGCCCTGAGATCTCGTCCTCTCCTCCTAGATGGGTTATGTACATCGCATTTGACATCCCTGGATGAAAAGCAGAAATGATGCAGGGTCTCTGAGCTGAGTAATTTATGTCCTGCGGGGTCTGTGTCACACACTGTAGCCTGCATTTAGGCACTGGCGGGTGAGGGACCTTTTGTTGACCACTTCCAACCTTGGATCTCCTGGGGAACAGGAAGAGCAAAGAACATAATATGAAGACTAACGGCCTTGCCAATGCTTCCCCAGTGGGATACCTCCCTAAATGAGTTACCCTCCATCCATCACAAACCCTGTTTCAGTGCTGAGATTACCCCGCACCTCCCAGGCAAGCCTGGGTATCATCACGCTCCATCCAGCCCACCAGTGTGGCAGTCTCAGTGTGACCGCCCACTCCACCTCAGCTCAGGGATGCTGTGGAGGAGCGCAGGGACACACGGGACCACAGGTAACCACAGCGTGCCCAGCTAGGTCAGCAGCTCAGAGACAGGAGCCCAGCCTCAGGGCTGGTCCTAAGTCCTTTGCAGTTTGAGCCTCACCATCCCGTTGACCTGAGCAAGGCTTGGAGACCCAGGAGAGCCACCCCATCCAAAAGTCTGGCAGACCTGGAGCCACAATCCCGGCTGGCAGTCACCTGCCCCTGGCTATGTTCTCTACGCCCCCCTGGCAAGACAAGTGGGTTTTGTTTGGGTTGTGTGCAGGATGTGGCTCCGTGACCCCTCTCAGCGAGAGGCAGCTCTCTGTGCCCACTGCTTCCCCGGCAGCAGCCGAGCGCGGGAGGCAGAAAGCCGTCTTTGTGCCGGGGAAGGTGTCAGGTACTCGGCGCGCCAGCAGCTGAATCGGGGCTTTTCATCGGGGAAGAGGCTTGCCGGTTGAGGAATGCTGGCTCCTGGCTGGAGCTGGCAGGGAGCTGCCTGCACCAGGCTCGACAGTCCCACAATGCAGCCCGCAGCCCACCCTCCTCATCCAGGAGCTATTTGGGGGCTGAGGGCAGCTGGAGCGGTGTCCCTCTGCGGGGACACGGGGATGAAGTTGCTATTTATAAATAAGCAGGCGTGCAGAGAGCCCTCAGGGGGGAGAAGTTGCCTTGCGTGTTTCAGGAAGTTTTGCCTTGCTGATCAGGGCATCTTGGGCAGGATGCTGCGCTCAGACCATGCCAGCCCATGCTATGTGGGAGTTGGGGATGCATCGGAGGTGCAACATGCCTGCAAACCCTCAGCACAAGCCCTGGAGCTTCTGGGCAGCACAGGGGGACAGCCCAGCAAGGCATGCTTTAGAGGAGTAGTTTCTCACCACGGCACACAGAGGATATTTTTGCAAGCGATGCTTTTAAGACACACATTTCAGCCCAGGCATGAGTATAATTGTGCTTGCAATTTAGTCTGGATTGAAAAGTTTGGGAATCTGCAGTATTTGGGGAAATATCTGCTGCTTCAAGCCTCATTTTCATGTCTTTAGTTTGGAGTCAAGGAATCCAGAACCCATCTGACAAAACTGCTTTGAATTAGTAATTAAGCTTCTATGTCCCTGAAAACTGATTGTAATGACCGTTATCAAAATTGACATTTCTCCCACAAATAACTGCAACCACAGTACGAATTATTTGGGTTCCAGTTCAGGCAGAGGTGACTGATCTGAGCCAGACAGCAACTCACAGAGTTACGATTACTGCCTGGGTTGTTTATTTGTTTGGGGTTTTTTTAATAGATATCTTGCCATTTCTGCCCTCACTGCAAAGTCACATGGAGATTTTACTTCAAGGAGCAGCCAGTGGTGAGCTATTAACTTCCAGTGATCACAATGCAATTAGCCAGAGTCACTGGGGGAAGTGCTGCCTCCAAAACTGCTGGAGGCTGCTCAATGTTAGAAAGTGGGAACTTACTTCAAAATAAATAAATGAGGAGAGTTCATTTAAAGGGCCCTAAAGGCAAATTCATTTAAGGCCATAGCTTTGATATGGAAGCCGTGTATGTGCCCATCAATGAGGCTTTGAAGGTTGCATATCCTAAGAGGAAAAGCAGAAAGGCCCATGTGGGAAAGAAAATCAACAGCGTTTGCTGAAATGACGGTGTTTCATCGTGTATTTGAGCTGAACAGGGTACTTCAGAAAAAGGAAATCCAGCCTTAGTGCAAGCAATAGAAGCAAGAGTAAAGCATGCCAGGGATTACCTAACAAGGGAATTAGGATGGGATTTCATCAGAGCGAATGGCAAAAAATGTTATAAAATAAAAAAGGTATAAAAATAAGCAATGAAAAGACATAAATTCTGATGGTTTTGAGTAGCTGGAAGCCTGAGAGAGAAACAGTGTGTGATGGCAAAAAGTAGCAATGGGAAGCTGAGTGGTTTCTTCACAGAGGGTGCTGGGGAGAAAGTCTGCTCATTTCAGGTTATAAAACAAGCAACGGTGGTGTCAGAAGGAGATGGTGGAATAAATTGACACACTGAAGAGCAATAAGGGCCCCAATGATGCATCCAAGACTTGTGTAGGAACATAAGAATGAAATGACTGAGCTACTAACAAAAATATGCACACAGAGATCTGTGCTCAGCAGCAATCAAAAAAAAAAAAAAAAACCAAAAAACCCCCAAAAACCACCAAAAACCCAGGGAAATGATAGAACGCAGCAGGGATGGGAATGGAGGGGAATCTGGAATATATTATAAAGCCATCACATGAGCCAGCGGGGTGCCCTCCTCTGGAGCAGCATCCTCCCCTGCGGTTGTCTCATGCCCCATGGGATAGAGGGGAGCAGAGGGGCAGAAAAGCTGGGGGGGACAGCAGTGGAGACCACCAGGGAGACCAGAAGGGAGGACGGTTTGATGGGGGGAGCAGGCAAGGAGGAGATGTTGGGATGGAGATACCCAGACGACTTGGTATCCTCCGTCTCACCCTCCGCTGTTGTTATCCAAAAATGGGGTGGCAGGGAGTGAATCACAACGGATGAAAAGGAGACGTCTTTCTGGGGGACTGACGTGCTGTGGTGCAGCAGTTCCTTATTTTAGCAGCAATTCGTACAAGATGTACCAGCGAAAAAGGACTTAATGTGGACACCCACGGCTTCTCCAGAGGGTTGCCAAGTGCAGGGAAGGTCATAAACCATCTGACTCCCTTGGGCTGCTGACAAGGAGGAAGATGCCTTCCCCACATGCCTACTGCAAGGCTCTGGAACATCTAAGACAGGACCAAGGGCCAGGAGATGCAGGAGGAGGGGTGCAGGCAGCAGGAAAGTGCGACCATGGGGCAGTGTGGTGCGGAAACACTCCCCTCCTGGGGGGGCAGAGACGGATGGGAAGACGGCAGGAGAGAGAGGAGAGGAATACCCTTTGGGTCTGTCTTTGTTCATGAGTGGTTTTTCTCATGTCCTAGCTGACTGAAGACCTTTCATAGTCTTATCCAGTCCTAGAAGACCTGATCATGGTGGTTGTCCAGCATCCTTGTCCACCTTCTGTCTTGGCCATTTTGCGTCTCTACAGAGAGTGCAGGAGTGGACAAAAAAAGGAGGGCAGCATGGTTTCTACCTCTCTTGCACGACAGTCTGCCTTGTCAGGGCAGGAGATGTCCCACCTCACTGTGCTTCAGCCTCAGAGGCAGTGCCTGCTCATGGACCAGCCAGCACAGCTTCCCTGGGAGTTAAGGCTCAGCAAAGGAGAGGGTCTACAGGAGATGATGATTCATGGTTGATCACTTCAGCCGGAGCTGGATTGAATCAACTCCTCTCTCCCGTGGCTCTGCCAGGTCTCATGGCCTAGGGAGGGGAGGAGAGAGGAGAAATAATGAGATTTCCCATCCAGAATCATGGGGGATTTATAGCTGTTGTGATAACCTCGGCCGTTAGTGAGGCTCGCACAAGAAACCATGCTGATTTCCAAGTTCCTGATTTACTAAACAACAAAATGAAAAGTCAGCATAAATCACCTCTGCTCACACAAGTGGCAGCTGTGGGGTCCTTGGGAGCCTGCCACATGGATATACGAGGACTGGTGCCCAGGCGTCTTGACTCCGGGGTCTCCTCTGAGCTCTGACCAAGCCCAGGCACTGTATGGCAGTCCGACAGTGCCACCTTGACAGTGCCCTGCGACGAAGTGCAGCTGCAGCTACTTGGAGCCCAGTTACAAAGGGCACAGAGCCAAACCGATGGAACCAGGGGCGACGGTTGCATATGCGGGCTTGGTAGGTCCGGGCAGCACTTTGAGAAACTCTTCTTCCCCAGGAGGGTGTTGCAGACTTGGGACAGGTCCCCAGAGAGGTACAGGATGGGTTTTCCAGGTCTCAGCTAGACAAAGCCTTGGCCACCCCAATCTAGTGCTGGAGACAGTCCTGCTGCTGATGGGAGCTTGGTCTGGAGACCCCCCCGAGCCCCTTTCCACCCACCCTGTGTTTCCAGCAGTACATTTCGCCAGGCATCGTTGTCCCAGTCCAGGACGTTCCTGATTTCTCTTGCACACAGCTCCTTTAGACAGCTTTCAGATGCATCCTTTCCAAGAAAATACCCCTTCCCCAAACCAGATGGCAGAGCTCACGTCCTTCAGAAATGACTGTGTTTTCCAGTGCTACTACTGAGTAGGAAACAGGAGTTTAAAAAAAAAAAAAAAAAAAAGAAAAATGTTAAAAACCTAAAACCTTCCATGGCAACAGGGTACGCTGCAGCATGTCCTGTGCTAGCAGGGGAGCAATGATGCGTGGTGCACCAAACCAGAGTGTCAAACTCATGAGAAACCGAGTGGCTGTCAGGAGCTGCACTGAATGAGGAAAGAGACTGAACATTTCAGGATCACCTTGGCAAGTGAAGATGAACAATGGGCCAGATCAGAAAAGTGCTGCTTGCAAAATCGCAAAGGGAAATAAATGATCAGTACAGATCTGTAACAGCCACGTTTGCTAGCTCGCGCACCATCAAATTAGCAGATGCTGGTAGTGAAGCAGGTTAAATATCCCCAGGTTTCTGTAAGGGATAAACGACACAAACGACAGCAGAAAATCCCAAGTGGTTTGAGCAACAGCCCTGAAACTACCCACAAGATTAGAAGCAAATTAAATTGGTGAGAAGGGAAACAGGCAAATTGGACATATGAATATCTGGAGAGAGAAGTTACTATTCTGATAAGATAAAGTGGAGAGATTCTGACACACTGCCAGCACCAAATACGATAGGGAAAGTTGCAAACAGCTGAGTGTGCTTAGGACTAAGGACAGAAAGAAATAAAATGAATTTGCAAAATGGAAACACACAGCAAACTTCTAAGGAAGTACAAGCAAGTTTGTTAGGGGAAAAACCAAGTAACCTGCAGCTCTGAAAAACAATGCCTAAGGCAGAAGGGTAAACACAGTGCTTGGATGCCGTACAATTCACTGACCTCTTGGAGAGCCACCACCACAGCAGGCAGCAGGAAGGGAGACTGGACATGGCTTCGGGGGGATTTGGTGTCCCAGGTCTGTGACTCCGTGAACTCCACAGCTGGGCCATGTTCCCAGCATCAGCCTCAACCCAGAAAACCAAAGGCTTTGGACAAAAACCCTAACAAAGGACTTGGTCCTTTCCTTTCCCATTCACCTATCTGCAAAGGTTCCTGGAAGAAGACCATTCCCTGGGTTTGTCTGGATCCTCCTTATATACATGTGATGGGAGACTGACACCTGTAATACGAAAAAATACATTGTGCTAAGAAATTAGCCTGAATTTCCTTACTGGGTTCTCCTCCTGACCAAACTGGTCTGTGGACTCCAGTATTATATATATACTATATATACTGGATCTGGTCCCATAAACCATCCTCCAACCTACAGAGACTTTCATAAAATTCAAATATTTCTTCCTTATTCATGGGTTAGGCTGGAGGGTGCATTGCTCTTTGCTGCACAGGGGAATGCACACTACACAGCGATGATTGCTTTGAGGCTTACAAAGAGGAAAATGTTGTTTCTGAGTAAATAATCCCATCTAGTAGCTCATACAGCACATGATGCAGCATCCGATGAGCAGACTCCCCAGCAGACTGCTCATTTCTGTTGGCGCTGTGCATAACGTATTATCCAAATCACACTCCTGGCCCTTGAGACTTGGGAGACATTACCCTACAGACCCTGGTTTATTGGACCAGGATTATTGGTTATCGATTTCAGAGGTAATCTTACAGACTCCCCAGCCTTCAAGGTACTGCAGAACTTGCCATGCCAAAATTTATGGGCTAAATCAGTGCCATTTGCTGCCCTAAGGCATAGGCTCTCAGCCAGTGGTCTGTGTTTGATACCACATGTGCAGGGGAATCTCTTCAGGACTGTCCTACCACTCCTTTCTGGCTGGAAAACCTCCCCCACACCTCCAGTGCGTCCCTCATCTGCACTCCAGTGTGCTTGGGCTTTACCTTCATCCCCCCAGACTGGTACCAGTCCAGGCAGAGACCCCAGCCCTGCTGTCATCACAGGAAAATAATTTCCCAGAGACAGAAAAATGAACTTCTAGCATTAAATTCTGCTCAGCTCACCACTGCCCAGGACTCAGAAACACAGAGGTGCTGCAGAGTCGTCCCCAGACATCCAGGTCATCTGGGGTCCTGCCTGTGCCTTGCCTGACCTGACGGGAGCGGATAGTCTGCCCCAGGATAAGACCCGTCCTCCTGCCTGGTAATTAATGTCTGGCCAAAGCAATCAAGATATTTTTGTCTCCCAGGCAAACCCTCCTTGCTGACCATGATGGGGACTGCCCACCGCTCATTGCAAAGCCCCGTGGCCAGGCTGGCTTTCCAAGCCTACATCCTTCTTATCATTCTTTGCCAAGTCCCTGAAATTTCTGCAATAAATAGCTAAGCTGTATGTGGGCTTTCTGTGGCATGGATCACAAATACCCTCTGGTTATATATATATTGTACTATGAGACCAGCCTGTTACTTTATAGTTTATATCAGCAGCCATGATTTCACGTCCTTCCTCAATTTTCATTGTAACAGTTTAGACCAAGAGACTTTTTAACTGCACAGGATGCATTCTCCATGCAACGATCCTTGTGCTGACCTTACAAACTAACTGCAAGCAGGGAACCGGGAGGTCAGCACTGAGAAACGCAAGATGGGATGAGATAAGATAGGGTGGGATGGTGTGGCATGCCATGAAATGGCACGGCACAGGGAAGAGATGGCCAGGGATGGAGGGCAGAAGGTGTGTCACACTAGTGATGTGACCTCCATAGCCCATCCTCATCTGTGGGAGCTTCTTACAGCCCTGCTGATACCAATGGGAACAAATCTGCACAGGGTGGTTTTTCCTCTCCTCCCAATAGGGGAAAAATGGTTTTATGGGGTTTTGTACCTCGCTGCCTGTTTGTTGTCATTTGTGCACGTAAGCCTCTTAAATACTTCAAGCAACTAAATACAAATGCTCTTCTAGGTTTCCCCGCTTGACACAAGGCTGCTGAGAAATCTCAGATTCTTATTAAGGCTGCCTGTTTGTGGGGGCAAAATGGGAGAAAAGAGTCACACAAAACACACGAAAGCCCTGGAGATGGAGGAGGGCCCATGCGGGGTCCCCAGCCCCACTGAGAAACCCTTGTTCAGTAATAAAAATATTCCAGGCCATTTAATAAAACTTGACAAATGGCATGAAAGCGTTTCACAGCTCTGGTCATTTTCCCATCTGTGACGACCCGGGAACCAAACAGAGCTGAGTTTGTAAAGGACTGTGGGGGAGCAGCACTTATTAGATTACAAAGAACATGACTTGTTGTGAGAAAACCCAAAAAGTCATGTTTTTTGTCATGAAAGTCTAGGCTGTGACAAATGCAATGCGTTAATCATGATGGATTTTTACTGGAAATCCGTAATGCAGAGTACGGTCATTAAAGAGCTGGCCTCGTGCCCCGCTCTAGCCCTCCTGCTTTGGCTGTGGTCGAGTGGTGATGAAGCCGCATGCTGAGATTATCCTTGCGTGTACCAAGGAGGCAAACTGGTGCGATCATCTCTGAAAAAAGGGACTGCTGAATCCTCTCACCCACAACAGCCTCCCTTGTTGTGCCGAGGGCTGGCAGGACCGTTTTCTCTGACCAAATCCACATTTCATATCTCTCCTTGCCTGTCCCATCTCTTGTTCCTGCAGATAAATCACCCTCTTGTCCTCCTCGGGAAGCACGGTCCGCGATCACAAACGAGCCTTTCTCCGCAGGGCACGCTGATGTCAATCTGCAGCTTTTTTTTTTTTTTTTCCACTTCTCCCATTTTTTTCCCTTTTGGGAGGCTCTTTCCAAACAGGTCCCCTTCCTGTTTGGCCCAGAGGTTTCTTCTCTGAACTTGCAACCCTTCCCAGCCTGCAGCGTTGCTTTTCCATCGGATAGCACACCTCATCCTAGGCTGCTTTCTCATCGGGTGGAGTGGGAAGTGCCTGCAGGGGTGGTCGGGCTTCTTCAGGGGAGACACGATTTCAGCCGCTGGTCCCTGCTCTGCCCAGGTAGTGCTTGAGCTGCAGCAGCAGCTTCAGAGAGGATGGTCCCGTAGGAGGGAGAGGCCAGGTGATGAGCTGGTGTGCTCCATGGGGATGGAGAATGGGCGCTGGAAGAAAGCGGGGGGAAGAGATGGCCAGTGGGGAGGAGAGCGAAGGTCTGTGAGGGCTTAGCTGAAGGATAACCCGTCCTTCTGGACCTTGCCAGAGGAGGATGGAGGAACAAAAGGGAGTAAATCACACTAAGATGAGGAAAAAGAGGTGCCTGGGGTGGGAAGGGGAGGGAGTGCAGGGAGGAAGGACTGCATCAGCAGATACAAGTATCAAGGTAATTTCGAAGAAGGCAGCAGCTCAGCTGAGGAAGGCCCCTGCCACAGCCCTGCAGGGAAATGTGCAAAACACCTTCCCCTGTTTCACACCCCTTGGCCCTTCTCTGCAACAGTTCTTGTGTCCCCACTGCGGTGGGGTTAACACCACTGCAAGGGTCTCGGAGCCGCCCCATCTAACAGAGGGCATCCTGGCATGCTGGTCTCGACGTGGTCCCCAGGGTATGGGTGGAGAGCTGCCCTGGGCATCCCAAGGACATCCATTCCCCAGGCTGCTGGTAGGTAAAGGTAAAACCCTTCCCATTCCCTCCAGCAGCACATCCTCCAGCCTTTTCCCTGTTTAATCTGCACATGATCCATGGTGAATTTTGCACAGAGAAGAGAAGCAAAGAGCAGCCCACGCCAGTAGAATGCAACTGGTTTTAAGCTGGCACAGGAGGAGGGTCAGCAAATCTGCAAACTGCAGCAGCAGCTTCCCACCCATGGACCCTGGCCCTGCAGAAGTGCCCAGGGCTTCAGGACCCTTCCTGCAGACTTCTATGGGGCCATATTGCCTGGCATGGAGGAGGCATCTACAGCCCCTTTCCCGACAGGAACATCACAACGTCCTGCTGCCCAACACAGGGGTGCCACATGTGCCAGAAAAAGGCCAAGGGGAGCCCTCCCTCCTTCCCCACAGCTCCCTTCGCTTTCACTCTGACCCTCCTCATATTGGCTTTTCTCCCCTGCTCCTTTTCACGCTTGGTGCTCCCTTCCCGCTTATTAACTCTCCAACTCGCCCGAGGAAATGTGCCCCCCACGACAGCTCTGCACAGAGGATTTATGAGCCAAGCTCTCAGGGGAAGGAGCCTGGGCATAAATCACAGAATATTTAGGAAAGTGATCTACATTTATTACACTTAATACTATATTTAACATGTCCAAGAGGACCTTATAAATCAGAGACAGTGCAGAGCTCGGTACGGGGTCCTGGGGGAACCCGTCCGCTCAGTGAACGTGTGCGAAGTCTGAAATCAGCAAGAGCAAATTTATGTTTGAATTCTTTGCTAAGTTTATTCCCCTCTAATTAGGGCTGCATATCATGCTGATGGTTTCCTGAATTGTGCTGGGGATTCGGGGCCCGGGCTCACTGCCTTTCCCCACTGGCAGCTTCTCCACACACACACCGGCTGCACTGGTCCATCCTCCAGGACCATACCGGCAAAGTCCTTAAGGATCCGTCACGCCGAGGATGACAGCACCGGGCAGGCGATCGTTGGTCTTCTCATAATCCCAGGTTAATGCACCGTGCTCCAGCTCAACATCAGCCGCTGCTGCAGGCTCCTAAAAGAGACGTAAAGTCCTCTTGTATTTCACAGAGAGCCCCCACTCCAGCTTGGCCCCTGTCTCCTCTCCTGCTTTTCTGGTATTTAACGCTCCATCATCACAAGCCAGATATATGCCTCCCCGCCAACTGTGCTGGGCCAGCGACTCCCCTTCATCTCCTTTGCAGCCAGAGAGGTGCAGCTTCCAGGCAGCTCCCAGCCTGTTTTATGGAGCTCAGCACCTCCAACACAGGTTTGGGGTCAGACAAGGGGAAGCTTGATAGCCTGGTGATGGACTCCAGGGAAAAGGGGTGGTGAAATGAGGACTTTGGTCTATAAAGCCTTGTTGTCCTCCAAAATGGATATCTCTAATGGCAACAGAGGTCCGTCAGGAAGTGAGGTGTCCGGTCCCTTCGGAGGGAGGACAGACCTTCTCCAGCCAGTGCTGCACCAGTCATTCCCACCCTGCTTCTGCTCCCACCTGCATGAAATTTCCTGAGCCAGTGGATGAAAACGGCAAAAAATAGCACACAATTTTTTTCCAACTGAAGAGTCCCTGGAGAAGAGAGTTCTTGGGAGGGCAAAACCCTCAGCCATGTCTCCCCTGCCCCAATCAACCAGGACACACTGGTCCCACGGCGTGCACGGGTGGGTGCTTTGCACAGGTGCACACTGCTGCCCATGCAGCTCCGGGGATGGTGGTGGCAGCTCGTGGCAGTGGCCAGCTCACCTCCCACCAGCTCTGAATCGAAGCTGGCTGAGCATCCTCCCCAAAATAGCTGAGTGTCAGGCATGGGTTGCTAACAGGAGCAGCCGTCTTGCTTCCTGACACAATATTTAAACCCAGGTGGACAGAGAAAAGCCCTGTGCATTGTTCTCCTGGTTGTCGAGAGGTTTACATGGCAGCTCTGCTGCTGATGCACTGATGGCTGGGGTCCCGGAGGACTGACAGGTCCCAGGCAGAGGCAGCTTGCCAGGAGGCCCGGGGCGATGCACAAGCTGAGCAGTTTGAAGCTGAGACTTGATGAGCAGAGAATATGGCGTGGAGGAGCAGATCCGTGACCTCAAGGCCTTGCAGGCTGGGTGCTGTCCCCCATTGCACTTCTCAAGGGATGCTTGCCCCAGCATGGGGAGCTGAGGGGTGCCCAGCACCACCCTGAGATAGATGAGCACTCAGGAGCAGCAGCCCAGCCAGGTTCATGATCCCTCTCTGACGACGTGGGACAACAACTTGGAATCAGAGAAGACTTCAGCACCACTGGGGCAAAGGGGTCACCCATCTAATGGCTGGGAATGGAGACCACGAATGACCCTCGGTGAGCATCCCTGCTGCCAGTGGGTCAGCCCTGGCTCCCAAAACAGGCACCTGCAACCTTGGGCACATCAGAGATGCTGTTGCAGTGCCAGCCAATGCACAGGCTGGTGCAGCGCTGGGGTCAGCAGAAACATTTCCTCACCTCACTGAGGTCCTCTCACCCCAGCCAGGCATGTTTCCCATCGGCAGCCAACGTTTCCCTCCTTCCCGGAAAGCCCCGCTGCCCGTGGCCAGCCCCGCAGCTCCTGCCCGCCTGCCTGCCCGGGAGCCGTGGGACCCCACGGCTGGGTGCGTGTGTGTCGGTCCGTCTGTCTCCTCTCGCGATTTTCCAGGAAAGCCGCCGTGATTTACGAGCCGCGGACAGTGCTAGCTGAGTGCTCAGGAGGGCTTGATTACAGTTTCCCAGAGGAAGCTGTCTGTTTGGAGATGGCAAGGTGACAGGGTTTATACAGCACAGCACAATGTGTCTAAGCAAAGCTGTCAGCCGGAGACGGATGAAGTGATGGAGAAAACCCATTACTTCATTCACACCTCAACAGGCAAACAATAAAACACTTACACACAGCAGCGGCCACGGGGGGAGGGGATCCCCCAGCCCCTGAAAAAATGCAGCAAGCTGTTGCAGAGTCATTTTCTGCTCTGTGGGCTCAGGCACCCAAACCAGGACATGACGTCTGCAGGGTGGCTGGTGCTCGTACCTCTCGGGGCCAAGAGCTGGCACGGCACCGAGACTGGGGACTTGCAAGGAGCAGTGTGCCGGGCAGACACAGCCCAGCCTGTTGACCCGAGTGGCCGATTTAGCCCTGTTGACCTGGGAGCCGTATCTGGATTTGCACAGGGGCCACCACCAGCCTGTCCATGAACCCAGAGCTATTGCTCTCACCGTGCAGGAGCACGTCCACCATGACCAGCTGGGGAGGTGGTTGGGGCACGGTTGGCAGTTGTCAGTGAAGAGCAAACGGCGCAAAAAGACTTGGCAAAATGTGTGGTTTTCTTTCATCAAATCACCTCACATGGACCTTCAGGTCACCGATCCCAGCACGTGGAGAAGGCTGTTAGCCCGCTCCCTTAGGACGACCATTGCAACAACGAGATGGGGCAGAAACAACACCCTGGCCTTCCCTTCGCACCTCCTGAAGTAGCCGTGGACAGGAGAAGGCGGAAACGTCTGCTGCAATTTGTGCAATAACCTGTCTGGTTTGTAAGGCGCTCGGAAAAGCTTCCAGGGCCCTGAGTAACCCGAGCTGCCCCTGCCCGGAGGATTTCCCATGTGGAAAGACCACAGCTTATGGTGAGACCCCAACACATTGCGTGCTGGACGGGGAAATGGTGTAATGCTGGTACCCCAGGATGCAACACCACCTCAGGGCTTCTGAGACATGCGCTGGGCTCTGCTTGTTGCTGGGTGGCACCGAGGTCTATGAGAAGTCAGGCAGAGCTGGGTCAACCATGCAAAACCCAGGAAAGGCAGCAACCCCGTGCACAGTGGAATAACAGGGCGATAAAACCCATAGGGCTGGGACATACTCACTGTATGTCCTTGGCTGACACTCAAGTATCTGAAAATAATGACTCAGGATGCAATTGCTGTTAGGAAGCCTATTTTGCTTTCACGAGCTGCCTCCCAGCGGAGCAGGCCCCGAGGAGAAGGTACATCCATCTCTCCCGAGGCTCAGCGGGAGCTGAGCTCTGCTAATGCTCCTGCCTTGAACTCCTTGCCAGACTAAGCTCTCCTCAAAAGCAGAAAATTAATTACCTGGCTAGCTTAAGGGCTTTTCACAGGAAAGAGAAACCTCTGACATCCCCGCTTGCAGTGATGGGGATGGAGAGCACCAGCATCCAGGCTTGTTTAAATGCCGACAATGAGCTCACATGCCAAAATTTTCTAGGAAACTTGGTAATGACTAGTCAAGGAGTTTAAAGTTCAGCCTACAAACTATGCTATTTAAAGCACAGGCTGGCAATTTTAATGACAAAGTGGCCTTGGCCATTGTCATGTGGTTGGAAAAGCTGTCCTACACCAGTTTAACAGTCCCCTCTCTCTGTGCAGGAAAAGCTACCCCAGGAGAAAGGTTTTCTTACATCCCTTTTCTGGGACATATTCCTAATCCAATTTCTGCACACTAGGCAAGAGTGCTGAATGTGCTATGGTGGGTCCTGATGATTTGACTCTGCTGGATTTTGCTTTCTCCATGTGTTTTTCCGCCGCTCTATTACAGCGTTACTGGCTGTATATTGCATGCTTGAGCACAAAGGTGCGCACTCTGCTCTGCCGGGAGCTGGAGCCACACAAGAAGTTTCTCTTCTTCCACCATTGCCCTGCGGTGAAGAAACACCCAGGGAAGGACCCTTCATCTCTGCAGCATTTGATCTTCTCCTCTGGACCAGCACATTTTGGCTTCCTCCTCTTTATTTTTCTCTGTGCTGTTTCTTAGCAGGACTGTCCTAGTTTGGTTTTGGTGGGCAACATGAGAACACGCACAGGCACAAGCCCTTCTCCTGCCCCATGTCTGCGAGTTGCTTCTTTGCAACATATTCTTCAGATCTTTCCAGGGAGAGGAACAGCCTCCTGGCTGGAGGATGGACAAATTGCACCTCCCTGGTGCTGCCATAAGGAGGGGGGGATGGTTGAATGGCAGAGATAGGTGTAGGCAGGAGAAATTCACAACTGGGGCTGCAATCTGGGAAAAACTGGGGAAAAAACTTCTGGGAAGATCAGGGAGCAGACACAGTCCTCAGAGATGAAGGAAAGAGAAATGTTTCCTGGGGACCTCTGGGACGATGCAGAAATCAGTGCAAATGAGAAAATTGTGTCTGCCAGCCCAATAGGCAGAGGGAGCGTTGTGTACAGGCTGTCAGCCTCCCCGACTCAACACACATAGGTAAAATGTTGTACTTTACTTTCACATAATTTCTCAGGGCAAGCTACTTAGCAGTAATCAGAAGAGGTTTGAGCAATTTCAGGTTTGAGTGTCTTGGTTTTTCAGTCTGCAGCAAGCCGTGGATGCACAGTAATAGCAAGTGCATCGCTCTGGGGCAGCACAGTATCTTTGTTTGTTAATTAACCAAGGTTACTCATCATGCTGAGTCCGGGTGCAGTGTTGAGCCAACAAAAAACACATTCTCTCCACACTCTTTCCATTTGCTCTGATGGAGTTTTTTGGGAGACTTTCAGGTTAAAAAAAAAAGATAATTTTAAAAAATCATAATTTTTGGAAAAAATCCCAATCAAACTTGGCAGCAGAAAAACAATATTTCATAAAAATGGGATATTTTGAAAGAAGGCCCTTTATTTCCAAGGAAAACAGTGCTTGTTCAGAATAATTGTGTGGGATTACTTCTGACCACATTCAATGAGGACAGCCCTGCCTGGTGATGGGAGCCGGCACAACCACCCAGCGTGGTGCTGCCCCAGCTCCCCGCTGCAGAGGGGGCCTGATGTGCACTCACACAGGTGCTTTATTAATGAAAAATGTATTGAAAAGTGAAAAATGATCCCTTCTCCCTCCCCATTCCTCCCTCTCCCTGCCAGCAGCCAGCACCGTGCACACGCCTTGACATCCGCAATATTGGGGGCATTGCGGTAGCTGCTTTTCTTGCCCATTTTCAGTAGGAAATATGGATTTACCCAATTTACTGCTTGTTAAAACCCTGTTTATCGGCATCTTTGCTTTTGGAAAGCCTGGTACCCCTGACAGATGAGCTCAATGGCTCTCGGATGAGTCGCCGGAGTGTGACTGCAGCGGACAGCTTCATGTTTTGCAACCCGGCAGCCTGAGCTGCCAAGCAGGATTGTGCAACCTGGGTACGAGACGGGTCTGTCTGGAGTGGCAGCAGCCTCCCGGCAAGGGAGGCAGACAGCGTGCTCCTTCTGGGCAGGGGTGAATCACCCACCTTGCTTGGACCAGCCAAACTTGGGATGCCTTCACCTCACATGGATGCTTTGCTGAAGTGCTTTAGAGTTCAAGGTGAGAGGGTGATAACTTTGAACCAGTTATTTCTCTAAACCTATGTCATAATCTTAAAGAGTAAGGTGTTACAAGCAGAAACCCACAAAGTAGCCACTTTTTGCCATCTCAGAAACCCGTTGTAGAAAAACCCCTTGACTGTGGACAGCATTGTTTTGTGGATGTGCAAAAATCTTCTCCTTGGAGGGCAGCTGCTACCCAGCTCCTCTGCCTGAAAACATTGCAGGAAAACGTATGTGGGCTTTTCCTGGCCAGCAAGGTGATTTTTTTCCCACCTGCCCAGCAGGTGTAGCCAGGCCAGCAGTGCTTTGTAGAGCCTGCATCCAGTGGAAAGGGGTCCCTGCATTAAGTGATGCTGTAGTTTTACAGGAAAACCAACAGCATTAGGGGAACAGACCACATGTCTACCTTTAGTTCACGTGCTGGTGGGAGCTAATCCTTTGCTGACCACTGTGACATGATTTGCCCCAAAGTGTAATGTTTCTAATGTCTCTCACCACAGCATCTTTAAACCGTGGACATGATGGGTGGTAATTTGCCTTATTTCATGGTTTGTGCCTAGATCCTGGCTCCCTGCTGAAGAAATATTTCTGGAGAGGGGAGGAAGAGCTTTCAGAGCTGAAGGACACAGTTGCAGCCAGGGTCATGGCAGAGGAACAAACTACCCCACACGATCCGAGCATACACCCTAGGAAAAAGCCATGAAGCTGGGACATGTCCCCTCTTCTGGGCCCCGCATCCCACTGTATCATCTCCTCTCTCCCTCTCAGTGACACTTTTATTTATCTTGGATTTCTGAATATCTGGGGTGCTGCAGGAGAGGCGATATCCCTTTGGCCTCATCTGGCCCTTTGACTGCACCAGGAAGCCCAGGCTGGATGTGGGATGTGCGAGCTCCATGCACTGCCGTAGAAAACAGTGTTACAAAACTCCCGACACTGTGTTTTGGTGCTGTTCCAGCAGGACATTCATATAATGGGAAACTGCAGAAATAAATCCAAGTCTTGGCTCTCCACAGGCTGGGATTTGCCCAGCTGGATCCAGGAGATGGGGTGGCCTTACAGCACCCGCAGCGCGGTGGGATCAGAGGCAGGGGCTATCTGCTGCCTTTCACCACTCTGCCCCACTTGTCTTCCCAAAAATAATCCCAGATTCTCAGAAGATAAAGCCTTCCAAGCTCCCTTGATCTTTTCAGTTTTTGAGGTTTGGGTTTTTCTTTCCTTCTAAGTTCACTGTTTTCAGAGATTTCAGCTGTTTCTTTGGATCTGAGAGTAGCAAAAGAAAGGGAGCAAACACCAGGCAGCACTTCCAGCCACTCTGAAGCACTAATCTGGGTGCACGCTGTAATCCATCCTCCTCAAACCCTGCTCTTCCAGCCTCCATATCTTGTGCACACACATACTCACCTGCAGCTCCCCTGCCTTGGCCTGAGGTTCGTCCAGCCAGAGCCGAACATGGGACGAAGCTTTCTCCTGCAGACTTTACACCTTGCACTGATCCACCAGGCAGTACCCGATGGGAGATGTCAGCTCTAGGAGCAGATTCAGGCACTCGCGTGTCCTCTGCATGAGATGTGGGGCTCGGCACAGGTTGGGCAGCACGCTGTGCTGGGACACAGTAGGAAACACCAGAGGCAGTACACTGCTGGAGCTGTCTCTCGTCTAGTCTCAGCATGACCATCCACCAGACCATGAGGAGGTTGACTGGAGTTGGAGACAGCCTTCTGCACTTGGCACAGGGACTGGTGCTTTCTTTTTTGATCAGGAAAGGATGCATTCCTTTGGAGCACCTCTTCAGCCCATAGGTTCTCACTTAGGGGTCAGAAGAGTTGCACGACCTCTCTAGGCAAGGCTCTGACATCCTAGGTTTTGCTTCGGTCCATCAAGGAAGCCCCTCAGGGAGCTGTGTAAGCTGTACGTGAGGCTTTTCCTAGGAGTTTCCTCTGCTGAGGACAGGCTGAGAGAGTTGGGATTGTTCAGCCTGGAGAAAAGGCGGCTCCAGGGAGATCTAATTGCGGCTTACCAGTACCTGAAGGGGCTACAGGAAAGATGGTGAGGGACTGTTTATCAGGGAGTGTAGTGACAGGACAAGGGGGAATGAGTTCAAGCTGAAGGAGGGTTGATTTAGATTAGATGTTAGAAAGAAATTCTTTACTGTTAGAGTGGTGAGGTACTGGCACAGGTTGCCCAGAGAAGCTGTGGCTGCCCCTGGCTCCCTGGCAGTGTTCAAGGCCAGGTTGGATGGGGCTTTGGGCAACCTGGGCTAGTGGAGGGTGTCCCTGCCCATGGCAGGGGGGTTGGAACTAGATGATCTTTGAGGTCCCTTCCAACCCAACCCATTCTATGATTCTGTGATGACCACTGAACTACAAAAGGTTTCTGGAGGCAAAGAGCACCCTGGTGAGCTGGCAGTGTCTGGACAAGTGGGATGTCTTGGAGGGCAAGAAACCAAGAGCAAAGTGTCACTCCACGTCCAGAAGAGATGGTTGGGAGGTAGCTATATTTCTGTAAACCTGCTGTGTTTATTTATTTTTGGCTAACTTAGGCCAGAGAGGTTAAATGAAGCTGCAGCCCAGCCATAAGTGCTATAAAGATGAAACAGAAAGATGTTTTTAATCAGAAACTACAGAAGAAAGATGCTTTATGAGTAACCTAAGGCTAACAAGCCCATTCATCAAGGCTGGGAGCTAATGATGTGGCTGGAGTGGAAATCTCAGACTGGGACTTGGGGCAGGTCCCAAATGAGTCATCTACCATGAGACACGAGGCTGTCATGTGCTGGGCATCCAAACTAGCACACAGCAAAGGTGGCCAAGTGCTGCTGGTGTTGGTAGGGTCAGATATTGGGGGAACAGATGTGGGCAGAAACTGGCAGGAGCTGGAAGGTCTCACCAGGTGAGCACACAGTGCACCAGGAGGACCAGGAAACTGAATTAATCTTTCAGGCCAAATTCGGCAACTCAAGGGAACGTGCTTTTGAATTTGAACAAAGTTATATCCCAAGTCCTTGATCTGCTTGTAAGATCCCAGACATCTCACAGGAGGGGAGGTGGAGAACAAGGTATTTCCTCATGGGGCCATTAGGTGACCTTTTCCTGGTGCATGATCTTCAGCAGGTGATGGTCAGTCAGAAAAGCTGTACTGCTGGAGATGATCCTTGGCCAAAGCTGGATTTCAGACACCTCCTATTAAACATTCCTGGAACCAAACAGAATAAAAAAGATTTGGGGAAAGTGCGCAGTGTTTTCCTGGACAAATCACCGCAGAGGCACCCCATCTCCATGCAGAGCAGGCCTGGAGAACAGAGCCATTTGAAGCCAGTGCAAAATGCTCCTAACTTGTCCCTGTGCTATCGGGGATGAGTGCAGGATGTTTCTGGGACCAGAAACTGCAGGTTTTTAGGATACTTGTGTGGCACACAACACCGGGTTAGAAGCATCGGGGAATAGAGCTGAACAAGGCACAAATGGCTGCTTTTTGCAGCGGCGGGGCCCGGGACTCCCCAAGGAGCTGACATTCTGCCTGCGAGATTGGGATGAAGGAAGAAGCAAATAAATCCCCTTTTCTCTGGCCAGGTGGTTTCCTTTTGATAAATGATGGCTGTGGGTCAGGCAGGTCTGGTTTTACAGCCCCCCTGTGCCAGCCTGACATGCCCATAACTCTGCTCTGGCAGATTACTGAAACGATTGCTCATTCTGCAAGGAAAGCCAGAGGCTAATTACAGCGAGGCATGTAACACGATTCCGGTGCACGGAAGAGCTCTCCAGTGTTAGCTTTCCACGCACTGCCCAGGGCTGTGTCTCAGTGCCCTCTTTTACATGCACACACTTCCCTTGGCACATCCCAGGCGGCTTTCAGCAGGAAGAGCCAGGAGGAGCCATGAGGCTCGCCCTGCATCCCTCGGCCAGCCATACTGCATCCCACAACGCCTGGGACTCGTGCACACTTGACAGTGGGACCGTGGGGGATTTGGCAATTGCTGACGACAGACAGGGAAAACTGTCCAGGTGATGGGGGAAGAGGATTGTTGTGGGAGATGAGCAAGAAGGAGCTGCTCGGACACTCGCTCAGTGTTGAAGCATCCATCAGTGGCACCACAGTCCTCTCTTGTGCATCACAAGGAGGGCCAGAGCAGAGCTCCTGACTCAAAGGTCACCTCTGGAGCAGGGCATGAGGAACTGTAAAGGATCAATGGGTGAAAAGCAGCTGAGATGTTGCAGATCCCAGTCTGTGAGAGAAATGTAAAATGATAGGCATGTCCGTAAATGATGGGCATCCAGACCTGCCGCAGCCAGGATGCCCCAGCCCAGCCACCTCCCTCCTCCTCACCTGCTGCAGCTCCCCGCCAGCTCTGCTGATCCCTCGGCTGCAGCTGCTGCTCTACCAACCTGGAGATCAAGATGGCCCATGCAGGCAGAACCGATCCTCCATGTTGGGGTTCACAGATTCTTTCTTGGGATCTGGCAGCTCCCCATGCCAGCAACGAGATCTCCTAAGCTCCAGATGAGAGGCATGGAGAGACCTATGTCAAAAGAGGGAGGATTGTCCCACAAAATGTCCTGGAGCCATGCTCCACAGCAAACCCCCAGCTGAGCTGGGGCGATGCTGAACAGTCCTGTTCAGCATCTGCAGGTTGTTTCTGGTCCCTCTGTCCAAGAAGAAGCCATCAGGGACGGCCTTCAGAGTGCTGCCTCTGACGCGCTCGGCCAGGCTCTCCAGCTCTGAAGCAGATTGATGGCTGGAGAAAAGGGGCTTCTGTGGGAGCAGGGAGAAGGCCAGTACCTCCTCACTGCCTTGCTGCAGCGGAGCTGGGGGAAGCAGGGCCAGCTCGGGGGCCGCAGCATCCCCGGTTGGCAGAGACAGACCCGTTCTCCGCCACCGCTCAGGAATGTGGCTCGAGGTGGAGCGGCAGGTGCTGGAAGGAGGGTTGCAACCAGTCTCGCCCTCCAAGAAAAATACCAGCCCTGCTCACCGAGGGGAAAGAGCAGGAGCGGCCTCTGCACAGCCAGATTTATGGGCCCCAGCAGGCTGGAAAAAATCCAGTGAACATTTCAGCAAATCCAGCCTCCGTCAGAAGTTACAGAGTGATAGGTGTAAGTCCCCGCCAGAGCCGCAGCTGCTGCCCCTCCTGAGCCAGCCTCGGGCAGCCGGTGAAGTCACCCTCACACCTCGGGCTGCGGGGATGGCGATGGGGTCGATGCAGGCGATGGTGGGTGCACCACAGGCACCGCTCCGGATGGGTTTCTGCAACAGGGCAAGCATGGGCAGCAGCTGGGGGTATGCAAGGTACCGCCAGCACCTGGAGGTACACTGGGGACCAACTGAATGGATGGGGCATTTTTTAGGGGATGCATGACCTCAGCTATGAGGAGCATGGGGCTCATTTACAGGAAAAGGTGGAGATGGGTCTGGGTTGACCCCAGTTTCCCCTTCCAGATCCCAGCTGGGCCACCCTCTCTGGTAGGGTCTTCCAGGGGTCACTCCCTGTTTGCAGCCATCTCCTGTTGCACATCAAGGGTGCCCACAAGGACCATCTCCCTGAACCCCGCAGCTTGCATAGACAGCTTTCCCTTTCAGGCAGGAGATTGCTGCCACTTCCAAAGAGCTCACAAGGGCATATGGTCACCAAGACTTGAATAGATGAGCAAAAGGAGAAAAGAAACAGGGGAGATTCCCTTTAAAGTCATTAATCTCCATTAATGTTGCCTAGTGCTAGGTCTCAGTCCTCACCACCTCGGTTGTCCTCATCTGCCAGCAGCAGGCTCTTTGGGACAAGGCCAGTCTCCTTGGGTTTGGAAAGTACCTGCTGTGCTGGGGGGGTGATAAAAAAACATCAACTTTCTGTGGCTGGGAGGGTCCATCACTTCCCATCCGTCCTTCCCCCAGTCCCATTCATGCCCCTCCCACCACATACCCAGAGAAACTCCCACCACCACCATCACCAATATCTCCAAGGATTTTTGCACAACAAAACCAGCCCTGATCTTGAGATGATACCTCTGTCCCAGCTTCAGATTGGAAAGCAATGGAGGGGAGACAAGCCTCTACACTTGCTCAGACACAAAACTGGCGTCTTCCCACCCATTATGCTGCAGAGGTGGTATTCAAAATCCCCCAGATCCTCAGCAGTCTCCAAATGAGCAAGGACCCTCCTGATAGATCTTTTCTGTCTGAGACAGGTAATGGTCCAGCTGTCTCCCATCTCCACAGAAACCCGAATGCGTGTCCAGAGACACAGCTTAGTGGAGAGGAGCCCTCGGTGCACCATGCATGGGGAGGATAAATCAGTACAGCACCAGGGCAAGGGCAAGGCTGCAGAAGAGCGAGCAGGCACAGGAGGCAAAGTACCCCCTTTGCTCAGTGCCACCATGCCCTGGAAGGACTTCTTATCTCTTGCTCACTGCCTCAGGACACCAGGGTTTTTCCTGTTCTTTTCACAGACCAATTCTGCCTCCCAAAGGACACAGTTTGGGAGTCAGTGATGGTCCTTTGTCTCCTCAGAGGAGTCAGTGTCTCCCTCCAGCGTCCCTGAAGCCATGCAAGCCAAGATGCTGGGGCCATGGTACCTTTGGGGTAGGGAGCAAGGGCAGAAGCACATGGGCACTGTTTTTAGGATCATGCCTCCCATGCTGAGCTCTGTTAGAAGAGTGTGAAGAAGAGGGAGGACTCCACAGCAGTTTCTCTGCACCCCCATGCCTCTCACTCAGGCCAAGTCCCTGTGCAAAGCCCCAGGCTGGTCCCCAGCCCCACTCCCTTGCAGGGCTCTGCCAGAACCAGTGCTCGGTCCCGCTGCATCCCATCCTTCCACCTTCATACCTGGAGCTGTGCAGGAGCTGGTGTTCCTCTGATGTCACCCCCGCGTCCTGCAGGAGCTGTGCAGACGTGGCTGAACCTGGAGGCACCATGTCCATGGGGGCGTGCTGGGCTCCCAGCTGGCCCCCTCTGAGGCCAGGATGCCCCATTCTGTGGCCGCTCAAAGCTCCCAGCCACAGTTTCATCACCGTGCCGGAGCCACGGCAGCTCTCCAACCTGGAGCCCAGGGTGAGACTCAGCTCACCAGTTCAGGGGCTTTCGCAGGTTTTATAGTGCCCTTTATCTTAGCTCCAAAGCAGACTGCGCTCAGCCAGGCCAGCCCCTTTGGAAAGGGCTCCTGCTTCAGTTTCCAAGTGCATCCGTCCATTTTAGCCAAGTTTCCTAATGAAACAGAGGTCATGGGATAGCACTCTGTGCCTCTGTGTATCGCTCTCAGCCCTCTGAAAGCTTGCCCAGCTTCATCTCCAAATGTCTAGTGCAGTTCTCAGTGATATGATGTTCCTGGGAGATTTTTGGGAGGAGGGTGGAGGATGTAAGACTTCACAGATGCCTGTAGGCTGCATGGGGAAGTTCAGACCTTATTAATCAGCAGAGGATCCCCATGGATGCTGTTCCTCCAGGCACAAATAGCCAAGAAATCTGGCTGCAGCATTTCTGCTCTTCCTAAATGGCTTGTGCTTCACACAGGTTCCTCAAACCACCCCTGCAGATAGCTCTCCTTGAGCTTCTTGCCATGGGAGCAGTGGAGATTTGGGAACTGGCAGTAATGGAGATGCTTGTGAAGAACAGCTTCTGTGAAGCATGACACAGAGTTGTCCTTCCCTCTGTGTGAGACCTACTCCTGAGCCTCATCAAACCCAAGAGTCTAACCACAGATTTTGGAGCCACTTTCACCTTAACTGTTCACCCTGGGTGTCCCTTTCCATCCACCACTCTGCAGCATCCTCCTATCTGGCTCCACCACTGTCTGTCCCTCTTCTTCCTGGAAAGAAGCACTGGGTCAGGAGGTCTGAAGTCATCTTTGCCCCATGGTCTGAAATGCCTCCTCTGCCCTTGATCTGTCCCATGCAACCGTCTCTGAGCATCCCCTCCCTCCCTGTGTCCACTAGACGTGACAGAGACACCAGTCACAGGAAGACCCTGCCATTAACAGAGGTCACCGTGGTGGGTTACCATCACCACCTTTCAGATGTCACCCTCACACCCGGGTAATTCAGCCTCAGGAGAGCCCATCGCACAACAGGCTGCCTGGGCGAGGTGGACTTGTGTTGGTGGTGGGTAGGAATAGAGACAAGAAAGTGACTCCAGCCCAGGAAGGAGGACAGTTTCTGGACTGGGTGTTGCAGAGAAGATCAACACTTGCCTAGGAGGGAAAGCTGCTGTCTGGAGGCATGTGTGCCATAGGCAATGGGCCTGGGGTTGAGCATGAACAAATACTACAATTGTTAAAAAAATGTGGGTTTGTATATCCCAAAACTCTTCACAAACACAAGCTGAACATATGCAGTATAGTTCTCTAGGAAAAATAACTCAGAGCAACTAAGCATAGGAGGGGAGTCGTAAAGCTGATGGGAGATTGGGCCCATCTCAATGTCTCCCTGCAGACATTTCCCCTGAGATCCGGAATCCCTGGGGGATTCCCCAAGGGGAACATGGATACCCCCATGCTGTCCATGACCAAGGGTCAGTGTTTAGTGGGACGTGGAGGTGAGGTGGTGACAGGAGCAGTGTGGGGACTTGCACGTGACAGGGGGCTGTCAGGCCAAGGTTGCACATTTCAAGATCTGAGCATCATTTAAATGAGTGAAGAAGCCAGATAAAACAGCAAGGCCTTGTTCATTTAAAAAAAAAAAAAAAAAATCTAATTTAAAAGCTCATTACCTTGTATAAAAAAGAGGTTTAGAAGTCTTTGATTTCTCCCCCTGGGCAATCTGTAATCCCTCAGCTAAGTCCTGAGCCCTTTAATTAAGACCTCAGTCATTTAAATTGTTAATGAAGATCCATTGGGGGACCATCATTCTCATTCCTGATTTCATCTTGTGCTCGTTAGAGACTCCTGATTAAAATTCATCATCTCAGAAGATATTTATAACTCTCTAACTATCCCTAGACCTCATTAATTCATAGCCACCTGTTTGGAGAGAGATGGGGGGACCTAAAGGGCACCAAGCTGGATTCGGAGCTGGGGTAACACCGTGTTGACTGACAGATGACAGTGTTGGCCTTGGTGAAGAGCAGCCCCGCACAGTATGTGAAGGGACACGAAGCTGCAAGGGATCCCGTGGGGGTACAACATGAAGCCAGACTATTCCTACTGGGGCGAGAGAAAAGATGGCCAAGCAGCCACTGTCAGATGTACCAAAGAGGAGAGAGACCCCCCCATCCCACATCGGCATCCTGGAGATGGAGCCACAGGAAGACACCAGCCCATGACTCCTTCTCTGTCCCGCTGGCACACATGGGTCCCGCCTGTCTCAAAGGCCACCGGGGCATGGCCATGGTGCTCCCCAGGCTCTGGGTCATACAGCCTGGCTGCCCTGCTCCCCCCACAGTCTGCCCAAACTAAACTCCTCTCCTGAACCTCAGTGAAGCTCACTCAGCCTCATGGACCTCACCCCTGGGTGGGTCACGGCATCCTTTTCCCAGCAAAACCCCACAGGGTAAGAGGGAAGAAACCCCAAAGCTTCCAACCCTTCTTCTTCCAACCCATGCCTCAGTTTGCCATACTCTGGGCTTTGCCTCTTCCTCCCCCACCATGCCCTCCTTTGCACCGCTGAAAGCTAAGCAGAAGATCTGCCTCTCCCACTTCTCCTCCTCCTCTGCTGTTGCCCATATGCTGCCTTTACCTTTTCCTCTCCCCCATCCATGCCATTTCCATGGCTCCCTCTTTACTTATTCCTCACCACCCCTCCAGGCCCAAAGTTTGCTGTGACTCTGCTGATTTGCTGCACTAGTGGTTTCTCCCCATGCTCAGCCTACACCTGGGTCAGGGTCCCTGGGGCTGGGGACCAAACCTAGGGATCAGAACCATCTGGAGTCGTTCATCCCCTTGACCCAAAAGGAACCCTTTCCTTTGGGACACCCAGTGGTTTTGCTTAGCCTCATATTCTCCTGCTTTGGGTCAGCTTTTAAATAAAAATGCCCTATGAAAATAGGAAAAGAGTTTTGTTTCAAGGCTGTCTAATGAAATACTCCGGCACTTCTGAAATGAGACATTTTTACCTTGAAAACATCTAGCAGGACTACGCTGACACTTTCACACACATCCAAATGACTGAAACCTGAACTTACAGCTCCTTTTGGTCTTGCTGAAACCCCATTTTTGGTGAATTACTACGCGTTAAAGGTTCCAGCTGGCTGCTCCCACCACAGCCCAGGTTTCACTGCCCTGCAGCCCAGCTGAGTTTTGGGACAAGTCATCACGAGCCCCTTCCACCTTGCATGTCACCACCAACGCTGTGACAGCAGTATGCAGCTCACAGACGTGCTGATGGTGTGTGAGGCAGAGAAGAGCCCTTCTTCCTCGCGTGGTGGTTGAGCCCAGCCAGGTCTGTAGCAATCATCGCATCACGAAGCAGGAAAAAATCCCTGAGTTGCTGTGGACAACAGAGAGGGTGAATAAGGGTGATAAATGCACTTTGAATCTCTTTGCCTCTAGACAGACACATTTAAAAGTGACCTGCAAGGGACCTTCCCCTTTTGGTCCCAAATAATAGAAGCTCTGAATGGATTTTAACGCTGGGTTTATTCCCCTTCTGCTTTTTTTGTTCCTATAAGAAATTCAGGTCCTTGTGCGGGCTCCTGAATGAGTGCAATGAGGATGCAACAGGAGGGAAGAGTGAACACAAGGGAATGAAAAATGGTTTTTAAACGCTTGCTGAAGTGCCCAGCTTTTATCTGGCTAGAGTGGGAGAGGACGCTGTTTAACACGGTTTGCTTTGTGCATGACAGATTTATTTAACTCCAACAATTGTGTCAAGGTTTAGAGAAAAGAAACCTTTGTTGAAGTTACAGCTCTCCGTGGCAAGCAATCTCTATGCCCTTGCTGGACCGAGGCCACTTTGCATGGAAGAATGCACTGCTTATTTGGGGTGAGGCAACAGAGCCCGCTGCCCACCAGGAAGCATGATGTAGGATGGTCCATCTTACAGCAGCTTCAAGCTTCAACTCTGCCCCTGGTAGCCAGGAGGGCATCACAACTGCATGAGTCCAGCCCAAAGAGCAGCGTGTCTCTTGGGCAATGGAAAGACCCAGGGCCTGGGACAGAAATCCCCAGCTGCTATCAACTTCCCTTGAACTTCCGAAACAGACATGCTTTGAAGTTGTCCAGGCAGCATTTGAGTAAATGATGTGTGATGAACCCGTTATTTTGATATCAGAACAAAGGGTGACCTCCTGTCCACCTGGGTTAAACAGAGCTAACCACACTACCTCAACACATCCCCAGTGTGGGAAAGGTTTGGCAAGCCTCATGGGGGCAAAGTTGTCACTGGATCCTGGCTGCCTGGAGCTGGGTCCCAGGGGTATTTGGAAACAGGGATATTGCCTTGGATCAACCTATTGCCTTGAGCAGCCTGATCTAGTGAAAGGTGTCCCTGCCTGTGGCACAGGGGTTGGAACTAGATGATCTTTAAGGTGCCTTCCAACCCAAACCATTCTGTGATTCTATGATCCAGGACCACTGAACAGAGTCCCTGCACCTACAGGACTTTTGTACCTTCCCCAAGTCCATGGAAAGGCATCAATTTCCAAGGATCAGCTTGCTACATATACCAGGGAGTCCTTCAGCCTTTTCCTTTGGACTTCTTTGCTCCACAATAAGCAAGGGCTGATATGAAGACAAATGGAAATGGATTTTCAAGGACAATACCCTCCAGCTCCTGTCTTCTGCTATCGATAGGACTACCTGTGTCATGGGGGAAGGAGCAGTCTTGTGCTAATGGGAACATCACCGTCACAGGTCTCACCCAGCCCTGGCAGAGGACAGATACCTCACTCAGGTCAAAAAAAAAAAAAAAACAAAAAAAACACCAACAACATCTTTCTACAAAAAAAAAAAAAAAGAAGAAGCCAGTAAAGCAAGACAATGCTCTCCCTCAGCAAGATGTGCTGTGGATGAGTCCCAGCTGCCCACCATTGGCCATCTCATCCAGGCGCCTGGGCTCCGGCGGTGCATGTGTGCAGTGAAGGGTGGGTATGGCCCCCACGCAGCCCACAGGCCCCCACGCAGCCCAGGCATCGTGGCTGGGACCCTGCGACACCCATGCAGCATGGGAGCGAACACCGCAAGTCACTGCCTCCCTCTTGTGGGCAAATTTGGGGAAGGATGGGGCGAGCACCCGGGAAGCCCTGGCAAGGCTGGCACCCACAAAAACACTCCCCTCACCCCATTTGCCGCATCAAATGGTGAACCCTCACCAGGCATGCCGCAGTCTCCAACATCTGGGAAAACAAATGTGTAGAGACCCAAAAGGCTCATATAGCCACACAGATCCTTGTGGTGGGCTCATACAGCCAAAGAGCGCCCCTCCAATGGGCTTGCACAGTCAGATCTTGCTCTCTGTGGGTGCAGACCATGGACTGAGCCAAAAGAGGGGAGCAAAGGACATGCAACTGTGCAGGGACCACCGTCTTGGGCCATCTGTAACAGGCTGCCTGACCTTGGGTTGGGGAAGATTGGGCTTCAGCACAGGCAGAGCAAGATGGTCAGGATTGGCTGGAGCCCAGGAGAGAAAAACGATCTGTCCACTGCAGTAGCCGACCCACAGAGGATTTGGGAGCAGACAGCAGCAAAGGGCAGAGCAGCAGCTCCACAGGATGTGCTGGCTACTGGGATCTGTGGTTCCCTGTCTGGAAACCTGGGTTTCTCCAAGCCCTGGGAGCTTCCAAGCCTTTGGGAGGACATCTGGGTCCCCACATGGGACTGGAAGGAAAAAGGGAATGCAGGGCCAAGGGAGGTATTAAAATACCCTTCATGGGCATGGTGGGTGGCAGCATATTCCCAGCTCCTCCCAGAGACACTAAGATAGCTCCAAGGGATGCTTTCGGAGGCCTGAAGATGAAAAGAAAAAGGCTGAAAAGAAATGGCGTGGGGAACTGAGCAAGAATATGCAAACTCAGCTAAGACCTGCAAGGAAATGATAAAGGCCAGGGAAAAACAGAGAAAAATAACACTGCCAAGAGGGCTACTGGGAATAAGAAGGAATTTTGCAAATTGCAGCAAAGGGAAAGCAAATACAGTGTGAGTCAGCCCATTAATAAATGAGAGGGGAACGCAAATTAATGAGAATTCAGAAGCAGCTGAGGTAGTGACCTGCTTTCAGATTTTCTATTGCGTTCCCAACACAACAGGGTTTTAGGAGGCGTTAACCCTTTCCTCTGTACCCTGCAGGACTGGGCATGATATTGGTCGGTTCAGAAAGATGGGGATTTCCAAAGGAGCCTGTGGCACTACAGTGGCCTCATTCAAATTCCTTCGTGCACTTGTGCAAAGCTTCATCACAGCTGAATCACGAGTGTCCGTGAACATCTATCTCAGCCGCCATGCATTGCTCCCCACTGGGCACCCTTCTCCTGTGAACCATTGTTCACACGTGGCTGGGCTTGTACAAGAGCCTGGGGAAGGTCTTCGCTCCCACATGTCCCACACTTCTTCATTTTCCCACTCTGTTTATTTTGTCCATCATTCCTATTTTCTTTGAAAAAGTTTTCAGAAGCCTTTTCCCAGAAGTTTGCCTGGGGAACCAGCTCCTCTTGCCACTCTGTATATCAACCGCCCAGGAATTGTGGGTCTTAGCCAGTGTAAACCAGTATAGCTCCATTATGGTCATGAGAGGGCTCTCCGTTACACCAGCATCCTTTGGCCAAAAGCAGGGAGGATCAAAGCATTTGTTGTTGATAACACAGACCAATGGGATGTCTGCTGCATTTATCACTGTCTTGTTGGGAGGTCCCAGCATAGCCTCTCTCCTGAGCGGTGGCAGCTTGTTTTATGGATCAGCTCCTATTTGATGATGCATTCATTGATCTTTGCCACCATCAACCTGTGAATTCCTCATTCCCAATCTAATCTGCATCACTCCAGTATTCACCAGCACCTGCCTTAGTCTGAACCTTCCCCTTCTGCTCTCAGCAGCATTATTTGCAGAGCAAGGTCCTACTCAGCCAAAGCAGCCTCTGAGTCACACTGATTTTTGTCCTTCACTTCATAGCCCAAAGACCCTTCACGCCAATCATCCTACCAGAAAACAATGACTTTCAAGCCCTGATTTTGCAGGGAGAAATTTTTTTCCAGATTCTCCCTCTTTAGAGGGCCCTATCACTACAAGATCACCCAGGAACAAGGGGACGGTAGCCTCCAGGATGGCAGGGAGCTGGATGGGCTTATTAGAGGAATTAGGGAAGCCCATAGTTAAAGTCGTTATGGCCTCTGACAAACTTTCACTGTCCTGGCTGCAGTTTCCCAGGCTGGATGTCTGCTTACACTGAGTAGCTTCGGAGCATTTCAGTTAAACCAGCACTGCTGTCAGTCGGGGAATGAAAACCTGGCTTTGAAAACCATTTGAGGATGCAAGAGTCAGAGAGACTGCTGGGCAGATGTGCCTGGACTTCTGTGGATTTTTGTCTCTTCTTCCATGTCTGAGTCCTTACATAAATGTCCATTTGTCTCCAAAGTACCTGGAACTTGCACTTTCAAATGCATTTTATAGCTCCCTCTCTGATCCTCTCCAAACTGGGATATGGCCAGGCAGATGGTCATCCATCTTCTCTGAGGGTGCCTCTTGTCAGGTCCATCTCTGCAAGCTTTTGACCTGCTGTTGGGATTAGCTGACACTGGCTGAAGCCCTGCTCCAGAGTCTGAGCTCCGAGCAATGCAAAGGGACATGATCCGGGCCTGCAGCTAAAGTGGCAGAGAGGTAAATGATGGGGATGCTGGACTCAGTCCTCTTCCACTCTGGGCTCAGGAGGGTGTTATACCAACTCCTCCCCGAGGTTTGGCTGTCCTGGTTGTCCTACCTCAGCCCCCCATCACCTCAGCATGGAAGATCTTCTTGTGCTGTGGACATAACTACTGTTCTTGCTGAGCCCTTCACCTCTTCCTCCTCACTGACTTTCCACCCAGGCTTCATGCAAATGTGTCTCTGACGGTGCTGACAGGGCAATGGATGCAAATATCTGGTCTGGGGGTGCTAAGAGGTCTCCTTGTGACCAGACTGACTGAATTTGGGGGTCTTGCTGCAGAGGCTGGATTTTTAGCTCAAGTAATTCAAGCGTTTATCTCTGAAGATGAGCACAGTGAATGTGGGCATCTCCCTGCCTCTGTATGTATATGTTTGTGACTGCGTTCATACGTAGGTGCATGTCTGTCTGTGTATGTATTCCTTAAGAGAGGTTTCAACCTCTCTTGCCTGTAAGCACAGTCCAGCAGCAGAGCATGCTGTTCAGAGAGGACGTGCAATCTCCATCATTGAAGGGTTTTGAGACCAGATTGGATAAATTTCTAACTAAGCTGACCTAACTTCATAGGTGATACTGCTTTGAGCAAGGCATTGAACCAGAGACCTCCTGAGGTCCTTTCCAACCTGAACTATCCTGTGATCCTGTGCATACAGGAATTGCATATTGCTTACAGGATTGCGTATAGCAATTAGCCTAACAAACAAGATTTCTTTCTACAAACTTTGCCTTGCTTTTAGCCTTAGAGCATGACAACACCAGCAACGATGGCACTCCAGTGCATTCCCTGTGTATTTGTGCGAGGTCAGGGGTCTGTGTGCAGCCATGCAGCCAAGTCGCCATGAGTGTCAGATGGAGCTTGTCTGGGCTGTGCGCTTGTATCCTGTATTTTTAACCTGACCTCCTCTTGACCTTAATGTCTGCAGCTACAACTGGAGCCTTAGAGCCAAAAGCCTCCCAGAAGCAGTGGTGGGGTTCCAGTAAGACACTCCTAATTGTTTCGAAACAGCTATTATAACATGCACTGTCAGTTCAGAGCCAGTGAGCAGACCATGAGGTGCAGACCATGAATGTGGAGCCTCAGGAAAGCCAGAGGATCTTCTCGGTCCCAGTGGATTCCTTTGGGGTTTGCATAGCTCCAGGGAAGCTGTCCATCCAGCCCTTCTCCCTGTGCATTTCACAGGTTACCCAAATTAAAATTTCCCTGTGCTCCCCAAGGACACGCTTGGCCTGACTCCTGTAGAGCCCTTCAGAAAGGTGCCCCAGAGGTGGCTTTTTAAGGAAGAAGACCCAGAAACAGACTTAAGCTACAGAGCAGTTGACAGTTTTTCCTTCACCCACCCCAGCCATAGCCAAGCTACGCACAGAGCACAGTTAGACTTCAAAATAGCATGGAATTGGCTTAAGCCGCTTCCAATCTTGTTTAAATATTAGATTTGTTAATTTGGTTTATAGGCCTTCTGCTTTCGGGGTGCTTAAGCTGCTTTCAAAAGAGTCTGTCAGCTTTTTGCTCTGCAACTGGGAGGATTAGAAAAGGAGTTTTATTTAAAATGAAAACTGAGAGGCGTAGGTATTCACAGGACTCCAGCATCTTGGGTTATTAGGGAAACAACCGCTGGCTGAAATGACGTGTATGGGCAGCACCTCAGCACCCACTGACACCCATGTGTGCTCATGCTCAGGGGTTTGTGCAAGTTCCCGGCTGTATTCTGGCGCCTACAGGATTGCCAGTCCCAGATGTGAAACTGTTCAACTGTCATGAAAATATCAGGCTCCAGAAATCATGAGACTGGCTTAAAAATCATGATTCTTTAATAGATGCTTTTTATTTGTCTCCAGCAGCCAGAGCTTTAAGGAAAATGCTAATTTTAGAGATACTGGCAATACTATCACCCAGGTTGGCAAGGTTACACCTGACAGAGGTAGGAGTGCAGCCGCAGTTTCATTCTTGGGTTTTAATGCTTTTCAGAGCTTCCAGAAAATTTCACTTTTTGGCTTAAAACTTCCCAGTTTTGTCATATTTCCATCTGCCATTGTTGATGTTTCTCCTTAATGCAAAGTAGCTCTGGACAAAACTCATTTTCTTCCATTTTCTCCCATTCTTCTTATCTTCTACTAAGCGCTGTGACGCAGTTGTCCAACCCAGTTCCACACCCACCCAGACACCCATGGTGGACAGGAGCCCTCAGCCCAAGGATATCTCAGTGTGGTCAAAGAGATGCTCAGCAGAGGCAGGACACATCTTGCTCTTCCATTCTCCAGAATCACACCAGTACGATCAGGGCACGTGGGGAATAAATGTAAAACTGCAGCTGAACACCCAGCCCTGCATGAAAATACCCAGGAGGTAGGACGTAACTGAGACCTGGCTCTGCCTCCTCCATCCCTGCACTGTCACAGGTGGGTCTCACTGCAAGGTCTGGTGTTAAGGCAGTGTTTCCTATTATAAAACACTGTTTTCAGTTACTTACATTACACCAGACTTTAACCACTGGGCTATTTTCCATCTCAGCCAGCTACAGAGCTGGCTGCCTTTATAGTCACTGGAGAGAAATAGGGGCTTCTAGGGGAAAAATCACATCATCCTGAGGCAAGCATTGCAGGTAGGACAAAGTTTCTGGGCATTAACTGTGCCTACACAACTGTCTCTCCCATAGATATCTGTTGTCTGCAGATGATTCAATTAATAACACCCTCGGGTACTGTTTTGGGCTTGATTGTCTGCAGGGGAAATCTAAGCCAGAAGGGTTGGGCCAATGAGAAATAGTTTAGTCTTTGCTTAAAGAATTTATCTGTGTGTGTATGAGTGCCTGTATCTCAGTGTTGTCACAACTTTTGCCAAGTTATGAACGTCATAAAGATTTCAATTCGCACATAACTAGAGAAGACCCAAGGAACTGCTCTTTACAAAGATCCTGCCTGTTCTTCTTCTACAGTGCATGGTGATGGGATCTTAGCTAATGAAGGGCATCTTAGAGCGTTTTCAACCACAGACACCACACATCCAAGGGTAATAGACACCATAATCAAGAAGAACTCTTCCCAGATTTATGCAAGATGCTCCACTTGCTCCATATAGTCCAGCAACGAAGCAGTAGGTGGGAGAAGCAGCTGATAGAAATGGATCAGAATAACAAAGCAATGTGAGGTGAGATTCAAATTAATATATTTGACACAGCACAGTTATAAAGGCCCATGCTTTCAGCACCAAGGGTTGGGAAGGGCCAAAAAAGCAGGTTAAGTAGCAAAGAATCAGAGGCAGAGGGGACTACAAAAAGGCGAGGTGTCTAGCAGCAAGGCTTGCAGGTGTTCCTGGCTGATGATGGCAGCTGGAATGATGCCTGATGGTTGTCAGGCATCCAGTAGCTATGCCAAGGCTTGACAGAGGACTGAAGTCCTAGTGAAATCCTAGTCCAGCTAGATCAGGTCTTAAATCTCCTGCCATGCCAGATGAGAGAGTAGGTGCGTGGCACATTTCTCTCTCCATCCCATCCTCTGGTGAGGGAAGGAGAAATGGTAGAGGGGAAGAAGGAAGAGACAGATGGTGAACAGCACAGTCTAAGCCTTGTCAACTCCAGCTGTGAAATTTCCAAGAGACAGGACTTGCCCTCCATGGGCACCAAGAACCAACACTCAGCACCAGCAAGACCCACAATTTCCTCGCAGGTGAAATGCCGCAGCACCAAAGGAAACCCCTGACTGAAGCCAACTGGAGGACACAGTCTATGACACCTGAGCTAGGTGTTTGTGAGCATGGCTGTGCTGGAACAGAGGAGCTCAGCATATTGGTAGATGGAGTCTAAAACCACCCCAAGCTCTCCAGCTGTCCTAGAATCTCTGATCTTTCTCCAGATTTGGGTGCCAGGGCTGGCACTGAGATCTGCCAGGTGGAGAAGAAGGGAAATAGCGTCCAGGACCAGAAGAAATGACTTGGGGAGGTGTCTGAAGCCACAACAAGCACCTCTCTGTGCTTCTCCCACCCATCAGGTGCAGAAAAGGGAACAGTAATGGTGAGGGACAGGCACTAGGTCTACCAGCACACTAGCACCAAACAGAAGGGAGACACCAGGAGACATAGCCACCACACTGGAGGACACCTCGAAGAAATGGGACCAGTCAGTTCAAGCTCCAGCTTTCACCAAAAACATCACCATTTCAGCCAGGTTGGGTTGCTTAGGTACAAACCTCACCATAAGCTAAAAACAAATGCAGATGTCTGAAAAAAAGCACATCTCCCCACCCGTGGGTAAGGTGCTGGCAATGTTAATCTCCCAGCAGCCTGGTCTGAAGGTTGGTCAGTGATGGAAGAGGGGTGGCAAGGCTTCACGAGGTCGGGGGTGCAAAGGGCTGGGTTTGGGGCTGGGAAGGTACCTGCAGAGAGCTCTGTACTTCGGACCAGCACGGCTAGATGGCACTGTGTACTCTTTCAGGAGTGGCACGTCCAAGCACAGCTTTCATGCCCAAGAATTTAATATCCCGAGTGTTTTCAGTCACTGTTGAACCTCTGCTCTGAGAGGCAGCTTATCAGAGGGACAGCGTGGGCTGTTGGGAGTTTTGTCACGGCCAGGGCACAGGCGACCTTCTCGGAGAGGAAAACTGGCAGAATTTTCTGTTTAAGGATTGTATTAACAAAGGCGAGTGTGCATTTGAAGCAAGAAAAAAATAATGCCATTTCCAGCCACCCACAAACAGCAGAGACAGGACTTGAGGGGTCAGAATAAAAGTGGACTCATACCATTGCATCTATGGAGAGCGCCATGTTCAAGTCCTGGGAGGAAGATGAATGAGGGACCCCCAAGGGTCCCTAGACAACGGAGCACTGGGATAGGGTGTCCCCATGCTGTTGTATCAGTACTGGTGTGGGAGATGAGGGCCTGGATTTGAGGCTGCCAAACTCTGAGAGACCCACCTCAGCTTCCTCTGCCCAATAGCAAAACTGGGCACACACCAGCAAGGAGCCCACCAGCATCTTCTGCAACCCTGGAAGACATTTGGTCACCCAGGCAATGGACAGGAAAAAGAGGGAAAGGGCATTAGGCATGAACAGGAGAGTGGATGAGCAGGGTCAGGCAGCAGACAGGAGGACCTTGAAGCCCTGCCACTCCTTTCTGGTGACTTGAGATTTATTTGGGGAGGGGTCAGTCTGAGATGAAAACCCAGAAGCAGCCTTTGCAAAAGGCAGAGCAGTCTGGCCTCTCGCTCCCCTTTTCCCCCAGCTGGTGGGCTCAAGCTGGGAGGCTGGAAGCCACCACCACGCCGTGGTCCACCAGCTGGGAGCCCGCCATCCCTCGCCCAGCGGTCTGCACAGGAGTCGGGAGAGTTTAACATCTCGGGAGCCGGGGCTCCCATGTTCTCCTCTTGCTACCAGCTGGTCAGGCAGGTTGCCAAGGGTATGCTGGCAGGAAACCGGGCGGTTTTCCATCAGGATTTTATCCGCAGCGACGGATCTCCGGGGAATATTTCCATCCTGATGAATCAGCAGTCTCTGGTGGGAGATGGGCTGCCTGCTGGAGGGGTTAACGTCCAGCGCTCAGGAAAGGTGCGAGTCCTCACATCAGGCAGGTGTCAGCTAATCCACCCCCCCAAATCCATCCCCCACCGGAGGCCTCTCCCTAATCTGTTACAGTCGGCGTTTGCCCTGGGGCCGCGGATCTGATATCTCTTCCGAGCACGGGTGTCGGTATTAACTATTATAATTCTGGATATTCTTGTTAGACATGCAAATGTCCAGCCCAGGCTGGAATCTCGCTTAACTTTTCGGCTTCAGCAACATCCTGTGGCAAATTGCTCCGTGCAGAGACACTCCTGTTTATCATCCCCGGCCACCACCTGTTCGTCTCACCGCGTTCCTGCGTTATCCCACGGGCAGAGCAGACCCTCTCCGCTGCCCTCCCTTGCCCCGCTCCCTATTCGGCACCGCAAAATTTTGGCCCTGGCCCTTTATTGCAAAAGTCTGTGATTTTTGGTGGGCTGAGGAAAGTGCAGTGGGATATTGATTCCCTTCCCAACTTGCCCCAGCCAGACAGCTCTGCTCCTTGCAATGCATCTGCTCACGGCAGAGTCCATCGGTGTCTGTGAGAAGCACTTGCATGAAGACTCGTCCCGTGTGAATAAGGCCTGTACGCCGAGCCCCCCGCGGTCAGTGCAGCCCTGGGGTCAAAAGCACCCATGGCAAAAGGTAAATGGTTAGCAAAATGTGCCAGGACAGGGGTAAGACGTGGCTTTCTGCTCCTATACTGCATGAGGCTCCTATTTATCACGTGGGAAGCAGGTGTAGAGCTCAAATGGAGACCAAATGGCAGTGGGACAGAAAAATGTTAACAAGACAAAAATCAGCAAGTGCTGTGCTGAGCTCTGTAGTGTGATTAATAAAACAAACATGTGAAAAAAAAGTCTGTTTCAACACACGGCCAGAAATGCAGAGTGTCATGCTATCAGGGCTATTCTGCCCTCTGAATACCCGCCTCTCTGTTTGGGTTCACACTAAAATACTCTAATGTGCTTTCAATTTTTATTTTTTTTTAATTTTTATTTTATTTTTACAAATGCTCAAACTTTCCTGCCACAAATTATTCTTGGCTGGGTTACAAGTAGAACGGCCGTGTATAACCATTTCTTTACAAAAAAAAGAATAGAAAGAAAAACGGTTTATGAGATATTTTGGTTGCATGGGTTTTTTCTACCCTAACATGCGGTGAAAGTTCAGGAGTTCTCACCTTTTTCCACCCAAAAGCGCCTCCTGAGCTGAAGCTCAACCTCCAGCAGCTTTGACATGATCTCACCTTTACAGACCGTGCACTTGGAAAGCACGTTACTACAAACAAACCTGGGTCCGTCTCCTTCCATGGCCTCTTCTTTCACCCCAAAAAAAGCTGTCTAGGACTGTTGTAAGGACAGGTTGGCACTGACAGCCCCAGCCATGAAAAATAGTAGCTCAAGGCTCTGCGAAATTATGACTTTAGCATAAAAATCATGATTAAACCAGTAATAAAGAAGTAAATCTTAGTTGCCTTTTCCTCTCAGGTTGTGGTTTTGAACCATGAATGCTAGAAACTTCTTGGGGCACGGCCTATGAAAGCAAATTTTCTTGCAAGCACACAACGCCACTAAGCTGAGAATTGAAGGAAAACAATGAGCATCATCAAGACTCATAAAGAGCCTTGCTGCAACAATTGGCACCTCCTCAGCCCAGCACAAATATCCCAACATCATGGGAGTTCATGGGCCGTTTTAGGATAATTAACCCCCAAGCACATTAAGTCCAAGCAAAACTAATTACTTTCACGGAACAAAAAAGATTGTTTTACAGGCGATGTTGTTCTTTGGCCTGTCTCTTCTGGAAAATGGCACCAGTTAAATGAAATCAATTTTATTAACTGACAGTGCTGTGAGAGGATTTACGGAAAAGGACTGTTTGATGGTCTTTAAATTACAGACCTGATGTCCATTACCAGTGCTGACAAGTTGCACATGCTGGACAAGAGAGAAGATAGTCTCTGAGCTGGAGACCTTGCACAGCCTGGTAGAGATTCAGGTCAGAAAGGGTTTTTTTCTGCACTTCTTCCTCTAATGAGTCCTAAATCAAGCCTTTAGCAATATCTATAGGACTCATTTAAGGGCCCAAGCCTGGTGATATCTCACCCAGAGAGGTGGTTGTCATCCTGTTAGAAGTCATTGTGCTGGGCTGCCGTGGAGGAAAGCAAGAGGCAGATCTCAGTCCATGCTGCTCCTTTGTGGTCCAGCCTTGCCAACATCCCTCCACACTGCACTGGCACCCATCATCCCCCACCACACTGAAAGGGTGAAATGGATAGACCGTAGAGGCCCGTGGTCTTGGGGTGAGGTGCCCCAGAAGCCCTGCCGCCTGGTCCTGCAGGGACAGATTGCCTCGCCGGCCCCGGAGATGGGGAGGTCTCGCCTTGCTGGAGATTGTTTGTGTAAGTCGTGATGGATCGTGCTCCGATGTCGAGAGTCGAGGTGCAGCAGGAGACTGAGAAACTTAACGTTGAAAATGTTTTAAAGCAAAGGGAACATCAAAAGATCTCCAGGAAACGGCAAACACCCAGAGTTCAGCAATCTCTGAAACAGATCCCCTCCTCCCATCTCCATGTCTGGATAAGAGAGACTCCCAAGACAAAGGGCGATCAAGATCAGAGAAGATGGTAAGCTATAAATCAGCCACCTCTCTCTTTTCACCTCCCTCCCTCTGCCCTCTAGGCTCAGGAAACCTCTGGAGCCGCAAGACACAAATTCAAACAGCCAGATGACTCTTCCCATATCCTCCTCAAGGGACTTGCCCCAGCGCAGCCCCCAAACCTTCCTCCAAATGCCGCCCAGCTCATGGAGATGCTGGGTGTGGAGCACAAGCCATTCTCTCCAGGGCTGCAGATTTTATCTGATGTGCCAGATTTAGTTTCTTCCAGAAAAGTCAAATCAGCCTTAAAATCCTCATACTCATTGTCTACCACCGGAACAACATTTTTCTATAAATCTGAGAGGCTGAACACAAGGTTAGGAGGCTTCAACCCCAGTGGAGCTCAGCCCTGCACAGCTCCTGAGCAGGCATCAGCTCTGGGCATTAGGCACACATCTTGCACATCAGGAGCGGCTCTCTGGTGTGGGGCAGCTGCCTGTCCTCCTGAAGGGCAGGCAGGCAGGGGTGAGCCAGCCAGAGGTTTTAACACTGAGATGCATTTCTCAGGTGGGTGGATTTGAGGTAGGCGTTCCCGATGGTGGACATGCTTCTTGGTGGTGTTGACACCAAGCTGAGCTCCTTTCTCTCCATACCCAGAGCCTCCTCCACCTCTAAACATCCCACTGCAACATGGGGCACAGTATGGAGATAGGTGAGGAGAAGACATGTCAGGAATAAAACAGAAGTGTGGGGCAGGATTTGCCCTTCAGCAGGGCCCACAGTGAAGCAGCAACGCAGGGAGTGCAGCGTGTCTCCGGTGTAAGGGGATACGGTCCTCAGTGGGTGCTGGCTCCGGTTCAGGGGGATGTTTTATGAGCACGCATGCATTAGTGCAGTTGCCAGGTTACTGGGCAGACAAACTATGTTTGGCCTTTCTGGGCGAGATCTCATGCCCACGGGGCTGTGGGTCAGGAGCAGAGGTGCCGGCAGCCCCGGTCTGTGTGTCAAGATTCAAGGGGCCTTAAGATAGGAGCAGGAGCCCCAAGGCAAAAAGAGGAAGAAAAGGAAAGGAGGGATAGCTGGGGGAAACACTGAGTGGCCCCCCCTGTTAGTACCACGTCTGGGGTACCCCGGACCTGAGCAGACTGACCCTCCCAGCTTCATCATCTATCCAGCAAAGACAAGCTACCATGAGGAAGGGATGTGTCTCCTTTTTGGCATTTGCATGCTGCATGCATCAGCTCTCACATGCACCAGCCTCTCCTCCTTGTTTGTCTCCATCCACAGGAAAGCAGAAGCTTTGCCATGCTCCATCTACCCACTTCCAGGCAGCGCAGGTGGCTCTTGACTTAGACCCTCTTGTCTTTCTGAGGGCCTCAGGGAGGCTCATGTCATCTGCTGGGATAAGATCTGGACTTTATGACCATCCTTACTTAACTAGGCTGGACCAGGCTGCCAGGTCCTACTGGGGAGCTCTCTCTCCTAAGTCTCATTAACTCCCTCCTTTGATCACCTGAAGTTAATTGCAGGAAAAGCAATAGCCAGACTGTTGGGGTGTGTGAGTGGAAACCTTTTTGAGAGAATAGCTGCAGATGATACCTAACAAACAGTCCCTGGAGCTTGCCTGGAGCACACGCGCGTGGGGGGCTTTGTGAAGCAACATGAACCCCTGTGCTCCCAGCAAGCCACATAGTGCATTTCGGGGTTCCCCTTCTGGTGCTGGGGTCTGCAGTCATAAAGTAAATTACTTGCAAGATGGGCTTAGAGGGGTTTTGGAGGAAGCCAGGTCTTTCTGCTAACTGTGCAGTTATCCCAGTGAGTCATATGGGGCTGCCCATGTCTCTGCACAGGGTTACGGTGGGTGGGAGGGAGGGATTGCTGGTTCTTCCTTTACACAACCCCGGCAGCAGTCCTCCGGCAGTGCTCCAAGATCCCCTCCCACATGGAGAGGTGGATTAGAGACCAGTGGGAGCAGCACCGACCATAGTGAAACACAGTGCCCAGGAACAGCCAAGCTCCACACATCTCTCAATGCCCTTCCCAAGGCTTGAGTCACCAGCAGAAAGTTCAAGCAAAGTCCGAGCAGGCAGTTGATTGACTAACTGGCAAGCAAGGAGCTTACATCTAGGACAGCTTTCCAGAGAACTCTAACCTGCATAGTCCCCCCCCAAGACATTGACTGAAGTTTTCTGGCAAGTCTTTCCTCCAGTGCTCAACATCTGCTTGGTGTCCCTCAATCTGTGAAGCTCTCTGAGCACCTGCCTCTTCCCAAAGGCTGACAGTGACCCGGAAAGGGGGTGCCTCTGATTTACCATCTGCAGGTCCAACATGAAACCCTCAACCTCCAGCTCTGCATGGTGGCAGGGCTGCATGATGAGCACGCCGAACTCAACATGGACACGAGGTGGGAAACTTAGACCCAGCTTCCACCATCCTCTCCCAGTCCATGTCCCAAGAGTCCACCAGCTCTGAGGATGTTTGAGGTGTGGGTTGGGAAGAAAGAGGAGTCTCCTCATCCCACTGAACCTGGGCCGTGACACTACCAGGAATAATAATAAATCACATAATCTGGTGGAAAAACATGAGAGCCTTTTGGTCTCAGCCTTCAGCTATGAGGAAGGAGTTGGGGCTCTGCCATCTGCTGCTCTGGCCCATCCCTTGCAAAACAGAGAACCCCTAAAGCTTTGCTGTAAACAACCAAAGCTGCGTTGCATGAGAAGAGCAAGGAGACAGCAAGGGGCACCTCCACCACTAAAGACAGCTCCTTGGGAATGTGGTAGGCATGGACTGGGACCCCACACAGTGGCTAGGTAGCACTGATGCTGAATTGATGCTGGCACAGCACCCACATAAACTTGGCTTGGGGAAGGACACAGTAGGTGCAAAGGCTAAAGGCATGACCGAAGAGTGTGCATGGACCCCTTTGCTTGGGAGAGTCCAGGAGCTTACCATGATGTTGGAATGGTTTGGGGTGGTGTACATCCCGCTCCACCCTTTAGGGAAGGCCCAGCAGTGGGCAGCAAATGCAGAAGAGGGAGTCCTGGCTGCAGGATAGGGGTGACTGCCATACCCCCATGGTGAGGACCAGCTCTGGACCCTACCAGAACATGCCCAGAGCTAGTGGAACAAGTACCTGAGGTTTTCTCAACATCCTCCATGGTTGTGAGCATGCCTGTGAGAATGGGAAAGGAGCAAAGGGCATGACTGGACCTCTTCCCTGGTTACCCCAGCAGTGCCGGCTCTGGGGGCAGATCGACCAGAGAACACAGAGGAGAGGGAGGTGTTGGGAGAAAAGTGGGGGACAAAATGGGTTTGAAATGGACGTGGTGGGAGCTATGGTCTGCTGAGCTGGAGTAGGAGCAAGCAGCATCAAGATTTGGGTGGGGAGTAAGCACTGCAAGGAGGCTGGAGCGGGGAAAAACTCATGCTGGGATGGGCTAGCAGGGAAAGGTTTGGGGTAGGCATGGAAAAACTATGGGCAGAGGACATTACCTGTGATGGAGCGATTTGGGGAGATACATAGGGCACAAGGGTGTCTGGGGTCAAGAGGCAGCCATAGGGTAGTCAAGTGCAGGGGGGAGCAGAGGGGTTTTGGGAGCAGGTGTCCCCCACACAGGGCAGGAGAGGGGGTCCCAGGGGCTGTTCAGCACTGTGGGTATATGGGGGGGTGAAGCTCCCAGACAGGCAGGCGCGGGGCTGGTGGAGCCCCACACGTTTGGCTCCTTGGTGGAGGGGGGGCTGGCTCGGAGGTGTTTCCCGGGCACCAAGCCACCAGGGTCTCCCCTGGGGGCTGTAACTCCAGCTCGGCCCCCGTCCCGCTGTCAGGCCCTGCGCCCAGAGCTTGTTATTGCAGGTGCAGGGCAGCCCCCCCCACCGCTGGCCTGTCCCTGTCCCCTCCACTGCACCCTCTCCCCTCCCCATGCCAGCCACCCCTGAAAGAAGCAGTTTGGGGTTCCTCAGCGGTGCCCGTGCCCTGTCCTGCCAGGTCCCCTGCTCCTTTTCCCCTGCAAGCCCTCTCCCCCCCAGCTGGCTTCCGTCTTCCCACCCAGGGCTTGTGCCCACCACCTCAAGTCCATCATGCAAAGCTGCCAGCATGGGTAGGTCTCCAGCCCACAGGGCCACCAGCAAAAGCTTGGGTGGCTTTGGCCACCAAGGATCACCGCCGGCACCCTCCCATGGTGATCCACAGGGTGGGAGGAATTACCCTTCCCCTCCCTGCGGCATCTGCTCCTGCCTGCCTTCCCCTCTGCTTTCCCCCATCTCCCCAGGCTCTGCAGCCCTGCCTTCTCTCCCAGAACCCTCCCCATCTCTCCCAGCCTCCCCAGGGTCCCTCCGCAGCATTTGGGTGCTGCCCAGCGCACCCCTCCCAGGTCCCAGGCCCTCCGAGGTGCAGCCGAAGCGGCTCCAAACCTGGGCGGCCTCCAGCCACCTTCCAGCTTGCAGCGTCACCCCGGGTCTATGGGGACCCTGCGGGGGGGCAGCTGAAATTCAGGGGCTGCCCTGGGCCTCTGAAACACCTCCGCCGGCAACGTCAGACCTGCAGCCCCCGGCGCTGGGCACTGCAGCTGCATGTGGCGCAGGCGGGGAGTTTGTGATTTTATTCCCTTTGGAGCGGAGCCAGGCGTCGAGCCGAACACCCCCTCCTGTTAAAAACAGCTCTTTGACATCTTTAATGACCTCAGCTTGGGGAGGCAGCAGCTCCAGAGAGCAGAGTGCCACCGGCCGGCACTCAGCATCTCAGCTGAACAGTGCCTGATCCTCCCGGGGCGCTCTCAGCCCCTCTTCCAGCTCTTCTCTGTGGCTTTTGCTCATGAGGATAACCAGGGACTGCTTTCGTGCATCGGTGCCACATCTTATCACATGCCAAGTGTTTGCAAAGCCCTCTACCCTGTGTCCTGCTTTTCCCAGGGCTGGAACTCGGTTCCTCCCCTTCACCTTTCTCCTTGGCCGTCTGCACAGTTCCCTCCTCTCCGCTTTGCGGGGGACAGGGGAGTGCAGGCGTGGAGGCAATTACGGGCAAAGCCTGGTAAAGACCTGCGTTCCCATGCCCTGGCCTTGGCCTTGCCTAAACACCTTGAAGCATTCCAACACCGAGCTCAAAAGGACAAATAGTCCCACGGTGAGTTAAAGACTTGCGAGCCTGAGTCTCTTCTGCACTGCGCTGGCAACTCCTGAGAGTCCCTGCAGGTATTTTAAGCGCAGGACTCCAAATGTTTTAAATACGGGAACAGCCATGAACGGTTTCAAAATAAATAGTGAAAATTAGAAAAAGCCCCCCCCCACCCTAGAGAAAACAAGAGCAGCAGTGGTCTGCGTCTGCTGGCGAGGAGCAGGACCCCTGCCCATGGTGGTGGGGCTCCCACCACAGCTTTGAAATAAGGTGACGTTCTGGACGTGTTGGGCAGGAGCAGAATGACTCAGAGAGGTTTATGAAGTAGGAAGTTCATAAAGCCCCTAGCAGGGCTCGGTGTCCAGATCCCCTTCAGCTCAGCAGTGAGGAATGGGGTGCAAGCTGATGAACGAACACATGGTGCAGGAGTGGTGGAAGGTGCTGAGCGGGCTGCAGAAAGCTGGGGAAGGCAGAAATGTTTGTGTTTGAATTAATGCCCCGATGTGCAAATGCTGGAGGCTGGGGATGCAGAAAGCCAAGAAAGAAAAGAGACTCATGACGATCAAGACCATCTTCTCCAGCCAGCCCCCCTGGACATCTACACAGTGCACTCCATGCTGGGGTTTCCCAGGTTTGCCCTGTGCCCCATGCCTGGGGGGGTCAGCTTCATGGGGAGAGCTCCCCTCCATTGCCCTCCAGCACCCCCTACAAGCTCACAGAGACATTGGGATGATGTTGGCTACTGGTGTCACCTTCGGGCTCCCTGCAAGGTCCTGCACCAGCTCTCAGGTATCTTCAATACTGGCAGCTGGGAGATGCCCACCCATACTCGAGAGAGCCCCATCTCCTCCCAGCCTGCTAGGGGCTCTGGGAGTGGTAGCTCCAGCCTGTGGCATCCACTCCAGCTGGTGGTGGCAGCTTGTCCCACTGCACTTAGATCTCTTTGGATCACTGTGCCCGCCCCAAAGGCAGTGGGTCTTGAAGGCTACCTTCTCCTGTCCCAACCTTAATCATTTACAGAGTACCTGGAGCTTACTTGTTGGTGTCCATCTGTGATGGAGAGGATCTGTTGTGCTTCTTTGCCCTTGTGTTCCTTAAAAAAGGGAAAGACAAGAGCAGATAAGCCCCTCTAAGGGAGGAGAGATTGGTCATCCCGTGGGAGGACATGGGACACTGAGCTTAGGGGAATGAGACAAAGTTGAAGGGTAGAGAAAGACAAAACTGGGACCATAATATCTCCAGGAAAGGAGACTATCAACTAGGAGAGGCAGAAAAGCAGTCCCCTCAAGCCTGGACTCAGAGGTGACAACGGAGCAAGTCTTCTTAGGGACACAGAGAAGGATCGCCACAAAGTCACTGAGTACTAAAGGAAGGACAGAGGGCAAGGAGAGACAGGTCTACCGACCTCCTTTTTTGGTTCTTATCTTTCTTTAACTTGATGTTCTGCATTTTCTTTCTTGACCTCTTCCAATTTCTGTCCTAAAAATACCTTGTGCTGGAGCTAGAAGACCTGGAGAAGGCCTGGCTTGATAGGAGAGGTCTGGTCAGCATATGGTCCCATCACTGCAAAGTACTGCTGGTCTCATGCTTTCTGGAGCTGTTAAAATAACACTCCAAGAATCCCATCAGGCTTATTTCTCCAACCCTTCTTTCACCTTTTGCCACTTGATTCATGCCTGGGCAGAGATGTAGGAGAAAGAGCATTTGAGTGTCATCTGAACCTCTTGGTCAAGGCCCAAAATGGAGCACTGACCTTTTGTACATGAGCTCTGTGAAAAAGCCCCGCGAGCATTTCATGATAGTCCTGAGGTGCTTCCCACGTCCTACTCCAGCAGAACTGCTGCATAGCATGGCCCACCATTAACCAGCTCATAGCCAAAGGAAGGAGGTGCCTCAA